>NC_134570.1:35925362-36274862 GCF_050947875.1 Dermacentor variabilis | reverse complement strand
CACAACAAAACGCCCCCTCCCCGTACACCCCCTCTCTTTCTCTCCCCTTCCTCCCCCGTGATCCACGCGAGTGTGAGTTATGCAGTATCCGAGATTGGCCCAGTTCACTGTTGCGCTGCTTCAGGGATCAGTCTACTTTACTCGCTGAGAAACCAGCCGAGCAGACCCGGGCAACACTGGCGAAGAAGGCATAGAAAGCTTCGCTTTGATAAATTCATTACGTGCGTATGTTTGCTGAAAAGTGAGGATTTTTATGTAGCGTTTGTCTCGTCATTGCACAATCCCGCAGAGAACATGTAGCCAATCACCGGCACATCCGTAGAGGCAGCACGGGTAGCTATATATATAAGCCGATTCATTATACGGTTCTTGTCCTGTGCATGAGATATCCGACCAAGACGACGGCGACGAACACTGCAAAGTACACCTGAACGAAGAGCTCGCTTACCAGACGTGTCTTGCATATCCTGCTTTAACAGGTACATTATAAGCCGTTCGGTCATGGAACGAATTGATTGATTGATTGATTGATTGATTGATTGATTGATTGATTGATTGATTGATTGATTGATTGATTGATTGATTGATTGATTGATTGATTTTTCATGTACAAACGCAACGTAGTTACACGATAGGCCTAGAGGAGGGCTCCTCGGTATTTCTGAAGACTGCATTACATTTAGCGCGCGCCCAAAGCTTGGTGCACCTAATGGCCCGATCGAAAAAGCAGCCTTCGCGGACGGGGATCGAGCCCGCGACCTCGTGCTCAGCATGTGAACGTGATAGTCACTGGACCACTCGGGCGAGATCCATCGTGAGCCGCAGCAGCTTGCACACTTTCCTGCAATTTCTCCAGCAAAAGAATCATTAAGGACCTACATAGTAAGGCGCGCGCTCACGAAAACGTGAGCTAGACAGCACGGCGGCGTTCGTGTGCAGGTTTCAATGCGAGATAAAACAAACGACCGGAGCGATCGCCCCCGATGGCCTAACCTCGCCCGTTCGGACACGCGCACTCTCCGTTTGCGGCCTTTTTCATTTGGACCGAAATTGGCACAGCGAGATTAAGATCTGGGAGGCGTTCTTTACGACCGAACGCCAGAGAAAAACACCTTCATCCGGCACAGTTCGCTGGGTCAGTAATACTTGCGGCGGATTCGTTACGTATGCCGTCCCGCGCGGGCCGAAAAATGATGGCCCCCCATGGTGTGTATACTACTATAAACATTCGCCATGATTTCGATGTGCAGTTTTGAGGCAGCTGCGACAACTTGGTCCACGAAAAAAAGAAAAGGGTTCTTTTAAGCCTCCCTGTGCTTAGTTTCTTCGTTGTTCTTTATATTAAAAAGAGGAGGATACACAGCGTTTTGGATATCACGGTTTTGCTTCCGCATGGCACATTCGTGAAACTGCGAAGGGCTGTGGGGTAAAATGGCGACTGTCTCGAGGCAACTTATTTTACGAAATTGTCTTGACAGTACGCAGCACATTTTGATCAACTGTCGTGAGGACAACATAAAAAGGTCGATAGGTTAACACCGAAATTAATTCGCGCTGACCGTCGACAAAGCTTTTTATGGACAACATCTGTATGCCATTGGGCGGCTACTGCCTTGGCTAATATCATGCTTGCCAACCACGCCTGGTTTCGGCCTGTTCATATGAGTCGTTCGAGTGTTGGGAGCACTCTGTGAGTGCCGACCACTCCCTGGTATAGGGGTACCGAATACTACGCCGCAGTCCTTCCTAAAAATAGGCGGTCGCCAGTTTCTGATATCGAAGAGAGGATTAGCATTATACAGTGCTTTTTTTTTTCAGCTGCACCAATTTTGTTAAAAATTGCCTGTAGCAGATAATACAGTTATAACCCTTGATCTAATTACTCGATGGGGCGGCCATTACTTCTAAAAGAAATCGAAATGTTCAAGTGAAAAATTAACGTAATTACGCTAATTAACGTTTCAGTTAATTAATCTATATCACATACTTCAATCAAGGAATTATATGCGCTAAGCTCACGAGGCGTGTCCAACGAGTTCTCTGGGCAGCAGCAGTCTCGAGATATTAATTTTCAATCTGTCCGACGAAATGCATTGGTGTTCTAGTTATTTTTGGGCTTCAATGCATGTGACAGCAGTTCCATGAGAAATTCGTTATTATTATTATTATTATTATTATTATTATTATTATTATTATTATTATTATTATTATTATTGCTACTACTACTACTACTACTACTACTACTACTACTACTACTACTACTACTACTACTACTACTACTTATTTAGAAAACGTGACAGAAAAAGTAAAGCGAGGAGTAGGCTGGCAACTGCCATCGGGAGGGGCACAAAGCCTGCCTACTCTTCAGAAAGGAGGAGGAAACAGAAACCTAGTAATGCTAAGCGTTAGTGTCCAAAGGCATCGATTCGGATCAGTTGGTCTGTCATGCTGGAAAACTCAAGAGCGCTAAAGAGACAGGGTCAGGCATAGAAACGACAACACACAAACGATAAACGTTAGTTTCGTCACACTTGCGTGTCTCAAGGACAAGGAGTATAGCCGACGCCTCCATAACAAGCGTATAGAAATAAATAGTGGGATAAAGTGCTTTCAGAATTGAGCACCTGATCAGAACAAAAAAATAAAAGTAGTTTGGCTGCTGTAGTGGGAAGTTAGCTCCGTAGTGTGCGACCCATACGCTAATCAGTGGACAAAAGGGACACGGAGTACCTCGAGTTGATTAATCAAGTCGCCGTCATCGGCGCATTCGTAACAATCACAGCTCATGATTCTCAGCGCAGACGCTCACTGACTAGAATATGAAGCAGATAAATAGATTAAAACTTGTGGCTCCTTTTCATGCTTTTATCGCGGATGTGTTTCGCAGATGTTACGCAGGCGGGCGTCGCGATGTTATAGTGGAATACGAATTTGAACGAAATAAGGTGCTACAGAGCCCGTGATAGAGCAAAAAATAAGGTGTTCGTTAAATAAACACAGCTTTACGGTATACTTACGCTACTTTATTTCTGAATTGGTTCCTTCGATTAGAAGGCTATAAAAACAGCCCACGCATGGAGTTATGTTATTCTGGACATTATATACACTATCGTGCTTAACATATGCCGTAAAAAGTAGAGACACGGTATATCGCCCAAGGCATGATCTATTTTCCTGTTTTCTTCAAGCTGACCACCTAGTGTTGCGATTTTCATGACCATAGCCGGTCTGACGTTTGTCCGATTGATCTCCCTTCCTCTCTCTCTCTTTCTTTCTTTGTAGCTCCGATCTGTGCGCCACTTATTGCACTCAGCTACCACAGGACACCTCTTTCTCATCGTCGTATTCTTTGATTTCGCGCAATCGATCAGTCTGCGACCACTGCACCGGAGGCAAGGCGCATCGCCTTAACGTAAACTCACCACGGGCGCCCCCGGTTATACGTAAACGTAGCCGTTTTTCCTAACGCGGGTAAAATTGGGCTCGCATCGAATGAACGCCACGGAAAAGGCCGTAGAAGACAACACCTAGATGGATGGGAGCTCATAAATATGCTTTCGCGGTCTCCGAGTCTATCTCTCATTGCGACTGGGCTATCATTCGCGACCGTTCCAGCCGCCGTGACTATTTATATTGCTATGTGCGGAGGGGGAAAAAAAACGAAAGAAAAACGAAAGCCGAGCTAGGAACGGAGCTGCCCCAGCAATAACGGCGCACTACAATGGCCTAGCTGCGGATCCGCTGACGATATGCCATAACAGATGCACGCCTGGAGTTCCGTCCACGTTCCAACTGTGTACGGTCCCTCTAATTATCCGAGAATGACGCACTCGAGACGGGAATCGTGCAAAGTGAGACCAATTGAGAGTCGTTTCAACACGCTCATTAAAGGCAGTAAAGCGACCTCTAAGAGCTGACAGCCTGTCAGATCCTTTTTCGTGAAGGCTGCAGGAGTAGGAGTTAAGCGTCGGCTATGAACCCTCCCTCGAGCGTAAGGCCCGATCAATGCCAGCAAAGAAAAGGAACACAAAAAAAACACTGAGGAACATTGATCTACGTCGTTATTTGCTTCAATTAGTCGCTTCTGGGAAACAAACAAATTTCGTATGGAAGTTCGAACACCGGAAATGAAATTACCGTTGACTACATGCAACAGTTTAGAACAGAGAACGCGGCTGCCACGACCACAACTGCGTCTCGTCTCCTGATTCGACCCGTCGATCAATATCAGAAGCTCTGCTCGTAACAAACAAAAAGGAAAAAGAAAGAAGATAAGAAGAGAGCTCTTCAGATTAGTGTGCGTTACCTAACGTTTTCATGTGGTTTGTGCAACTCAGAAAGTTACACTTAACTTGAGCTGCAGCATAACGTGCACCTGCTATATGAGAGGTAGTTTCGTTACAAAAGTGACAATACAGAGATGAGAGAAATGGTTGACAATGTTGCAAACAATAGTTGGAGGCAGTGCATAAAAATAAAAGGTCGCCCCTATTTTTTATAGAATGTGTGAGTAGGAAAGGTCAGCACGGAAGATGCCAACTGTTACTTTTCTCGTGAATAATGAAAGATGATACGTCCACTGTAATAAATATAACACAATAAGATATCAAATAAATAAAAAAGATATATTCACGTAGATTTACATTCGCATACATATTCCCCACAGTTAAGATATCACAAGTACACCGTTCAGCAAGCATAGAATCGCACTTAAAGGCTTACGGTTAGCGTACTCGGTGAAGAACTGTATTCAATTAATTGTATTGTAATTGTAATTAATTAATTGGTACAACAAGCGACAGGTGAAACAAAAACATAATAAAAGAAAGCTTACTTTTCTCGCAGCTTCCTCGTTCCGAAATTTTTAACGGAGCTCACTCTTTTATGGGAGCAAAATGCAAAGGCACTCGTTTCCCTAGATTTATGTGCAAGTTAAGGAAACCCAAGGTTATGGTTATGTTAGGTTAGGGCTTGGTTAAGCATAGGTTAAGGTTAAGGTTAATCCGGAGCCCTTCACTACAGGGTCCCTAATAACCCACTGTGATGTTTCGGAATGTAAGGCCTTAAAATAATAAAGGAAAATATCACGTGACGCCGACGGGAATTCCGTGCCTTAGAAACAGAGCACTACTGGGGAAAACGAATGCGGTTCACATAATTGATGCTATTGCTAATACAGTACTAAGCACTTTTCGACTGCATGGGTCAACTATTTCATTACGACAAGCCATGGTCAGGCTGCAAAGACTATAGAGACTAATCTTGCGTGCGCTCCACCAGTGTGCTTGCGTAGTTCGTTGGGAGGAAGCTCGTGAGTCCAGCGAGCCGTGGAATCCGTGAGCTAGCTGCTATTTTGGTTATTTAGCCAGCTGCTATGGTTTCGCAAAAATTGTCAGAAGAACAGGACGTATAACGTTTGGCGGCGTTGCGCGGAAGCGTTTTGAAAAGGCGTGTCGCGACGAACGACGATACAAAACTAACGAAAGAAAGGTCGTCACAAAGTAATTCATTAACCACACACGCGGGAACAAAAACTGAGCGACCTCTTTCTGTGAGTATTGAAGAAGAAAATGAAAAAAAAAAGAAAGAAGTGCTGGTGGACGCGCCCCGCGCTCGAAGTAGTACGATATCCCCTCGAGAGATAAAGTGGACCCACCTCGTTTGGCGAGACGATTAAGGTAACTCCCCCGTGGCCCCTGTCGTGGCCGGCCGCCGAGTGAGACCGGCTTGCCGCTCGACGCGAAAGCTAATCCAGCCGGATCGGTGTTGCCGCCAACGACAGGTACAATCTCGCAAATGCGCCGTCCCGCATCATCTGCGCGAAGAGCAAGAAATCAATGACAAGAATTAATAATGATAGTAATAAGAGAGAGGCAGGGAAAGAAAACAATTAACGCCAGTCGACGGGAACGAACGGAGAGAACCGTTTCCTTCACACACACACACACACGCACCCGCATGTGCGACGACAAAATAAAGCGAGCCACAAGCTGCGAGAAAGCGGATGCAGGCAAAGAAAATATTGCACGAGAAGAGGCAGGCAGAAAGAAGAAGAAGACGAAAAGGATGCGAGGAGACGCGCGTGATGGAGCATTAGGCGTCGCGGGCGTGCACGAAAAGGAAGCATCCATCGCGGACAACGCGGATCAGGAGGCTCCAAAGACAGTGATATCTAATTACTGCGAAGCGGGTGTCCCCTATAAACAACTCAGGTGGGGGGGCCCCGCGCAAACGCAAACAGCGTGGCCGCAGACTGGCGCAAATGAAGGAAGAGGGAAGACAGGACGATGGAAGAAGGCCGGACAAGGGGCGGCCCTCACGCACGAACGTTCTTTTAATGAGGCTCACGCTCGGCCCCGTGCGACGGCTTCACGCAAAAACGCCACCCGCCGGACTGCAGAGAGCCTCGTGCGGGACCCCAGGGCCGACTGACTTAATCCTTTCGGCTTCTTCCGGCTCGGCGTTTAGCTTCGGCTGCTACGTAGCCAGGAAACAGCGGCTTTGATTGCGCGCTAACCTGAAATTACAATCAATTTGCCGAGTTCCCGAGACCTCACTGATCGTTGTACTATGTAACGGCTATGGTGAAGAGCTTTCTACCGTGCCGTTTCACAGTCACCTAAGATAAGATCGAATTTATTGACAAGAAATACAGAGAGGTCGACCTGAGCTGGTGCGCTCTGGCTCAGGTCACATCTACGTGTAAAAGCGATGCTGTAGTGGCGACACCCTTACGCGAGAGTAGCTGCCATATGCAGTTAACATCCTTTCCGAAAGTGCCCTTATTCCTAATGGAATAAAACTATTCCGGGTTCGTGAACGAGAATTTAAGCCTAGCATCATTGCACGCAGTGGGAGAAGCGGGCTATGGACGACCGGTAGGTCATGATGGACTTGAAGGCATGAAGACTATTGTATGACCCTCTTTCTTTTTGTTTGTTTGTAGGTCTCATAAGCCATAGCCCACAATCACAAATTGGTCTATCAGGCCTCCATGCTTTCATTTAGTTTCATTTCAGCATTACGCCACGTGCGACCCAGGCAAATAAAGAAAAAATGAAGATATAAGCGATAGACGGCACTCAGGGACATCAACTATCGGGTACGAATTAGCCCGTAGCCAATAACTACTAAAACTCGATGAGAATCGCAGACGTTTACCTATTTTGTTCTTGCAAGTAAAGTTCCTAACATTATTATTACGTGCATATGATGCGCGTAATACCATACTTTTGAAGAATAATAATAAGTGCGGAAGTTAGTGCCGCAACCGGAACTGTTGTTACGAGCGATGAAGTGAGTGAGGCAAAAGTCTCCACTTTGAAAGGTGCACATGCGTCACGGTATAGGTGCACATGAAAGCTGCCCTAGAGTTATGGCACTTCTTGTACTGTAGTACGGAAAAAACGTGGAATCTTATTTAAATGAGGCGTTATTTCTCAACACTATTCTCAAAAGAGCACAATCATAAGTTTTTTTTTTTTTCAATTCTTAGGAATGTCCTGAATAAGTTGGAGGAGCGAAGTCTACCACTGCAGCCTTACGTTTCTTGCAGCCTGCATTGACAACCGTCTCGCCGTTTAAAAGTGCCACTGATCTTTGTAAAACGTTGAGTGTGGTAAGAGACGCGAACGAAGAGATCAGTTTGGAAGTAAGGTTAGAGACAAGGCTAGACGCAATTTTGAGAGCAGAGTCGAAAGCTGTATCAAAATAAGTCTCCCAACCGTAGTTGAGCAAGCACTACACAAGTGATTGCGCATACCCACCCTCAAGGTGCCAATTGAAAGGAGTCTCTCGCTGTTCCTTTTTAGAAATTAATACGTCGTGCTTCGGGCTTCCAGCGGTCAACGATGCTCTAAGAAACAATTAATGTTACAAAAGAAAGTTGCGTTCGTAGTTGATAGCATGGCTCAACTTAGTGTGCTTATGCTACATAGATTTGTCATATTTAGATGTTTTCAGAGTCAGGGCAAGCGCGCTTTGTCGTTCGCCCTCATGTTTTGTGGCGTGGCTTTGTGCTCTCTCGCCTACGATATGAAGCAGCTATCCCGCTTCGCCGCTCTTGCGCATCTACAGCGGCGAAAGATGATCCAACAATATATGAGAGAGAAGCAGCCAGCAAACGTCGTCCACACTAATTAAACACAGGGTGTTGGCGAGAGCTTCCGCGAAGTATCCGTGTACATCTTGTGTCCACATAGTTAGGCGCCACGCCAGCAGGCTCAACTAGTGCGGCGCTTCCGTACGTCGTTTTATATGCGCAGACGTGTATGCCGCTACGGGCGAATACCAGAATGTCGCTAAGTATTCCATTTGTCAGCATCATTGTATGTTACAGTTTGAAGTGATCCATACATTTACTGAGAACAAACAAACAAACAAAAAAACAAAAAAACAAACAAACCGCGAATGAAGTGGCCCAAGTTTACTAAGTGTAATGTGTCACGTGAATTTTTCGTTTCCTTAGAGGTGCCCGGAAAAAGCAAGTCAGTGGTAGAAAAACGTTGGCGCAACGTTCGTGGTACATAAGATGGCAAACGGACGTCACTCCGTCGCTGGCTCGATTCTTAACATCCTAAGTTTCAACATATATAAAAGCTTGGCATTGTCTAGCATTCGGTTCGTTCAGGGCTAGCTTCTCAACTCTTGCGATGGTATTTATCGAACACGTGGCGCAGATATACTGAACACAGGGAAATGCACAGACGTGCATTTTTGCGTCGACTTGGCGTCAAGTTGTTCTCAAATAAAGCACTCTCCCTTCGCACTGTAAAATTTAGGTAGGTTTCCCGCATAGCTTCATTCTTTATGGTTATCGCTTCATCTAAGGCACTTATCACAAACGAGTGCCTCTGTTCTACATAAACAGTTGAACCCAAATGTAACAAACCCCGATAAAGCGAATTGTTTTCTATGCCGAACAGGCAGAACTTGATGGCTGATGCTTATGTACATACACATCGTTCATAATGAGCTGGACGTTGGATATATCTAACTCGAGGTGTCCGCTGCCAGCGGAATAAAGCCGTAAAGGGAGATGAACTGGAGCAGTTCTACACAGCCTCCCGCACCGAGAACACTACTATTTATGCTGCTGAGATACAGTTCAAAGCAGAGGCGAGAATTAGTGACTACTGCGCGTAGTCTTGTTTCTTCAGTAGATAAATTCTTTCCTTGTTTCTTTCCTCCACAGTGGAGATAAGAAATCCGTATATTACGGAGACATCGAAAAAGTTTGTTATAGGCGAGTTTGGGTATATCGAATCACCTTATACACCGAACTACCACTGCGCATAACCCTGTTCGTTATAAGTGAGTTTGACCTTCGACCGGTGCGTCACTGCCGTTGAACGTGTTTGTTTCTGGTCAAAGATTCGTTCCTCCCCTGCATCCGCCCTCCTCTCAGCGGCCAGCCACGCAACACGCAAGAGTCTGGGTACACTAGCGGCGGCAACGTGCAAAGACAGACAAGCACAGCAACAACCACCTATAGAACAACCAAAGGACCGACTCCAAAAAACTACAAGAAAAGAGACCCCCCCCCCCCCCCCCCCCACCCTCATCTTATTGGGAGATCCAGGGGAAGATTATAGCGTATAAACGGCCAAGAATGCGGCACTCGCGAGACGCGATGTATCGAAGAGAAGGGCCAGCGAGTATATATCGCCGATCACTATATACTATAAGAAATAGAAAAGAGGTTGGAGGGGGGGGGGGGGGTTTGTAGAAGGAGGAGCCGGCGTCGGGGGCACGGCCGAAGCGATGGCAGCGGCAGTTTCCTATCCGCGGCCAGCGCACAACAATGGGTCGAATGGAGGAAATTAACGACTCGTTTTCCCCAGAGCACGAAACGCAAGCTGAGATATCGCTCGTCGTGACCGTCGGGACGAACAGAAAGAACGAGCGTTTCGCCTGCATTCAGGCGCGAGGCCCCCAGAGAAAACGAGTCGTTTGCTAAAGACAAAGAGTGTGAAGAATAAAGTAAAAAAAATCACGCAGAAAGAACGAAGGTTGGAGAGGTATACAGGAAAGCCTGCAGCATTACAAGGTGTTTAACAGCTACAGCATCGCCCTCTCGATTTGCGGGGAGCTGTACGAAAAGGCCAACGGAGGCGGGAATCGGCTGGTGTTGGAGCTCGGACATCTATACTCGTCGTCGCAATGCGAGAGATAGCGCCAAAGAAGAGGCGAACTGCGTGTGAGAAAAGGCCAACGGAGGCGGGAATCGGCTGGTGTTGGAGCTCGGACATCTATACTCGTCGTCGCAATGCGAGAGATAGCGCCAAAGAAGAGGCGAACTGCGTGTGAGAGAACGAGGGGGGAGGGGGGCGGCATGGGTATTGAAGAGATGGGGGGAGGCATGAGTGTACAGTAGGCGTGTCTCTTTGCTGGCCGAGAACATCTTGGCAACCCGCGCCGTCGTCGTTCGTGTAGGTTTGTCTGCTTTTCTCTCCTCCATCTTGTTCTTCGCGGCGGCGCCCGCCCACGTGACCTCGGCGGTGGCTTCCGTGCCAATGGCGGGAACGATGAGAGGTCAGACTCATGGACCCCGCGCCAAGCAGCATCGCCCCCCTTCCTTTAAGCGTCTTCGCCGCGATACAGTCTTAATGAGGAATGCGCGCACGCCGGCATGCTTGCCAAGAAGGGTCGCGTTCTTCACTCGAGGAAGGGGAGAGGAAAAAAAATGATATCCTGGCTGGCGTAGAGATGAGCAAAGGGCGAAATAAAGAACAACCAAAGAGAACGACCGAATGACGTTTATTACGCGCATATGACGGCGGAAAGCAAGATATTCCAGATAACGAGCGCCCCCCCTAGGACGCATCTATTTAACCGAAACCTCTCGATGTGAGTAAGGCGAGAGATTGTACGGGCGCGCATTTCTTGTACACAGGCCATGGAAATAAGGAGCGCCTCGCAGTTCGTTAGAAGCATCATCGTTGGAAGCCGCTTCGCCACTAGGCAAGAAGTGCAAAGCAAAGTTTGCTGATTAGAGATCCAAAGAAAGATCGAAGACCTGCGTCTACATGTGGGACGTCGGCGTTTTCGACTAGTACTGTATGGAGACCTATATCGCACTGCCGATGAGCTAGGTGCTCGCTATAACGATTCGGCTTCGCATGCGGCGGTAGCGTTCTTGCCATTCAGAGCTGTCACGACGGGTACCCTTCTGGTTATTCTTTTCTCCTTGTTTTTTTTTTCTTTTTTGTAGGGTAGAGGAGTACGCGTGAATATCAGAGACACGCGGGAAATGGCAAAGTCAGCGTCTCAAGACTGGCAAAGAAGAACTCCGCCCAGTATATTTTACAACGCCGTACAACACTAATGTATATTCTTCTTTGCCTTTACATACATGCGCGCGCAATGGCGCGTCAGTCAATACGAAAACCACAATCGCTTCACAATCACTGTCAGAAAATCGGGAGGGAGGATAAGGACACTTGGAGGCTCTTCCGCGAGACATAAAGATTAAATAATCCAACGACACGTCAGCTCCTCTTATGAGTTCTGAATGTCTAATTGAACGCCACTGAGCGGTCGTTCGAGTTTTGCGCTGCGAGTAACGTGCCATGGTGGTACGTGGTACCATGGAGGCACCAAGCATGCCCCCATGCCACCTTCGTCTTGCGCATCCAGAGACTCTCCCCTCACGCAGCACCTGGCGCGCTAACGCGGAAGCAGGTGTTCCCTTAGCCCACTCTGCTCCGTCGAGGCGCGCTCGAGACGCGGCGTCGCAGCCAATGGGAACGCAGGTGCCGTTTCGCTGCTCCAGACGATAGATGCCGGCTTTTTCGCTCAATGTGCCCCCCATTTGAAGCTTTCGCATCAAAAGAAATAAAGAAAGACTGGGCATGGCCAGCGTATCACTTGTTGGTTATTACATGGTTTTGTCCCTATGTGTCGCAGATAGTAGAAACAACAGCAGCACGTGTTGTGCCGGTCCGGCCTGGGTGCGTTCGCAATGGCAAAAGAAGAGAGGTATAGTCGCAATGGGAAGGTGGTGGAGGAGGGAATAGGAAAGCACACATGCAGCTGTGTCAACGCCACTGCTTACTTTCTGCTCAACGCGTTGTAGAATTGAAGGCAGCCCTGCTGCTCTCCACCTCGCTACGTTTCATAATCTTTCCGAAGTTCCACTGCACCACGGCGTTATTAGCCGCTTCGCCGAAGACAAAGTCCAGTCTCCAATGACCGGTTTTAATGCGACAGCAATTAAACGTTTAAAGCGACACGAAAGAGAAAAAATAATTTTAGCTGCATTAGTAAATTACGCCTTTACACTACGTCTACCTCTACAAAAATCCGAGGACACCTAAGCACTTCTTATGAGTTGTGAATGCGAAAGCATTCCCGTCCAATTGAACGCCGCTGAGCGGTCCTTGGAGTAGTTAACTTCTCACAGGCAAGCGAGCGCGTTGAGATGCGTGGCACGTTTTGATTTGGCCTTACGGAGGCGCAGTCGCAGGCGAAAGCTTGCGTGAAGAGGGAACACGCGTATAACACAGGCTTCCGAGGGCGAGAGCGAGAGTCACGTGGCGTCGCGGTGATGACCTCTCCCCTCACGCAGCACCAGGCGCGCTAATATGACAGGTGGTGGTCATTCTCACCCGCTGCGCTCCGTCAAGTCGCGCTCTCACGTGATGCGGCGTCGCAGCCAATGGGGAATTAGGTGCAATTTCGGTCCTGCAGTTGACAGATGCCGGCTCTTTTTCTCAGTGGGCTATTTGAAGCTTTCGCTTAAAAAAAAACGCTCTTACAGTGGGAAGTTCGGTAACAGAGAAAATACGCATAAACGAAAGCCGAGCGGAGACGTCGCCTTGGAGTTCCTGCAGCAGCTAGTCCTGATGTGATGGACTTTGGCAGCGTCTTATAAGGCCTAAGGTAGTTTTTCACCCGTAAATATAGATTTCACATTCTTCTAGAAGAGCCATGAATTGAACGTTGCAAATTCCAGGGACCTCTACTCAGCCAAAACAGCCTACATACGTGAAGTCATTTTTAAGTCCGTGACGACGCACCGACATGACGGCTCCGGTGAATCGGGGTGAAGTTCAGAAAACCGGACGTTCGCGTTCATTTTTCCTTTTAGTAATCAACCAGTTACAGCGAAATTAACGAGACATTAATCCTGAAACGCTTTGAAGAAACACTCATGTTTCTTGAAGAAGAAATGAGTCTTTGAAAAGCTCGACGCTTGTTTCGCGGTTTTCATGCGTCTGTTCTTTCAGTTACAACGACGGCCATCTTCATCGTCGTGAAGTTGTCGCTGGGTCATTTCCTCATCCTCAGTTTGACACATGCATTTTGGAGGTCACAACACTGCAATATTGTAGCGAATAAAGACGACACTGCATGCATCACGCAACGAAGTCGATCTAGTAAATGTGGCGGTGCATTCTATAAGAGCCTGCTGTCCGGTGTCGCTGTAAATGATTTCATTGCCGGAGGAATGGCCACAGTGCGCGGATTTGTTTTCTACGGTACACATCAGAAAGCCTGCGTGACTAATCAACAAAAATAAAGTTCGCAAAGAAAAAGGTGAATGCATTATGGTAGCGATATGTTTTCTTGTATGTTCGTTGCATGTTCTTATATTTTGGCGCTTTCTATATTTTTCGTGGATGACATGGGGCTTGTGTTCCAGCTTGGGAACTCGAAATGTGAACTTACGGCTTGTGTGTCACGACTTTTGAACTACTCGCGGAAACATTTAGAATCGCTGTGGTTTTGTTCTTATCAGGGCGCTCCCCTTTTTATCGCATGTCGGAGCACAGGAGTTGCCGGCACCTCTGCTAGGCGCCAACTACTCTTTACATTCATTAATTTAATTAAAACAAATACAAAAACACAATGGATTGCCAAGTCACTACATGCAACCTCACCGTTACAACCAGTGTCTTACACCCATCCTTGTATCACGCGAAGGAAGAGCCACGACGGGAAGAGAGAGGAAGCTGCAGACACAAAGGAGTGCGAGCTCTGACGAAGCCTGTCCTGAGATACCCATTAAGAAGGCGGCCCTTTAAATATAACTTAAAGGAATCCCGGAGCACGTTAAAGATTGGGCCCCTTTAAGTGTCCTCTAAAAGGCCTTACGTGTCAGCGACGCCAGTGAAACAAGACAGTGTAAGTTCTACGAAGAGCTCAGCACAACGCAACGGCAACAATACAGCGCACCTCAACTCAGTAAAACAAACGGCGAGATTGTAAAGAAGGAGACGGAACACCTGAGAGGGCGTCGACAATGGACAAAGTTTGGTCCCAGGAACACGACGTTACGAAGAATTGATCTGCGAGCGCAAAAAAGAACTCTGGGATAGATCATCGAAGAATAGGAACAGAAAAAGAAAAATGTATCGAAAAAGGAAACGCACACAGGAAGTAAAGCCAGGACCGGAAAAAGCAGCAGCGGTGGCAGCCCCTGTCGACGACCGCCTCGTCGTCCCGCTCATCCATCTATTTAACCATTCATTTCATTTCATTAAAAACAATCAATCCTAATTCTTCTTCTGCCGTCCGCCCCACCCAGGGGTTCGGGTAAGAAAAAGAAAATAAAAGAAATCGAGCTGTGAAACAAGAATAAGAAGAAACGATAGATAAAGCAAATTCACGCTGAAACGCGGAAGCATAGAGTATACGAAAGTCACCATCGACGAAAGAGAGCATCAGTCCCAGTAACGCACAAGCTTTGGCGAGCGCGACAAGAAAACCGGATAAAGTGAAATGGTGTTACCTTAATCGAAGGGACGCCGTGCCATGTCCTCGTTAAGCTAAAAGTTCTAAAACGTTGTCCATTGTTCTTCCCCGACACTAACCAGTCGTTTCATTACATCTGTAGAACCACGCCCCGAGAAAGGTAAAAGAAAAAGAAGAGAGAAAAAAAGAGACGTACTTCGGAAATTCTTCTCAAAAGTGGTAGAAGCACTTTCGCCTTCGCTGCCCCTCATTTCGCGAACAAAATAGAACAGACAAAAGAGCTACCTTTCTTAGAAAAGAAACGAAGAAGCGCTTTCGTGGTGCTAGAACGTTTTCCGGAAGACCAACTATACGCGTGGCATGTTCCGCAAAGCGACGAGATTGGATGAATGTCACGTTCCAGAACTAAAAAAGAAACATAGTCAGCTTATAGTAGCAATAGTAATTAAAAACGAACGTAATGGCGAATTGAGAAAAAATAGAAGCGCGCAAACAAAACTCAAATGGTAAAAACACGAACTGTACAAGAAACATAAAAAGAAAAGAAAAGAAAGTAAGGAACAAAGTCACGTGAGTGCGCCCTCTGTCGCCCCCCTAGCGAAGCCGTCGCGCGCCCTCGGTGCCCTCCGAATCGTTAATGAACGGCAGCCGGCCAGAATCAATCAATCATCGTCATGCGAGGCCGAGCTGCGTCACACCACGCGAACCTCTGAACCAAAGAAGGGCGTCGGGCTCGGCCGCTTTATGCGTAACCCCTTCCTGCTCCGCTCCACTTTGGCTTTAGTCTCTTCTCTCATCGACTAAGTCTCCTCTCTGTCTGTCTGTCTGTCTCTCTCTCTCTCTCTCTCTCTGCTTTTCGTTTGAAATGAAATTGCCTGGTGAATCAGTGCTAGAAGGCAAAGTGCAAAAAAAAAAAAGAATGTTAAGTTTGAGATTTCATTGTCGCTGTGGCCGGCGAATCTCGTCTTAGGCAAGTTGTTTGTGTGTCGCCATAGCAGCATGAAGCCAACAGATGATGAAACCAAGTGAAGAGTAAGGTAAATCACTTGCTTTAGTTTAAATGCAGATGCGATAAGTCGAAGGGGAATTGAAAGCGGACGAAAGGAACCTCATGCCGTAGGCGGGATCCGAATCCATGTCGCTGCCTGCAGTTGAAAATTTGATACGCATCCGCCCCGATGGTTGCGGGTTGTGGCACTGGCCAACACTCCCAGGGCTAGATCTAGTACACATATAATATCCAAGAAAGTCAATGGGAAAATGGCATCGCTAGAGTTGATTTGGTAAGAGCATCGCAAGCTTAATGCGAAGACGTGGATTCTTATCCCATCATGCGGCAAGTGGTTTCATCTTATTTTATTTTGTCATTCGTTACGATTAAAACAAGGAATTTACTTTACCCTTTGACATGATTGCATGTTGCTCTATCCAAATGTATGTTGATTAACCAAGCAATTGTATGTTGACTAACCAAACTCGGGCTCCTCCATTCCTTTTATTCTCCATAACAGCATGTCGTACGTACCCGTCGCCCCTTTTTGTCATACTCTCCATCCCGTCGAAACCTCTCAGGCAAGGACGCACAACCTCTTCAATGTTGTTGACTGCAAGCTTGTAAGAAGTTGCCATACCTTTATTTATTTCGGTTACGACCACCAGGCTTTACTAATAGTTTCACGTTTGGTGGAAGGGGTATGGGAAATGGGAGTGGGGTGAAAAATGTATTCGAGATACCGGACGGTCAAGTTTAGGAGCAAGAAATGATCAGTGGAGAATATCTCTATAAACTCTGGGTTCCATTGTCCTGCTCAACAACGCTGAACAGAACTTGCGACAAGTCATTGAGCCCTTGAAGCAGCCAAGTCTCAGAGTAGAGAGAGAGAGAGAGATAAATGAGGTGGAAAAGGCAGGGAATTAGAATTGAAGAATTGAAGGAGTGAGAATTGATATGTGAACGACTGAGGTGATATTAAATAGCCTGGCAAGTGAAGTAGCAAGTGATGCTGTGCAGAAGTACATTTACCCAGGCTAAATAGTAATAGGGACCACAATCACCAGTATAAAACTTCCACGCGAGAGAAAATAGGGTTGGCCGATGATAAAACACTCTAAAGTCAGGAACGACAGCTTACCGTTATCCCCTAGATAACAAAAGCATACAATTACTGCATTCCGCCAGTACTAAGGTATGGCGCTTATGCTTAGAGGATAAAAAAGAAGCTTGAGAAGAATATAAGGACTAGAAATATTAATGTTTCTGTGCGCCTCTCGACTAAAAAAAAAAAAAAAATGCGGCTCACTGCACGCGAACGCTGCGCCATCGTTCGCCTTTATAACCAGTTTGACCCCGAGCACTTTGACCTCGGAACTTTTGTTAGATGTAGCACATTTTGATGCCATCTACGGCCGTCGCTGTCTCTGTAATTGCGACATTCACCTTTCATCTCTTTGGTCATAGTAGCAGCCGTTTCTTTCCTGTCTTTAGTAAATAAAGTAGGACTAGCCTCTTTTGTGGAAACGCACATACCTACTCTCGAGGACTGCCTAAAATGGAGATTACGTTTTAGATTATTGTATTAGAGAAGATTTATATGAAAAAGAAATGAAACGCCATATGCATACCAGCAGAACGATGAAAAAGGAATTGGAGGAAGATAAAGACAATCTCAAAGTTTAAGAAAAGCGACAATTTGTTTTATCTTTGCTGTTTCTCTTCCGTCATCAGCCCTTCCTCTTAAAACAGGGCTAGTAGTCAATATTGTAACATGCTAATTACTTAATTACGTGAAGAAGATGAAAGCAGAGAGGGACTAGAGTACTTTGTCGATGTTCATGTGTGTCAACGTTTTCAATGTATTTGCGACAGAGAAAGCCAAATCAGAAGACGACAAAAAAATTTACGGAATTAAAATGACTGCAGCGTAAAAAATACGAAGGGTCTAAAGATCTGCTGCGACTCAGGCGACCAATGAGGCTCCATTTCCCGAGTAGCATTTTGTCAGGGCAGAGTTCACGTCTGGCATTATTTGAGGGAACGCTGAAGCCGCAAACGTTCAGCTACCACATAGGAACGATGGTTATTGCACGCGTGAATTTGTTTAGCATTCGAGCTTGTCGTAATTAGGGCGTTATTGAGGCGTTACTCATTATGGTTTAGATTTTTCTAAATTTCCGAGCAATCACACATTTCATACGTGCGAAGGCAATACATATAAGTCTCTGCGCGCGTGAGCTATCATTTCGAATTGCTGCATTTACAGCGCAAACATCTTGCTAAAAACGATCAATTTGTCAGGCCACAATGTCTTTCAAATCCAAAAGGACGCAGTCTACCCAAATCGCTCCACTGTCCATCATTACCGCACTGACTTAACCGCCATGCTTGCAGCTGCCGTAGAGCACTAGCGCCACATTCTCATCTAGTAATATGGTGTTCTTTTTTTTTTTTTTTTTTTGCTGAAAACACTATGATGTCAGGGCGTGTGTGGTTTTGGTATTTTGGACACGATTAACAAATAGACGGTGTCCATAGCATGGCGCCTATGACGTATTTTCGGTTCCGCAACTGCTTCCAGTGCATGCAGTCAACAAAGCATGGTCATCGAGATCAGCTTCTGTCACCCAGAGAGAGCCGTCGCTGGGGCGCGGATCTGATCACCACGCACTTATTCCAACATATTTTTATTTGTCATTTTTGTCAGTTCTGGTTGGCCCATACGGCTTCTGTGGCCTCTCTGATAGGTTCAAAACACTGCCTTCGCAGATTTTGACTGTGGCAGAAATCGGCAGTGTTCGAAGTAGCACACTGGGACAGATAACTGGTGTTATGCAAAGAAAAATTGCCGAAAGGAACTTGAAGCTTTACGGCCCGGCTGTCGGACCTACGTATCAGGGGCTTCCGAATTAAAATAAAGTTAATTAGACAGGAGTCAAAGGTAGATATTTAGGAAGCAAGAAAATATAACGATAAAGGGATATCTACCATCAGCGCAACCAGAGCCAAGAGGACAGAGTGGTTGTCGGCTTTATCGATGTGAAATTACGCTATATAACACGAAATGAAATAGGAACTTATAATACAAAACTACCAGTTGTCATCCCGGTTAATATTTTTCTCCGAATGGTGAAAGTAGTCTCGATGTCTTCACTGGAAGTTTTGAAGGCGAGATTCTCTTTAGACGGGAAGATGCCGACGTCCGCCCAAGATCTGTGTAGTTTGCGTTTGTACAGGAAGATACCTTGCTTGTCCCGAAGAAATCGTTGAGTCCACTCCTGCGCGTTCTGACCGCGGCGACGACGACGACGAGGTCTGGAATCGTGGCGGCGGCGGCGTCCACCCTTCTCTCACGAGCCAGCGGCGCCTAATCTGTGCACCAATGGGCCACTCCATCGCACCGTTGTCACATACTACTATCGCGAGTGCCCCGCGAACCCCCCCGCACGCGGAACGGCGCAGCGCTGGCAAAGTTCGCTGAACCCTGCCACACGCGTAATCTGAGCTGGAAGTGACAATTTCTCTTTCGTTCGCGTGTGTCTCTCCCGACGATGGCGCCCCGGAGTCGTATACGAGCAGCGCCCCTTCCGCCCAGCGCCTCGTCGTCGTCGTCGCCGGTGCCGTTCTTTTCTTGCGGCGCCCCCACACGTACTTGCCGTTGCTGCCGGCGCGGTGCGGAACATCTGTTTTCCGCACTCGGAATCGCTCGTCCCTGCCACATTTCATCCGCTCCTGTCTCCGAGCGCCTTTCTTCCTCCCCCACTCTTTCTCTCTCTCTCTCGTCACTGTCCTCGTTGTGTCAGCGCTGTTGCGTCACGACCCGCGCAATATCGAGAGAGAGAGAGAGAGAGCATTGCCACTCCGCGTAAAGTAGCACTTCGCTGTCACTTCGCGCTCTTGTTGCCTGCCGCATTAAATGCGCAATCTGTCCAGTGCCAGACAGTGGTTTAGATTTGTCTTGCGACAAACAGAACAGCTGAGCTTGAAGGAGAGAGGCGGAGTAGGAGGACCTTAGGAAGTAGTAAACCATTTCTTATCTCGTTACTCAGCAAATTAAACGGAATTAATTCATTTGCTATTAAGTGTACAAACATGGTAGCGACAACGCAACGTTTGACTCTCCCAGAGAAATTACTTTGGAGGGCAGGGAGCGGTTGTGGGGAGGAGAATTTATTTTAACATTAGCATCAGAATTGTTTCTTCAACGAACCTAATGAAAGTCCCGTAGCTTCGTCCGATATGCTTAGGGATGCGCTAAGATCAACCTTAGTTATGATTATTTCGACGCTGAATAGAACTATCATCTCAATAATACTGAGAATAACGATCGCAATGCCAACAATTTTTTTTTTTGGGGGGGGGGGGGGTGTACCGCAAACGCAATATGACAATATGGAGGATCTTGAATATGTTACTGTAGTTTGACAATACTCAGAAATTTCAGGCAATTGTGACAATAGCCATCCATGTACAAGGAAAGAAGCATTCATTTCTGTGCAGAAGAAATGCTATCCAAGTCTGAAGCGGAAGAAAGAATTAAATTGCAAATCTCTCGACTTTGTTTCCTTCTTTCGTTTCATGTTATTGAAACCTGATCACTACGGCGCACGGCAATTCGCAGAGCCCACATTTTACGTCACTCATCGTCACACACAAACACGAGGAGCTGAACAACATACCGTGCCATTCCGACCACGGCAATCATTACTGACGTCGTCAATATCATCATAAGCCTCGCCACCACTGATTATAGAACATAGGTGATGTTCCTAAGCGCTTTAACCATGTGAAATTTAAATTCAGTTTAATCATCTCACTGTTCTTCAAAGTACGAAATATCGTGCGGCAGACAATGACCAATCAGCTCTTGATCAAATGCTACCCTTGATGGCACATCAGCATTGCTTGTTCAAAGTGACCAACGGGATACATCCAAGCATCGCAGTGCAGTATATTGCACTAGTCGTGCAGGTCCATCGCCAATGTAGTTCACTGCTGCATGATGGAGCCCAAACATCATCCATCCAGGATACATTCTGATGTTTCTTTCTGAATTGCTAAGCGGTGTCAGAGAATAAATACTAATCGTGATGCTGCACTCATGACTTCTCTACCTCGGCCAGTGATGGTCACATTGCAATCAATTGAGAACCCTGCATCATTAAGCTGTACACATTTTTCTAAGATGTCAAGACGGGGCTTGCTCGTGATTCAATACTGATTTCCCACTGCGCCGACAACGCACAGACCGCGAAATAAATAAATTGACAGTCACTTTAGCATACGCAAAAGAGGGTGAAGGCGAAAGCCAGCGCACTCACGAGACATTCATTAATTTACTTGACATTCTCATTCGAATGCGTTGTTACTTCCTGTTACTTGTTTTCTCCCACCAAAGGTGGTGGGTTCGAGTGCCTTAATTGACGCTATAATAATTAACAGTGCTTAAAACCATCTTCGTCTTTACACCAAACGCACTGGGTTCGATTTCCAAATAAGCTCGAGGGTTAGACTCCCACCTGAGGTCGCGGGCTCGAGTGCCTTAATTAAGTCTACTTTAACTAACTTAGACCCCCCCCCTTTTTTTTTTCTTTTTTTTTTTTCGAGGGGGGACATGATGGGAGCGGCATCGGAGCCAGCTGTGGAAGGAGACGACGACGAACGCGCCAGCAGTGGCACGAGCGCGTGTCCACGCAAGGCGAGCTCACATGACTTTCCGTACCGCACGCCGCGTTTTCCAGGCAATCGGGGGTATGAGTCACTTAAGCTTAATAAACAACACGAACGCTGTGTGTATTTTCTTGTAGAAAGTCACCCGAACTATCTTCACGACAAGCATCGCCACTCTCGCGCAATATCTGCGCGATATCCACGGATTTCAAGCGAGATGGGGCGCCCTCTGGTATACGAAGAAATACGTACACCGCCAGATTACGACGAACGAACGATCCGCGAGAGTCCTACTTGAGACCGTGGACGACATAACGGCACTTCAGCAATGTTTAGTCCTTTTCTGGTGATCTGTCTTCGTCGATAGCGCCTCTTCCCAGCACTATATGGCAACGAGCTCTCTCTCTCTCTCTCTCTCTCTCTCTCTCTCTCTCTCTCTCCATACTTTACTTTTTCATCGCCAGAAGAAATTTGCTTTAATCGCGCTCCTAACTTCCTGTTTGCCGCAACGGCCGTATCTTTTTCGCGTCACAGAGAGAGAGGGGCCGGGAGGCATGGTGCTAGAAAGGCCCGCGCGAGACGTCACGGAGTCTGGAAAGAAGGGGCACCGGCGACGAAGACGACGAGGGGCAAAAAGGCAGCTTTCTCCAGCTGTACGCGCGAGCAGGCGCCGGATTTCCACACTTGTCGCGCGGATGGTTCTCTCTCGACTCGAGTCAAGAAAGCCCTCCTTCTTTTGCGTATAGCGCTCGCGGAAAAAGAAGGCAAGAAAAAAGATGGCCGCGAAAGAGAATAAGCAACCAGAGGCTGTTAACCCCTGTTGCTGCTGCCGCTGCTTGCAGCCGCATTTTGCTGGCAGCAAGAGGCGCGCCCGCCAACGGTGCCTGGGGTAAAATGCAGCTGCCACTTTCACTATTGTGAGTGTGCGAGCATGACGCGCGAACTCCGGAATCCGACCAGGGACGGGGGAGGAGAAGGCGTAGGCAAAAAAGGAAGAGCCACGAAAAGAGAGGCGCGTGTACCGTTTGACGGGTAATCTGCCCCGGAGTTCTTTGCCCCCGCGGCTTGTGGAGAAAAACCGTAATCTTCGTGATCGCAGCTCCGATCGACGACGGGCTCTTCGCTCGAATCTCGCGATTCTCGAATTCACTACGTTAGTTTTTCGTTAATGTCTTGGAACGTTTCGTTTCATCTTTTCTTGTCACACCCGTGGAAACGGGGCTCGCAATCGCAAACCGGTTCGCACTGTTTGAGTGTGCAGACAGTTTTCGGTGAACATTGTTGATGAGCGTCACCGCACAAGTAATGGATGAAAGAAAGGACGTGTCAAAGAATGGGTGAATATAAGACAGGAAGGACTGTATCCTCTTGGAAGAGTTGTCTTTTGCACGGCCAACGCACTCACTCTAAAAGAGATTGCATATAAAGTTGCTCCATGCTAGGCTTTTGAAGGAAACGAAACGGAGCGTTACGATACCCTTAGTATAGGCCTCCTTGCCCTAGCGTCGGAACGCTGCACACAACGTGACGACTCTTTAACCGCCTAATAAGATCTGCAACGGCTTAAGCTCATACTAGGCAGCTCCAGGAAAGGTGGTGGACAACTCTTAAACTTGCTCGGGGTTGCCACTGAATTAACATTACTGGCGTTGCGATGTAGCTTAAGAGCCGTGCTGTACGGTACATTTTTTACTTTCTAAGACACTTAGCAATTGCCATTAAATGTGAATAAAGAAGAGAGCTGGAGAGAGATAGTAACAACTAAATAACCATTTTACACCAAGTATCATTACATTGAAAGAAGGAAAGAAGGACACGAAGAAAACGCTATTATTAATCTTTACGTTCTGATATTGTGCACGCACATACAAAGCTAGTAGGATTTGTATGTGTTTACATGCTTGTATATTTCTATGTATACCCACCCTGCTATGATCTGATTTCAGATCGCAGTATTTATAAATAAATAAATAAATAAAATGAACATGCTGCCAAAACTAGTATAAACGGTCATAAAAAGCTCGTCAAAAAACGTGAGTATCAGGTTAGTTATGCGTCCATCTTATCACTCCATGGCCATCTCAGGGTTAGTGTGTACCGATTACTATTTTAATTATGCTCCTTTTCACCCTTCGTCAGCGGCGATAGCGGCGCTCCGGCTACGTTATCACCAAAGTCAGCCATCTGTGAGCGGTGTGTGATAAGAAAAGAATATAACCGAGTGAAAGGAATCGATGGATGACACTTGCCCAGTTTTGTTGGTTTCATTGTGACTGGCGCGTGATAACACATTCTGATACCATATTTCTCTATACAATGACCTGCAAATATTAGCTCGCACTGCATTGAACGAAGGGTCTACAGTTTTTCATGACGTACGCCTTCGATGTTAACTATTCTTTGTCTTTCAAGTAATCAATACTTCGAGAGCATAATGCTTCTAGGACTATCAAAGCATATTACAAGAAAAGTCATAATTTTGGTTTCAGAAAAAAGCCTAAGGTGGTACTTAATAAAGAAGAAATCCTTTTTGCATCGAAGAACTCCATCACACACACACAAAAAAAAAGTGTAATCGTTAATGCCCCGATACCTCGCCCTCCGTATTACATCAACCCCGAAATATTAATTTAACGAGTGTCGACGGAGCCCATGACGTCAATGCTCTTATACACTGCAAAAGCAGCGGCGCCACGCCCCTCATTTTAGATTCAACGCCGCCCCCCTTAGCTCTCCTACATCTATCCGGGGAGAAAGAAAATTCGCGAAGGCTGGAAAGGTGATTAGGGCAAGTTTAGCGTCGTGATTTTTTTCTGCACTGTTCTTTCATTTCTTTATTTCTTTTCTTTCTTTTTTCGCAGAAGCTGCAACGAAGGGCGTGGTGCTCCGCCCTTTCGATGAAGCGGCTGCAGTGGTGAGCACAAGACACCATCTCGCCATATCGTCAGTCCTCCGGAGTCTGAAACAGGCCTGCATGTCGCACATGCCGACCGGGCCTCTGTGTGTCTACACAATGTGTGTGTGTCTATTGAATCAGCGCTGTGTGCGGTTAGGTTGTTGTCCACATGTCTTAACGAGCCGGAAAAACAGCAACCGGTACTTTCGCGAGGTGAGCGGGCTGTTAAAGCCTTTAGGACACTGCTTGTTCCTTATAGGGCCGAATTCACAAACGTTTTCGTTCGTTAAGTTGTGTGTGCCGTTGCTCGGCCGCCTTCGCAGGACATTTCCGACATCGCGACTGGCTGGCATGTGCCCTCCCGAACAGTTCTAGCGTAAAAGACATTTTTTGTGAACACGAGCTCATGCTAAGCTGTGACGTCAGAAGGGACTCGTTGCATGGTGGTGTGGACGTAGACGGACGCTGGAAGAAAGCTATAGAACGGCAAGGCCTCTGGGAGTTAAATAGACTCCGAGAGACAAGTCTAGTCAAATAGGCTAGTCAAATAAACTGAATAACGAAGTAAGTACGCGGCACTTTCAAACGTGTAACAAAGTCGCCAAACCGTGTCATTTTTTTTTTCATACAGTAGTCGCCGTTTACATAAATGCTACTATAACGTTATCGCATTTCTTAAATAATCAATGGCAGTACACCGTGCGACAATCTTTACGAGTGCCGCATCCCGCTTCGTCCAAAACTAGTCGCAATCTGTTTCCCGCAAGAGAGAGAGAGAGAGAGAGAGAGAAAGAGAGAGAGAGAGAGATTAACGGGTTGGGAAAGGCACAGAGGTTAACCGGAGGAGATTCTGGTTTGCTACCCTGCACTGGGGGAAGGGGAAGAGGAAATGAAAGAAGGAAATAATAGCGGAGTTTCTCCGGTAAGTGCGTTTTGCCGGTAAGTAGAGCTTTGCCGGTAAGCAGAGGAGGGCATGCGCCGACAGCCCTCTCAATTTTCCTCTTTCGCTCAATGCGATACGCCAGCATTTATATGCGTTAGGTAGTCTGCCCTTCATGAACGTCCCCTTCAATCGTAGTTACTAAGTAGGGATAAAGTGCCTCAGAAAGGCTGGCCAACGTTTCGATAGGTGGACCTATTTTTGTCAAAGATAGGCACACCTATCGAAACGTTGACCAGTCTTTCCGAGGCGCTTTATCTTTGTTTACACAACTTCTAAACCACAGTGTGCTACTCTATCTGTCGGCCCCCTTGGTCACTGTATTGTTGGCAACAACAAAAAAGAAGAAGCAGAAGTAGAAAAAGGCACACAGAACATAACTTCAAAGAAAACGCCCGAAAAAGTAGCGACGAGCATGGTTGCGGGACAAAATTAGATTGTACAGGGTTCAACATACCGTCGAAGTCGTTTGGCCTTCGTAGCATTTTGTCCTGGTTTTTACCATAAGCGCTGTTGTTTGCGTAGAGTGTTGGGACGACACCCGTCGGTTTTCGTGAGTCTTTTTTGACAAACTCAAAACTATATATATATATATATATATATATATATATATATATATATATATATATATATATATATATATATATATATGAGAAAAAGAGCAGTTCTGGCTCCGGGTAAATATTCACAGTGAAGTAGACGCGCGTATGAAGCGGTTTATTGACGTTTCGGCCGGGGTCCGGCCTTCATCAGAACCTGATGAAAACCGGACCCCGGCGCCCTAACGTGAATAAACCGCTTCATACGCGCGTCTACTTCACTGTGTGTATATATATATATATATATATATATAACGCCGCTTCCTGCCTGTTTGCTATCGTCAGATAATCCGTCTGGTGCTTCAGCATCTCTCCTTGCATGATGTGATTATAGCATATTTCCAGGAATATGATGGAACTGTGAATTACAGCCCACACCGGGACAAGGACAGAAAAGAACGAGCACAATTAATAGTTGCGGCTGACGAAGTATAGCGGCAACTTCAGATCAGTCGGCGCATTGCTCGCCCAGAAGGAAATGCAAGATGATGATGATGATTCCATATAAACTGCAATTTGACGTGGATATATAATTCATTCGTAAAGAGCACACATTTCTTTCGCCACTTTTTTTCTAAAGCAGCCACCACCGATCGGCCCACCGCTACGTCGTAGCAAAAACAACACTCCGACTTTCCGCGTGGCACTGCAAACTAAAGAAGAAGAAAGAAATTAATGCGCCCTCTTATTCGGCCAGGTGCGCCAACAATCCCCCTCTGCATACGGTTCCTTGAGAGCGGGATGCCCAAATCGTGAGCGTTGCGCAAGGTTATACGGAACCCACGTCACGAAATGCAGCGAAACGCGCGTTTATGGAAGCCCCCTCCGCAACGGCGGCGGGGCCATATAACATACGAGCGCTCGCGTTCGTCCGATTCTCCGTCGGGTAACGAAACAAAAGCGTAACAAACACCGTAATGATCACGCGGAACGCCGATTCCCTTCAGCCCTTTTTCGCCCCGTGCATGCGCACTCGATAGAACTAATCGCGGGCAACTGCAGAAGCCGAGACAACCGGAGTACGTCAAGGGTTTACCGAGCACGAATAAACGTCCCACCGCCGAACGCGCAGAAGTCACGAAGGACTTCCCACGGCCCCAGAGAACCGTATTCGCCGCATGCTACGCTGGCACGAACGCAAGACATCGAGCTAAGACGCTATACCCGCAGAGCCCGCAACCATCGATGCCACAACAATCCATCAGATATATGCGTATACTACGTTTCTCTCAAACGCGTCGTCTCTGGACTCCGAGGAGTCGTATAAGCGCGTTGTCAAGCGTTTTGCTCCCGATCCAATCCCAAGTCAGTTTGCTCGAAGGCATCCATCTTGTGTCTCTGGGCTACTTTGTGCTTGCCTTATAGCGTATCTTTATATACGCGTATGCGACGCCACCGTACGGAGCGCTCTATTGTTTTCGCGCATCTCGCATAGCGGAACAGTCTATCGTTACTCCTTCACGCCATCACGCGGAGGCCCCCAGAACGCCCTTACGCGACCGGCTTAAAAACAGGCACTCGGGAACCGCCCCGTGAGAATTCCTTTCCGAAAACCTCTCCGGGGCCCAACGGGAGCTTCGCTGTATCACCAACCTTCGAAAACATAAACAAAATGTTCTTTTTGTTTATTCGGCACAGAGGATACGTACGCACGAGCGGACACACTCTCAGGCTATCTTGGTCACGGAGTGAAACGCGCGAAGCGTTCTGCGGCATTGCCGCAAGTGGGTGCACCGCGGAAGCAGCTGTATACAGCCCGCGTCTACGCTACACGCATGTTCGTCGACGAGGAATTCATTCCATTTCGGTTGTTTCTTTCCTGCAACGCTCCGAACGGCGCCACAAAGCCATGCAGCCGAGTTTCATGCTCGCAGGAGCAAGGCGGCAGCCCTCGTCGCTTGTGCTGTTGCTGCTCCTCATACTGCCGCTATACAGCCGCGTCGTGGTTGGTGTATACACGTGGTCATAAGGCCGCGCGCAGCACTGTTACGACGTTTTGTGTTACGGTCGGGTCGCATGGGAAAACGATGCCTCGAAATGCGTTTTCGGTGCAGCGGGTGGCTACTGTTTTCCGTGACCCGCGCGAGATGCGGGCGGGAAAGGACGAAGTTCGTGCGGCGAGCGCCCACAGGGCAAGCGGGTGGTGCGGGGCTCGCGGGTACACGGAGCAGCCGCGCGTGAGGAGAAGGATATCGTTTCTGAACGCTCGGACTCGATCGGTATATAATGTTCCCAATCCGGGAGCGCGCGTTATAACCGAGGCTCCGCATCGCGACCGGTGTGGGAAACGGGACCGGCGGCGCGCATCGACGATGGTGGTGTCGACCATTCGGCTGCGCATTGTCCACCGAAGTTTCTTTGTCTTTCCGTGCAAGTCAGTCTGTATGCACACGCACGCGCGCGAGTGAACGGACAGGGCGATCCTCGCTTGCGACTGCGCGTGATGATCAATGCGAACTCGCGTGTTCTCGATTCGCGACTTCAATGGAAGAGTTAAAGGGCGCTGTACCGAACGTCTCGTCTCGAGCCCGCGACGCAGGATAAGCCTCGACAGCACGTGCAGTGGTAAAATGGCCCGTCTGTATTTCTTTACTAGGTCGCATAACAAGAGGCGTAAAAAAAACAAAAACAGGCCTACTTGGCCCGCAACTTGAGTTTTATGCTTACGCTTGGTCGCGCTGCCTGAGCCTCACTGGTCAAGCTTAATGCGCCATTTTATACTCAGTGAAAGAAGCATGTGCGTCGGTGCAGTGTTTCTCTCACACGCACACACACACACACACACACGCACACACACACACATACATACATATATATATATATATATATATATATATATATATATATATATATATATATATATATATATATATATATATATATATATATATATATATATATATATATATATATATATTTGCACTAGAAAGAGCTTGCACACAATTCAAAACGCAATAGCACGTTATTGTTCGCACCAAGAAGCGCTGCTTCAGTTGCGACTTGAAACTAATGTACTTGCAGAACGCATACCCCTTATTATCGTCCATTCAGGTATGGATTACCAACACGCCAATTTGTATATACTATAGGCGAAAGTGGCTTCCGTTTCCACAAGAAATCTATATTGAGTAGAGGCAATAAACTGAAAAAAAATCAAGTTACTTTGACAACGCGAAAAAGATAGCCGGTCCCAGGAACTCAAGCTCCGGCGATAGATGGAAACCGAAGAACTTTTCGTGCATTGCGTTTGTAGTAGACTTGTACATAACGAATTACAGGTCGATGCCATTAGGTACTTGTAATCAATTGAGTTTTTGGGTAGTCTTGTAGTTTAACGATAACTTTGTTTACTCGGTAACCCTCTCTGTCATTTACATAACATTTTTCAGTAACCAAACACATGCAACCAGTTACGTTTCTGACGAAACTAGTTATAACACGTGACGCAACTTTGAATACTTAAATTTATTGGGAACTACAGAGTCCAAAAGGGTGAAAGCCGGTACATGGGTTATCTCCTTCCGGCGATCAGCGTTATCTTAATCTTTCCCTGTCCTTTTTCTTTCCCACAGTGCAAGGAATCTAACCAGGCTCACTACTGGTTAACTTCCCTAGCCTTTTATTTATCCCTTCCCTCTCTCTCCTTCTCTGTCTGTCTTTCTCTGGAGTACACACCTCAAGCTTTGGAACTTGGCAGGCTTGCAGATTCGCAAGTTGGACCTCTGAGCTTTTCGTTTATACGTGGACTCTCGTAAAACGAAACTTCCTCAGGGGCCAAGGTAAATAAGTTCCGTTTATAATGAGTTACATTTACCGAGAGATTGAGCTCAATGGTACACAAGATGCTTTTTTGAAATGGACAGGTACGTTATTGTCAACAGCAGATAATATGTGTAGCAGATCTGATTGCAAAGCTTTTGCAAGACTACAACATATCTATTTGCACGCATCTGCTGACTAGAAGTAGTAGCGCAAACCATAATTACAAAAAGTAGCAAAAGAAAGTCATTTAGTAAAAAAAAAATGTTCTGTCTTAGTGAAATAACCACTTTCCAAATCACGGATAACTTTGATTTTTCTCCTTCAGCGTGAGCTGCACTGACTGCCGTACCAACAAAAGCCAGTAATAGCAGCCTTGGCGATGACGCGTTGTGACTGACAATGAAACACGAAAAGGTAAGGCGAGAACAGTGACGCCTGTCGCGATATCGCTGCAACTTACCACTCAGTTTCATCCTCGGTGCTATCTTTAGATGCGTTTGCCCGGAGTTGTGGAAAAATATTGCTCTGTTTAACGAAATATTTTGTTGTTGTTTTGATGCAAAACGAACCAACCATAACGCTTTTGTTCTGTTTAAGCGACAATTCCGTTTAAATGATTTTCGTTTATGGAGACTCAACTGTAATGAATTTCTCTCTCTCTCTCTCTCTCTCTCTCTCTTTGAAGCGCATTTAGGCGTCCTTAATTCATAGGTGGTAAGAGCTGCTGCTGTTACGTTTCGCCTACGACGCGCGGTTTAGCCGGCGCGACTGCAACAAAGCGGCAGACATTTTGGCCCGTTCGGCGTCGCCGCTACGCTCCCCGCCAAGCGCGTCCAGGCATGTTCCGATGCCACGTGTCTTCATGTGCGTGTGTGAGTGTATGTGCCATTGTGCCCGACCGGAGGCGATACGACAGTAGAAGTCACCTTCTCCTCCCAGCCATTATGCCCGACCGGAGGCGCTACGACAGTAGGAGTTACCTTCTCCTCCCAGCCATTGTGCCCGACCGGAGGCGCTACGACAGTAGGAGTTACCTTCTCCTCCCAGCCATTGTGCCCGACCGGAGGCGCTACGACAGTAGGAGTTACCTTCTCCTCCCAGCCATTGTGCCCGACCGGAGGCGCTACGACAGTAGGAGGTACCTTCTCCTCCCAGTCTTTGTGCCCGACCGGCGGCGCTACGACAGTATGCGTCACCTTATCTCATTGTACAATCACGTGCTCGTCTATTGAGGGGTTCCTTCTTGCCCTCAACTGCGAGAGTATAAAAACAGCTGCCCCCGGACGAAAAAGGAGGGCTCCGATTTCTTCTGTTGAGTAAAGTGCACTCCCGTCTCTCTACTTCGGTCAACCTGACCGCCAACTCTTTGCGATGTTAGAATAAACAAGTTGTTTTGTTGTTACCAGTCGACTCATGCTTTGCCGGGACCTTCGGATGCTTCCAGTTGTACCCCAGGCCGCCAGGCCAACGCTACTCTTGGGGCTTGCGACCCAGGTGCAACAACGGGCGTCAGCGCCGAGTTCCCAACAACTCGTGCCACCGGCGCGACCACAACACTGCTCAATTTTCATTCGCTTAGTGCAGTCCATATGATTTCTTCAATATAGACAGAGGCCTTTAGTTGTTAAGCACGCAAGCTTGCTATATATATATATATAAACACGACACATATACGCCTATATTTTTGTAATTGTAACACAGAAATTACATTTTGGGGGCAGAATATTATGCAGTATTATATTCGTTTACATTACAGATTGGACTACTTTTTTTAAGACGAACGTTTGCTGGCGTCCGTTACGAGATGTCGGCCGGCAATTTGGAACAGCGCTTCTATGGCTGGATAGCAGTGGCCACTTCGGACGTCGACAATGGGGTATACCCTATGAACGATTTCTTTCTTCAGTTTTTCATTGGCCCTATCGTGAACGCTTTTCCCTAGCCCCAGCCCCAACAAAGCCCCGCGCTTCATAAAGACATGCCCCAACATCTCGGCGCTGAGCAACCGCAATCTTGCGAGCAAAGTGTTCGCGCGCTATGACAAAACTCTTCAAGATCTCCAGCTCGCACATTGAGCGAGTTTTCAGTGTCGTTGCCAGATGTCTTCGCAAGAAAACGAGGGGAGATGATCGAATAAAATTTTGAAAAATAATTCTTTGCGAAAATAAACAACATTGCGAAGGGCTGCAGAAGGCGCCTTGAAACAACCACACCAGCTTGTTCTACTTACTGTAATTGTGCAAAGTTAATAAACCCAGGAAGCAGAGTAACGTTCGAGTAGTCAGATTACCTTCTAGCAATTACTCAAATACTTTCGTTGAGCAGTAATTGGCAACTGCAATGAATTGTATTTTTGAAAGAAGTAATAGTAATCGTAATCGGGTACTTATTTTCCGTAATGGGTAAAAGTCTGGTTCGTGGACCACGGTAATTCCAATGTGAGGAAATGTACAAATTTCTGCCATTTTTGAATTAAGACTCGCGGTACCGCAAATGATATCTTTTTTTTCTCTCAGAAGTTGCTGGCCCCTGCATGCGCCATATGTTCGGCGCACAATGCTTACGCCTCTTTAGCACTTTGTTAACGGTGCTTCCGGTGTCTCTCGTCTCAAGTAAAGTAAAGTAAAGTAAATATAAGTAAAATGCGCTTAAGTACTTTTTTCTATTATTAATAGTAAGAAAATGGAAATAAAGGTAGTTTTATAACGCGAATTATGGAAAATACATTGCATCATATAAACCGAAGACTTCCTTAGATAGTCGCGACAATGCTGCACCCATCTGAAACGCTCATAGACTTGTGCTTTACTAATTTACCTTTAAATAAAATAACATCCGGTGTAATTTTGACGAGCTTAAGTGATCACCTTCCTTTTTTTGCCTTCTTTTTATTGGTGAAAAAAAAATGGATAGAACTAAATTCCTCCGACGAATAATCAATGAAAATAACATTGCGCAGTTCCATTCACTGACGGCTGATGTAGTCTGGGATGATATATATAGTGAAAGCAACCCGTGTAAGGCATATAACATTTTTTTAGAGAAAGTGCTTCACCACTATAACAGTGCTTTCCAACTCGTGCCTATAAAAAAGCACAGGAGGATAAGAAAAGAGTGGATTACTCCGGTATTATGCAGACGTATAAACAGAAAAAACTGGCTGTTTGCTCGTTTCATAAAAACGAAAGATCTGGTTCATTTCACGGAGTTTAAAAAATTTCGTAACAACTTAACTTCAGATCTTAAGAAAGCAAAATCGGGTTACTACGACAACAAATTTTCCACAGTTATGAACAGTCCTAAATTATTGTGGCAAACAGCTAACAACATCATAAAAGGTGGCAAAGCACGCATTCCGCTGGATTTTTACATCGACGGTAAAAGATTTTCAGGCGTACCACTTGCAAACAAGTTTAACGAACATTTTCTCAATGCAGGTTCGCCAAATTGCTTACGCATGAGCCAAGCGTTAACGCCTATCACTTCATATGGCCATTCCACTAATAGCAATTCACTGTTTCTGATACCTACATCGGAGGAAGAAGTAAGTGTTGTAAAGGCAATGAAGGATGGATGCTCGCCAGGAAATGACGATATTAGTGCACGCCCCATCAAGGCCGTACTTCCATTACTTGTGGGTCCTCTAGTATATATTTGTAATCTCATATTAGAGACCGGTATATTCCCTGATAACATGAAAGTTGCACGCGTAAGCTTAATATTCAAAGGAGGAGGAAAAAATGATATGAATAATTATAGACCTATCTCTGTTTTGCCGCTCTTTTCTAAGATCCCCGAACGCATAATATACACGAGGTTAAACAAGTTTTTAAATGCTCATAATATAATATGTAAACAACAATATGGATTTCAGGCAGGAAAATCAACGGAGACAGCACTGCTATTCATAAAGGACCGTATTTTTGAAAACATTGAACAGAAACTATATACACTGGGCATTTTTCTTGACTTCCGAAAAGCCTTTGATTCGATTAAACATGAAATTCTGATGGAAAAACTGGGAAAGTATGGTATCAGAGGAATAGCACATGAGCTGATAGACAGTTATCTCAAAGGAAGAAAACAATAGACTAGTATGAATCAATTTCTGTCAGACATAGGAATAATTAAGTATGGTGTGCCGCAAGGATCTATTCTTGGGCCTTTGTTATTTATTTTATACATCAATGACCTCGTTAATATCCCCCTGACACCTGATATTATCCTTTACGCGGATGACACTAATGTCTTCTTTTCTGGTCCAAATCTAGCCTCACTTGAAGAACATGCAAATCAGTGGCTGAGTCAGCTACAGATCTGGTTAAATAAGAACGAACTTGACTTAAATATAAAGAAAACACAATATATTATTTTCCGCCCCAAAAACAAGCCCTTGAATCATCACGTCCAACTACAGATATATAATACCAATCTATTGCCAACAAATTCTTGCCGCTTCCTGGGCGTCTGTTTCAAATATGACTTAACATGGACAGATCACGTGGATCAGGTTCGTTTGAAAGCATCTAGGTCTATCGGTTTGTTGCAACGCGTAAAATATCTTTTAGCTCTGCGTTTGAGAAAGCAGATTTATTTTTCCATAGTTCACTCCTATTTCATGTACTGTCAGCTAGTTTGGGGTACATGTAACAAATCGGATTCAGACCGCCTTTTTTCGCTTCAGTTCAGGGCATTGAAGGCGGTATTCCGTTCCGCACCTATTACCAAAGAATCCCTGTACGACGCAGTTAAGGTACTGCCATACTATCAACTTTACAGTTTCTCATTGGCTGTACTTATTTTTCATAACATTAAGCATGATTTTACATCCTTCTGCACTAAGTACTTAAACAGGTACCTTACCCATAACTTGCGCACTGTATCTATCGTTTGGTCGAAGTCACGCACAAATTATGGTACTCAGAACATAGACAATCAGATAGTTACACTCTGTAACACTTATCCTTTAATGATCAACTGTATAAATGAATGCAAAACCCTTTCTCAATTTAAGAAAAAAATGAAAATGATGCTTTCTTCTCCTGCCTCCTTTGCTTTCTTTTATCTTGAGCAAGTGCAATCTGAATGATTATCTACATCATTGTTTCCGTGAATTAGAATGATGTAATCAATATATAATATCAAATAATAGGATAATTTGTCATATGTGACGCAGCATTGTATTTCTGAATTTCCACTGATTTCATTGATCTCACAATGTAGTGCAGTATTTTGACATGCCGACCTGCTGTCATAATGTGTGATCCCGAGGTGAAGGCCCTGTCAGGAGGCATTGTTGCCTCCTTTTGCCGCGCCTCGTGGACATCCTGTACCATCTATGTATGTCCAAATAAACTGAATTGAATTGAATTGAATCTCGCTTACCTTAGGAACGAACATAACCTTCAAACAAAATTATCACGCAGCAAGGAAAAAAAATCGCCGAGTAATGCAACATGGTCCGCGAACGGCGGAGGTCCGAATTTCCCGAGTTAATAAGCCAGAGTGCTTCTAACTGCATTTTCTTTTCAGGAGGGGTGTATTTCTGCGAGGTTAGCTGTCAAATACAAAGTACCTTTAGCTATTTCAGAATTGAAGATGTTCGTCTTTCAATTTCTTTGACGCTTATTCAGACAGGGGCATTCGGTGGTGGCGGTGGTGGCGGTGGTGGTGCAGCAGCAGATGCGGTTAGCCTGGTATGCTTATAGGTGGGAACTGCTCCTCCTGAGCATCTCACACATTTTTAGCAACAGCGTGTCAGCAGACTTCTGCCGAACACACGTGCGTGCATCCGCGTGTGCTACACTTGTGGCTGTGTAACATGTAACCCGTGATTCCAGAGATGTGTTCTTCGTTGTACACTCTTGTATTCTAGGTGCATGGCGTCTCACCACGGTAACTCAGTTTTCCACGCGGACTGCATTGGCTTAACTTCTACATTTGGCTTGTGAACATGTGACTTGTCCGAATTTGTTGAGGTAATAAGCCAAAGTGCTTCTAACTGCATTTCATGAGTTGTGAACTATTCGTGGTAACACGCATTTGCGGGTTTCTTTATCTTGTGGCTATATGGTTTTGTGTTTCTCAAGGTGTTCATTTTATTGCACGTCGAATCAGAGGACTGACCGGCGCTTCTACGATGTGTCATCTCCTTACATACCTTTAATTTAAAAAAAACTACTACGTTTCCTTCTTGTTTTTGCCTTCTCATTTAAGAAAGGCAACTGGAAATGCGGGTTTAGAAAGAACGAAAAAGAAAGGAAAAGAAAGAGACAAACAAACAAAAAACGATACGCGAACATTAAAAGAAGAGCGTCTGCATTTACTAGTGGAACGGAGTAGATCGTTTCAATTGGTCACGACGGGCGAAGAAATGAACACACAGAGAGCGATGTAAAAACAATCTACGTCCATTGTGATACGGTGCTCCAGTTCGCACGCGAAGGCTCTGTCTTGGCGAAGCCGTGCGCCCACCGGCCGCTGTAGCACGAGGGTCATTTCCGAGTTCTGAGCCTTGTGTCATATGCCTCATTCTTCCTCGGCCACCGCGTTGGTCCTTTGGCCTTTCGATGAGATCGAGACAATGGGACTTCCACGTTTCGGTCCGGTTCGGTTCGGGTCGGGGCAGATTCCTTTTCCTCCAGGAACATCACGGTTTTTCGCTACGCCCGCCGTGTAATGCAACGTCTTTTTTTTTCGCGTGCGAAAAATGGCCGTAAGCGGTCCTTTTTCCTTTCTCATTGTTTCGCCAGTGTACGTTCCATTTGTCGTACGTGAAACCGTCTGCATTTCTTCGGATGAGGATACTTGCTGCTCATTTTTCCCACGGCACTGAGAACCCCCCACCGCAACGAGTGCTATGGAGCAAAGAACTAAGACGGCGTACACGTTCGTTTTTTATCTCTTTTGTTTAAAATGCACATACTATGGACAGCCGCACACTCCATAGTGCTTCTGCTACGAGAACACTGCATTCCTTCCAGCTGAAATTATTCACCAATCGATTTCGTGTCGCATTCAGTGTTATCGGTGTTGTTCACTAACTGTCATATACCTTCTTTCGAACCTGTTATAATAGGAGGTAGGCCGCCATCGACGCGCAAGAGTTTGTCACTCGTTGTCCTCCAGTTTCCGCGCATTCGGCTGCCGCCGTCAGACTAAAAGCCCCGCTATAACTGTCACGGACGACCGGCACTCCATCACAGGACTCTCGTCAGCGAAGAGGACGTCACTCGTCATTCGGTTCGCACGGTCTCTGTACAGCACGGAAAGAGCGCGCGCGGACGACTTCCGCGAGTGCAGCCGGCGCTTCGCCTCCGCTCCGCGCCGATCTGTACCTCCCTCTCGCTTTATCTGCGCGTGGATACCGGGTTGGCACATGCGAGGTACGGGCTCGTATCTATGCAGACGACGTCGTGTCGCGTCGCGCTCGACCAACGCGTGCAGACGTGCGAACGCATCGGCAAAGCGGAGGAGGGCGCGCGTACGAACGCGGCGGAGGGGAACGCGGAGAGAGAGAGAGAGAGAGAGACTCAACGTCGTGACGCCTTCGGAGCGACGAAGACGTCGTTCTCAGCCGTAAAGCTTGACGCCTCGTTTTGCTGGAAATGAAGGGACAATGGCCAAACAAAGCTTTCGCCGACAGCATGACAGCTTGTCACGTCGAAACATTACGACGCGCAAAAGGAACGGTAAAAAGGCGACCGCAGCGGCACCGTGCGAGCGAGCGGCGCCGGCGGAGGTGCATCTTCATCGTCGACCCCCTTTGGCGTCGATGCCGCTCCACTCGCGGTTTGCTTCCTTTTTTTTTTCTTTTTCTGCTCTAGCTCCGTCTTTCGCTTCTTGCGTTTTCCTTTGTGGCTTCCTGCGATCTTGTTTTCGCATTCTCTGATGATCGACGTGTTTATGTCTTGGTGTTGTGCGCACTGCACGAACTGCGAATGACGTCACGTGCCGCCTCTGCCACGGGGGGCTTCGAAAGAAAGAACTTCCGCGGTACCGAGGCAGGTGCGGAAGGCGCCGAGCATTCCGCACCTCTTGGGAACGGACTTGGCAGGCACCCTGGAGCAGCTCACTCGCGATCCCTGCCAAAAATACGGCAGTCACGAAGCACACGACAGGAGGACCAGTGTACCACGGAGTCTATAGAGGCAGGAAGAATCATGTTTGCCGATAAAGACCATGCCACTGATCTAAAAACGAAAACAAAAGGGCTGTCGTGTTGGGGTTGTGAGACTAACAGACAAGTAACCATCAGCCCTTGTGGCAATTGATAGAAAATTTTCTGGAGACATTTTTATCAAGCATGTTTCAAGGTTTTTTATATCTGTAGCTACAGACCATTGAAGGAAAATATATAAGCAAGTACAGAGAGACTGACACGGCTACAAAAGTATCAATTAGAGTTCGGACACCTCTTTCATAAGCCCGATAAGCCAAGTCGCATTCATTTAATGGTTATTCACAAGACAATTGCTAAGAGCTGGTGGCCGCACTGTTGCCGAAATACGCCATAGAGTTTCTGTGTCACCCCGTGATGATGCGGAGCTCGGAAGGCATGGACAATATTTGCTTTATACCTTAGCTGAAGAATTCTCATTATCCGGCTAAGGCAAAGGATGTTATGCTGCTACTACACACCAACACTTGGAATGTTCTTCAAAAACATATCTATGACATTTCTTTTAGACTTCGACGACCTGAGAAGACTTAGAGCCTAAATTTAGAGCACAACCAGCGTTGGAAAGCAAAATGAGGGGCGCTATGCCGTAAAGCTATTCCCACCTTTTCTATCCCATTTCAGTAATCAGCCCTTCGCGATTGGTCAAAAACATTTTTGGACCACCCCCACTTCACCTGCCAGTCACGCGACGTCATGAAAACCGCGATAGCTCCCCGTGTGATGTGGCGTGTAACCACGGATTATGCATGATTTCACCGAACAAAAGAAAAATATTTATTTCTGATTTGACGTCTTCTCGCCATTAGCCTTCGGCTATTGGTCAAAAGGTTTCGGGCTGCAGCCACTTCACCTGCCTGTCACACGATGTCACAAAACCGCAAAAACTCACCGCGTCAAAGTGACGTGTACGCGTTAAAGATGCATTAATATGCCGAACAAAACTGAATTTTTTTCCGAATAGCCGCAGGCTGCCCCATTCCGAAAGGAATAAAAGATGGCTGCCGCCGATCATTCAGGCACTGGCTACTCGCTCCTGCCGGAGAGCATGTGTTCCTGCCGGAGAGCATGGAGAGCACTTTCGGCACGTTTACGACCCCGTTCTGCCAATTCTTCTTTGCTGAGGATACGTTTTAGCGTCATCATTAAGCTTCCGTTGCATGCCACCGGGATTTTCGACCAGCCACTACAAGCCAAGTAAGGGAAAGCGGACCAATCGCAGACGCCGGCACCACCCTCTTCATCCGGTTGTCGATTTTCAGTGCATGTGGCTCGGCCCTATTGAAACCCTCTCCACTTGAGCATGCTCCGCGCCTCTTGTGAGCCAATTAGATAAGACAAGCTGCTCAGTGTAGGCAATGTTATTCGTTTTTCAAAGAAAGAAAAGTGACCTCCTATGAAGGAGGAGAGCGTTTGATTGGTCTGTTGAGGAAACCCTGCGGGTGAGCGCCCGAAGCTTGCGTCGGCGGTTACGCTAATTCGACGTCTGGAGATTGGAATAAAAACATATTGGAATAGTTTTACGTTATATGGCCCGAGGTGTACCGAAAGAAAGGAAACGGGGAGGGGGGGAATACGACAATGTGGGATCAGAGAGGCCTTTGATTTATGTGTACCACATAATGCTGAAATTTCCCTCACATAATTTTATTTATTCTCTCACAATACCTCATATGCCACAGCAGCAGGGCATTACATTGAGGGATAGGTTGTACTTTATCTAAAGTTGTAATGAAGTCGTCAGGAGAGGATATGTACTTTTGTAATAGGAAGTATTTCGTTAAAAGCGGCGATTGTCTAAGACAACCACAGTGTGCACTCCAACAGCGCGCGAACTCTTAAAATGCATGTAAAACACGTTAGTGTTCGATGTGGCGACACGACGGCAGAAAAGAACATCTGCTGACACCCGTGGGCAACTGCATCATCTGTCTGCTATCATCACGCCGTACAGTCAGGCCCAGGAAGTTGCGGCCACGTGGTGGAGTGACTTTCGCAGTGGTCTTTGCCTTTCCAAGTTAATACGAATATACGCAAAGGGTGAGCGCGTATGCTGGGCCATGCAGTCCCGTGCGGGTTTCCCGCTTTGCACTTCGTACTAAGCTGAGTCCGGCACGGCTGCACTTGGAATAACCGGGTCTAAATTGCACGCACTGCAGTCGGTACCCTGGAAACATCGGATAATACGATATTACAGATAAAGCGATTTCGCTATAACGAGGATTTATTGTACAGTATCTTCCATGGCTGTCTTGAAATGAGGCAGGCCTGAGGCTGCTTGACCGCCATGGCTCGGTATCGTCGGGAAATGGGTTCCATTTGGCACAATGATCTTCTTGCCCGTTTCTGTTTGATTCTACATAACACAGTTTCAAACAACATCTTATGTTTTATACTGCAAAAAGAAAGCGTTATCGTGCACGTAAGCTAGACAACGAGTTCACTTGGATTTAGAGGAGTCCAAGTGTAATTTCCTGCATGACTGTGAGCGCTCGGGCGTCCCGTATCGCCGCCGCATTTCAGGCGCCGTCCCGGAAAAAGTGACAAATGACGGCTGCGCGTTGCTGTTGCTGCTGCTGTTGACCGCGAGCTCGTCTTGTACGCCGCGGGGGAGGAGTGGAGGAAAAGAGTCGAGAGACGGAATAAAAAAAAAAAAACGCCAGCGTTCCGGGACAGAGCAACACGCGCATCTGGAAACAGTCTGCATGCGCCGCAGCCGCTGGGCTTCGGGTTTCCATCTCTGACAAGATCCAGGCAGAACAAGAAAAACGCGAGATCCCCCTTCCCCCCCTCGTCGTTCTCCCCCTATCCGCATAAGTGCCTTTTGTTTCTCTTTGCCGTTTACTCCTCGCGGAGCGCGCCCACATAGGCTCGCGTCTCCATGGAAGGGGATCGGAAAAGCGAGCGCGCCAACCCGACGCGCACCCGATCGCGCCGTCCGCGACCTTAGCGACAGGGCTGTTCCGGAGTGCCGGTTCCGCGCAGGCAGCCGCTCTTCAATTCATACGGACCAACATCGCGCGTTTTCCTTGCACATTACACCATGTACACTCATGTATACAAAAAGAAAAAAGAAAAAACAGTCCACTACATGCCTGTGGTGAAGTAACGGTAGATTGCTGCATGACTGAAAAAAAAAAAGGATAGATAGATAGATAGATAGATAGATAGATAGATAGATAGATAGATAGATAGATAGATAGATAGATAGATAGATAGATAGATAGATAGATAGATAGATAGATAGATAGATAGATAGATAGATAGATAGATAGATGCAGGGACGTTAACCAGAGGTAGTTCCGGATGGTTACCCTGCACGGGGGGAAGTGTTAAGGGGGATAAAAAGAGAAAGAGAGCGGAAGGGGGAGATAGAGAGAAAGCGAGACAAGCACTAACAAAAGTTACACGCAAGCATATTACGTGCCTCGCAGGAAACAACTGTGCTATAAAGGTTACAGACAGGGTTAAGGTGCCTCAGAAAGGCTGGTCAGTGTATCGACAGGAGGACCTGCCTTCGTCAAAGGCGGCCTCGTCATCCTCGGCAGGTTAGTTTTAACGGCTTAATAGAGGATGTCACGTGCGGTCACGAGAAAGAAATCGACCGTACGTGACGTCACTCTACTAACCCGTTAAAGCTAACCTGCCCAGGATGACGAGGTCGCCTTTGACGAAAGCAGGTCTTCCTGTCGATACACTGACCAGCCTTTCTGAGGCACCTTAACCCTGTCTGTAACGTTTATACCACAGCGCTTACTCCACCTGTCAGCCCCATTCTTGATTTTGGATTCCCAGGAAAGAAAAATTTGTTTGATGGCGGTGGTTAGCCTGGCCGGCAACTATTCCGCCTGTGCTTATCTTACGTTCATAACGTGGGTGTTTCACTGAACGCTCATCGACTCAGTGTCTTGAACGAAGGGCGCAGAACTTTCTTGCTGATCACTTTCTGGGTCCTTCAGGCACCAGTGCGGCTTAGAGGCTCGCGTGAGGAAGACCTCTATTTTGCAAGCTGAACCAGTGTCTTCCTTTTTATGTGGAACTGAGGGCACAACCATACGATGTGTTCCACATCACTAATCTCGCCCCATATGGCACAAAACGGGGAACCTGACCCTCCGCCCCCACCCCCCCTTTTCCTCTCCAATAAGCAAGCATGTGTGAGTTAGAAAGCGATACAGGAGGTTAGGATCTGGCTCATGCGATTTATTGTCCCGATCAGCACTTGGGCTGTGCAAAACGCCACAGGGAGGGCCCAATGTTTAGTGTACTCTGACTACCTGTGCTACTTTAATGGGCACATATATCTAAGGACAGCCAACGAGAATTCATCAGTTGCAAAAAGGACAGACTGCTCTAAGAATATTGGTAGGGTCTGGTGAAAGATCTTGTACTTACACGTCTCGTAAGTTCTGGCTAAATCGTTGTTCGGTGGAAAAGAAATAACGTCTTGATTCAACACACATCATGAACTGAACGTCACACAATGCCATCTACTCTGTGGCCACAAGGAGCAAGAAGGAAGAGAACGGGCGGTTGTAAGTATCGCGAGACGCGACTCGCCGTGGTTGCTTAGTGGATAGGGCGTTGCGCTGATATATAACCACGAGGTCGCGGGATCAAATCCCGGCCATAGCGGCCGCATTACGATGGAGGCGAAATGCAATAACATCCATGTAGCGTGGATTGGGTGCACGTTAAAGAACTCCCGGTGGTGAAAATTAATCCGGAGCCCCCGACTACGGCGTGCCTCATATTCAGGTCGTAGTTTTGGCACGTAAAAGCCCCGAATGTAATGCAATGTAATTGCGAGACGCATGTTTAAAACCAAATGCGCCCGTTTTACAAATGCCTATTACCCTGATTATTTTTAGAGCTCTAAATTAATTACGTGGCTTAACGAATGATGTGTCCACGAACCGCTCTCAGCGTCCCCGCGTGTAACTTTGAACTGTCGTATCTGTGGCTATTAAGTAAAGAACACTTAAGGAACATTCAAATCGCACTTTTATGTGCACAGGCAAGCGAAATGTTGAGGAATATCCGGGAAGTCATGGGTAAAACTTGAACGCAACCTTTATAGGAACAGATATCCTTCACCTTTAGGCGGAGTTGATCGCAAACAGCATGGTTGGGCAACACTGGCGCGAAATAGCGCAGCATAGCTTTAGCAGACACAACTACGCTAGAACGGACATATTACCACATTTTTAGCGTACTTGATGACAGCCGCCTCACTTCGCTTTGAGTGTGTAGAAGTGTAGCCAGTTAGATATCTGCGATAGGCTTAAACTAATTAAGGCCGACATGTACAAGCTCAACGCGATGGAGACCGGTGAACTAGCTTAAACAAACATTCAGGGCTTCTCTGGAACTCGGATGCTTCTTTCAACGCCGTCCAACAACTAAGCGCCCGAAGGCCCGGAACACGTTAAAATGAACGACGGCCGCGAGTGTCGTAAGATGTCCACGCGGTGCATACGACGAAAAACACGCGTCTCCATCTCGGACCTGACGGCGACAAATTGCGTCCCGCGGGTTTCGCGAGCTCGACGGGAGAGGGAAGAACGATCGCCTCTCAAACGAGAGATTTGCTGGAAAAAAACGAGGGAGTTTCGCGACGCGTGAGACAAGTGGCTTCACGCCATTCCGGACAAAACCAAATACCTAAAGAAATAAAAGAAAAAAATAAAAAGGAAAGAAACAACGCGAGTTAAAGGTGCGCAGAGACCGAGGAGGCACATCAGCGACACCGAGTCGCACCAGCCGATGCGCCCGCTGGGACCTACCTTCTCTCAAGCTCTTTCCCCGCCCTGTTCTCACGGTTTCCTTCCGTTTATACTTAGCAAAAAGCAAGCGTGCTGGAAAAGCACGCGAGCGTGCCTTCGGAGGGAAAGGCGCGGTCTCTAGAGGGGGAGGGAGGGTGGCTGAGAATCGCGCGTGTTTTTCGATGTCCGTATTGCGCCCAGAAAGAAGAGGAGGAACTATTTGGAAGAGACACAATCTTTCTTTCTTTAGTTTGTCTTCAAATCCACCCCTTTCTTTGCCCCCGAGGCGCTCGCTCCCCGAGTCCCTTCTCGCCGCTCTGGCCAACGGCATCGCCGTGAGATTCCGCGCTCTCCTCCCTCCGGGCACCCGTATTTTTGGGAGGCGTTCGTGCGAAGCCAGCAAAGGGATCTGAGAATAGAGCCGTTTTCTCGGCCCCTCAAGCCATAGCTGTCGACCGGCCGGTCTGCGCTTTTTTCTGCTGTGCAGCCGAATGTCGTCGTTGCCCCGAGAGATGTGATACGCTTTATGGACGCCTCCGCACGCGTTGTCTTTCGTCCTGTGTCTCGTTCTCCCTCTTTTTTATTTTCTTTGTGTCTTTCTTTGTTGTTTTTTCTCCCCTGAAGCGGCGGTCCTTTTAAGAGGGGCTCTAATCTGAGGAATCCTATATATAAAGGGAGTAGATGCTCCCGGGCTTCCGGCTATCGGCTTTCGTCAGCGAGTCTGTGCGACTCCCGGGACGAACTTGAGGGCGCGCACTCGTCGTTTCCATTTTTCGCTCCGTCTCCGCCGCTGTTCAATTATGGCCTCGAGCGCGCTTCTTTCAGTTGAACGTACAAGCTATTTTGCGACAAGAGATTCATAACTGAGAAGGCGTGTCCTACTCTCTCGCGGTGTTGTGGAACTGGTGACATGTGTTTCAAGTGTTGTGCTATCGCGCTTCAATCAAGAAAGTAACTCCAGAGTGTTACTCATCATGCCGTCTATTTTCACTGCGGTTTGTTCAGCCTTTCAGTGTGGTGTAGGCGTTCGAAGGGCCGGCAGGCTTTGCTGTTCAATAGCAGCAGCTGCTCGTTGTGATCTTATTATTCTTTCTTTTTGGTTGGTTGGTTGGATTTGTTCTTTTTTGTGTTTCTTTTGCGCACTTCACTTCCTGTGACATTTAAATTAAAAATTAAGTTCTGGGGTTTTACATGCCACAACCACGATATGATTATGAAGCACGCCTTGCTGTGGACCTCCGCATTTATTCTGGCCAAGCGGAATTCGTTAACGTGCATCCAGAGCAAGTACACGGGTGTTCTTGCATTTCGTACTCATCGAAATACAACCGCCGAGGTCGGGATTTGACTCCGCGCCCTTGCGCTTAACAGTGCTATTAAACCCGAAACCACTAATTCACCACGGAGGGTTGCTTAGCTTTTTTTTTTTTTGGTCTGCTATTGGTTGTGTTATCAAACGCGTTTGACCAATCACAAGAATGGTGGAACGCGGTGATCTGTTGCTGAGTGCCTTTCTTCATATTATTCAATTATTGTGCTCGCAGATTGTTGGACATTTTTTTTATTGCTGCTATGCGTCCGTTTCACCTCGCGTAATAATTATGGTATTAACAAATTTACACTCTACTTAGCAGTCGCCGATAATTTAGTTGCAAAAAATATTTATCAATATCTAGATCAATCAATCAACCGGTATGTTATAGCGCGCTCTGTCCTCAAAGTAATGATCTGATTGTAAGTTTCATGACTTCAAGTTTTTTAAAGAAAAGAACACGAATATCGAAAGAGCTGGCGCTCAAACGGGAACTTGAAAACTCGTATACGATATTCTGTTTTCTTAGGATGCTTAACTTCTGCCGTTCTCATATGACGCAGCAGCTTTCGTGCGCATTCATATGCCTGTCGCTTTGACATGCAAATAAATTCAAAATTTTCGAAGTTAAATTAGACGTACTGGAGGGAACTTGTGTTATCAGCTCCCCGTCCTCCGTCTTGAAACCAAAGAATACTTGCTTATTATATTGAGCAACATTATCATGACCGTAAATATTCTCATGATTGCCGATCTGGAAACTTATACACTTCGGTTACTGGTAAAGCGACTGCACTGAAGTCGATAAAATATATTCAACAAAAACTGCGTCCGTAGTGAAAGTATGTTCTCTCAAACTTTTCCAAGGAACTTATGCTTTCTTGGCAAGAAAAGGCAATTATTCGAAAGCACGCCAAATAATTCATCAAATAAAGTGCGAAGTGCGGCAGAATTCTTTCCCGTCCAAGTAGCTAAAGGAATAGGGACAAATATCAAGCGATTTGCATTTTTGCTGCGCGTTCCACGAACGATTTGCTGCAGTGTACTATCTTGATGTAAGGAATGTGACACGGAGTTCCTCGAAATTTTCAATCGATGGGGCGCAATTAAGAGAGGATTCACGCGCAGAAGACGTACTACGCCCGAACGCGCCAACTTAATTACTTTACAAATCTAAAATCGATTTTGCCATGCAGTTCTCAGTATTGCACTGTCACAGTCAACTTGCGCACCAACCAAGAAAAGAAGGGACCTGCGAAATCAAGAGCAAAATTTCTCGGCATTCCATCTACAGCCTTCAATTACAGCTAGCGCTCGACGCTAGTGAAATGTGTTACGATTTTACTTGACATCAGCAAAATCAGGGGAAAGCCCGGATCGAGTAATAGCCGTTTCGGCAGCACGCATAATTTTCTGCCGGAGGTGGCAACGGAGAAGAGCCTCTGACGCTGCGCGTTTTAATATGCGTCAGAGCTTGAAAAATTGAGAGACACTTTCCACGACTGTGTCAGTATACTTGTGGTACTTAATATGTATGGGCCTTCTGCCTTCTTCTTCTTCTTCTTCTTCTTCTTCTTCTGAAGCTGCGCGGAAATGGAACCAAGCACAGCATCTGCACAATGAAATTCATTCGGTTTGCCAGCCACCGAAATCGAGGTAGCGGGTTCGGTTCAATACCATACCGTTGTGACTTTACGGAAGCTTAATGCGAAAACGACCTAGTGCTTTCAGTTCCTGTTAACGAAGTTCGCAAATCGAAAACATCATTCTTCGTAACCTGGCACTTTTACAGTAGGAATCACCTTAAAGTTCGCTCTCACATGTCGCAATCGCGAGACTTGATCAATTTTTACCTGCTATATCGGCCGGACGGTGTTTGAGAGAATACACTGCATAGTTACGACGGCCGAGTTACAGGGTACTAAAATTATATTCTAGCACACTGTTGCCAAGTTTTACAGTTGTATACCGAAACTCACACTCAGGTGCTGAGGAGACTATAAACTTAAGGAAGGTTTTCTTTTGTCTTTTTGTATTTTTCCCCTAAGCGGACAAAAAAAAACTTCGATTGTAGCGAACGGCGAAGGCAGGAAAGTACATGTTATGTATTGGTTAAGCTCAAGAAGAGCGTTGAGGCCGCAGGAGAATCTTGTGCGAAATTTACTGGCGATTTCGTTCTTCTGGCGGACTACTCGCTACATGACGTTCTCATTGCGAGAGATCAAAGCATGGAAGTGCCTTTCTCTATAGAAGAAGTGCAAGCGGCCTTGGCTGCGTGCAAGCTATCGTCATCACCGGGTCCCGATGGGGTGACCTGCGCTGCCTTAAGGCACCTAGGTTCAACAGCACAACGTTGTCTTCTGGATACATTCAATCAATCTTGGCGTGACGGCATAGTCCCCGACGGTTGGAAGTGTAGCCGACTGGTGCCTCTACTGAAGCTTGGGAAGTCTCCGCTGGACCTTTTATCGTACCGGCCGATTGTACTTGCGAGTTGCATCGGTAAGGTCATAGAGAGGATGTTGCTGACACGCATGGAATGTTACCTCGAATACTATAACATTTACCCTGAAGCTATGGCTGGTATTCGACAAGGACGGTCTTCAGTAAACAACATCATTGATCTCGTGACATCCCTGCAGCAACAAAAAACTATGAAGCGCCTCTCTGTTGCACTCTTCTTAGATGTAAAAGGTGCCTTCGACAACCTAACCGATGACGCCATTCTCCAAGCTCTTGAGGCTGCAGAATTTGGCGACCACGTCTTTAGGTACATTAGGAGCTATTTCTTACAGAGATCTGTGTTTGTGCTTACAGAGGATGGCGCGACAAGTAGATTTATCTGCAGTCGTGGTGTCCCACAAGGCGGAGTGTTGAGCCCCACTCTTTTCAATCTCGTTCTAGTGTGGCTTGCCAAAACGCCAACACAGACTGCTAATGTCTCGCTCTACGCTGACGATATTTGCATCTGGGCTTCCGGCGTGACAAGGCCACAAGTGAGCGCCAGAATATAGAAAGCGGCAACTCTGACAGTGGCATGCCTTCACCGAGAAGGTCTGACGATTTCTACAGAAAAATGTGCACTAGTGACGCTTACACGAAAAGCGATGTCTTTCCACCTGGCGTGCATCGAGGTCCAGCCCATCGCGTACAAGAAAGCGCACAGGCTCTTAGGCGTTATTGTGGATCGTGACCTCACCTGGAGTACACATGTCTCATACATGAAGAAAAAGCTCATTTGTATTGCGAATATGTTCAAATTCGTAGCTGGAAAATCGTGGGGACAGTCCGTGCGCTCCATGTTGCAGCTATACGCGGCCCTTTTTCTCAGATTTCTTGAGATACACTTCGGAACATGTCTTGGCCTCCCGAGGTGTTCTTCGATAGCTGCAACGATTGTGATTGCACAGGAGCACCCGATCACCTGATATCGTCGGTGAAACGCTAAGAGCCCAAATTCGACACCTTTCTCGGCTACCATCCCACCATTTAGCCAACCACAGGCTACATTCTGTGTTATTGTGGCGAGACACCATGACTCGATACCACCTGGCTTCAAGCCTGCGAAACGCCAAACATCGGCATTGCGGTGTCTCCGGCAAATTCACGTGTGCCACTCAATTCCTGGGATTGCTAAGAAGGCAGACTTGTTAGCGCTAGCCTTGAAGCAATTGTCTCTGATTCTCATCAACGAATCTTATTTTGACCGCATACACATTTACACGGACAGTTCCAGCAATTCAAACAGCTCTACCGGAACAGTGGTTGTTCCATCAGACGCCGTCTCTTTGCAGCTTAAATATTTGCGCACGACAACAGCAGAACTTGCGGCTCTCCAAGGGGCACTCGAGTACGTGTTCTCGCAGCCACCAAATCGTTGGGCCATATCCTGCAATTCCAAAGCAGCCCCACAAACTCTGCAGTTTGCCCTACGTCATGGGTTACACGAGCAGCTAGTGTATGAAATAAGGTACGCTCATAATCATGCGCTAGAGAAAGGCCACGACATTGTGTTTCAGTGGTTGTCAAGCCATTGCGGGATAGTCGGCAATGACAGCGCAGATGAAGCTGCGCGTTCGGCTAAACGAAAACATCAGCGGGTTCCTATACCACTTTCAATAACTGATGCTGTTCGGCAACTTCAATCACTTGCTCGCCACATCACACCTCTACGACGGAATTTACCGGGTTTCACCAACTCACGCTTGCACTCTCTGGACCCTAACTTGCGACTTCGCCAGCCACCTGTAATCTCCCGTCGCGAAACAACTTTGCTGTGTCGCATGTGGTTGGGCGTCGCATTTACAAGTTCCTATATTCATTCCTGATAGGAATGGCCAACAGTGCGGCGTGCAATTTGTGCGGGTGCGGTGAGAGTCTAGAGCACCTACGTACTTTACAAGTGAAATTTAACCTGCTGTTGCTCTCAGAAGAAAAGATCCTTGGACCATGGTCTATGCATTATTGCATGCAAAAGGCCACAAAAGCGCTCCTGCATTTCTTGAAGGACACTGGATTGTATGAACGTTGGTGATAGTGGAACTGTCACAAACGACTGACTGTGGACGACTGACTTATTTTTCTTTTCTCTCCTCATATCTGTTCTTCCCTTTTCCTCCTCTCCAAGTGTAGGGTAGCCAACCGGGCACGTCCTTGGTTAACCTCCCTGCCTTTCCCTCTTCGTCTCTCTCTCTCTCTCTCAAGAAGAGCGAAGTCTTTACTTGGCCCGGCAGCAGTCAGAATTTGACGAAAAAGCTTCACGTCGCATCTGTTGGTCTTTGGGTATCGAGATGCATGAGATGCGTCGCTGCCGGCATCTTTGCGCGGCGAGTCCGGGCGACGTAGAGAGCCCGACTTTGCACGGACATACTGGTGTACGTGCTGTTCACGTTCGGAGGCAATGCAGCAAGGAATCCTCTGACCTCTTTCACGCAGGATTGGTGACGTAGCGACTACAAAGAGTGAAAATGACTGGCCACGCTTTGTCCTAAAAGTCGTTAAATGTTTCTAGAATTATTCTTTGTTGGTCTGAGTTCCAAGACATTGCGAACAGGTCTATCAGCCGTCTTATTCTCCGCTACGCGTCCATGCGACGGAATCTATTGAAACTTTATATATTAAATTCGAGGCTGCGCAGTTCTTTGAGAAGGCATAACGAACTGTGTGTGCACATCTCCAAAACGAGCCCTAGCTGCAGCAACTGCAGAACTGGTTTTCTGTCCGACAGCGCAACTACCCGCTGCGGCCGAAAATGGCCATGATCTCGCATACTGTCGACGAGACGACGTAATGAAGTCGGGCAGCCTAGTGCGTAGTTAGGAAGAGGAGGAGGAAAGAGAGAAAGAAGGCAGGGATATTAATCAGAGGGGTAGGCAAATTCCGAACAAGGCCCCAGGCTTTATTTTATTCAACCTATGTATGATACGGTTTATCAGGAAGTACTCAGCCGGAAATCAGAGGACGAGCTGACTAAGAACTTCGCATGCTCCGTACCTCTGGCATGGGGAGAAGACTCCACGTCAGAACCCTACATATACTAGGTCCTGCTCACCGCATGAGTGCCCCTCTGGAGCCGTATCTTAAGCTAGCAACGTTCTGTGCTCGCTCGGCTTGTTCAGATTGTTAGACGGGAGCGCCTCCTCCCCCCCCGTAATATAGAGAATGTAGCTCGTGGAATAAACGTTATTATTACTTAAAGGCGGCAGGTACTTTGCCAGGACAATCTGTAGTCTGTCGATGACAACAGAAAGAGAGGATGGGAATTTGGTCCATCTATGGGTTGCGCTCAGCTTTTCCAATGCCTGTAGTTAGAAGGGCAGCAGTTTAGCGCGTACACAGGGCATAGACAACTTCGTATAGGTTAAGGGAATTTTCACAAGCAACTCCGGTAATACGGCTAAATCGAGGCCAGAATGTGCGAAATCAAAAACAAGAAGAATTAATCCGTAAGCACGAGAGTTTACAAAACAACACAAATCAAAAGAATCTGAAAGTGATCACGAAAAGCGCACACGCAATACTCGTGTCACTCAAAAAAATATAGTAGTATTAAACTAAATTGAATTTTATTTCCAACAATGTTACAGGAGAACAATGCAAAAGCTGAATAATCAGCTTGAAAGAACCTGGCCTCCACACGCTCACGTCAACAAACGGTATAACACACTTTGTGTTATCCTTATGTTGCTGGGAATTCGTCATACAATTTCCCTCCGCAGGTTCGCACAGTTTGGAATCGTTTGGTCCGCCGAGCAAGACATACTGGTTGCATCGGCTTTCATCAATAGCACCCCAGTTTGAGTTAACTGACAGATCACCGGTCGGTTTGTCCATTAAGAAAACTATCGGCGCGGACAATCAACATGGCTGAGCGAATAACCCAAACGGCGACGGTATCACGCTGCCGAAAGGGGACAGTACACAGCAAAATCCTAATCCGCCACGACTGCCACGGTGCCATCAAACCTCACGGCGTCCCTTTATTTCCGCGTTGACCTATTCATTTAGAGTCCGGTTCACTAAGAGCCCACTGCCGGTCGCTCAACGCCCCAGCGCGTTTGTCAAAAACCTTTCGACAGAAAAGACGGGCAGGCGGGCGGTCGTGCCGTGACAGCCGCCACAACAGTGCCAGCGGCTCCCGGGAGTGACTCGCTCGCGATGGGGAGTAATAGAACGACGTGACCCAATTGAACTGGAAAAGAAGAAAGCGCTGGAATCTAATAGGTCTGCTCCGCATCAGACGACGCAACGACGACGACGTTGACGACAAGCGAGCACAAGCACAAGTGGCTGTCACACAAGTCTCTCGGTATGCGTGTGTGCCCGACGAACGACGCGCCTTGCGTGCATCTGTCCACGTCGACCTTATTTTGATCGCTCATTCAGGCTTTCCGCACGGTTGTCCCTCACATGTTCCCGCTCCTTTTGCGTCGCCCTGCGGGACGTCCACTACCCCGCTACACTTATTCGTGACGGGGCCGCTCGTTTAAGGCCACGGGCTAACCAGACAGGGGCTGCGATGACTGCAGTACACACGCTTGCCCGATCGGTTGCATGCGAAAAATGTCCGGTAGTGATAACTCAGCATCATGTTGCGCAAAAGAGATTTCCCTATCACGCATATCGAAACGTCCGGTTTGCCAACGCCATTTCGTTAGGCACTACGCAACGTAGGTATAGAATAGCGCGGGACTCCGATGAAATGACAGAGCAGTGGAAGGTAATCAACACAACCTTCCGGAGGACATTTGGCGTAAGAATGCGAGGACTGCGCTAGTGCAAACAAATTTCACAGGGCATTATGAGTGGCCCTTTTCATTTTAATAATTACCTCGTTGTGCTCATTAAAATAGGATACCAGTTTTGGTAAAAAAGAGCTAAATGGCCACACACGTCTAAACGGGACTAAGGGTTAACTAAGGGAAGAAGAAGAATAAGAACTGTATCTGTTCGGTCGCTGTCTTTGTGTGGTGCTCTGATTTTTCTGCTTTGTTTTTTACATTTATGGTCAGCATGGACGACTATTGATTAACATGACGTTGGGTGAAGATTCAGCGGGCCGGGCGACTTACAGGTAAGACATTTCATTTTTGAGGACCTGGATATTACCCTGCCACTACGGTGGTCTGAAGCCGAGAACACCGTCACGAGCCTTATGCTCGTCCGAGTGTAGCAAGCCATATGAATGTTAATACAGGCCGTAATGAAAAGGCTGGGGGCTTGTAGGCGTCACAAAGCTTCATAAAACCGGCACGTTTGGTTCTCCACAACTCGGAATGAACTTCGGCAACTCCAGGGATAATGACTGAAGCTGAAGCCAAAAGCAAGAAACTTTGTCTAGAGGACACCAAGTACAACGATACAAGATCGAATTATGAGCTAAGTGATGAAAAATGGATGGGTGAGGAAGCGCCATTTACTTTGGCCACGTATAAGAAAAAACGAACAGAAGGCATCCCGGTTGTATTTCGCCCAACAAGCGAAGACACATATTGAAGGGGCGGCGCAAGTTGTGAGTTCAGCGCTGTCCAGTGTGTTCCTGCCTTCTGTATTCGTCGTCTTACTCCGACCCTTCAAGATGTTCAACCAGTACCAACTCGCCCACCAAATGTCGATCCTTCTAAAACAAAGGTGCTATGTTTGGCAAGTGAATCCAAACCGAGTGTCAGCCGAAATAGTTTCCTCTGCCAAAGAAAAAGTACAGTCTTTTAGGACGACCAGAGATGGAAGTTTCAATGTCAACGTTGCTTCCTTCTGAGGCTTTCAAGTGTAGGTGACCTAGAAGTCAAGCCCTTCATCCCAGAGTCATATACGCGAAACGATGGGAAAGTAAGACATGTGCCACTGCAGTATGTCGCAGAGGCACATGGGGTATGTGCGGTATACAGACGAGCAACTCCTAGACTTCTTGAACGATGCAGAAGTTATATCGGCACGCAGACAGATAAACTATTACCGCCAGGAAGACGGAGCAGTATAGTCGCATCCACTTCACACAGTAATTCTGACTTTCAGAGACGATTGCCGTGTTCCAGGAAGAATTTACTTTAGTTTCACCAGTCATCCTGTCGAGGAATACATAGGACCAGCACTTCGCTGCTATAATTGCCAGCGATTTGGGTACATGGCGAAAAACTGCCGCAACACACGTCGATGCAAAATCTGCTCAGAAGATCATGACCACAAGAAATGCAAGTCATTCCTTCAGCCTAAATGTGCCAACTGTGCGTGAAACCATGCTGCCTCCTGCTCAGGCTGCACTCAGAACAAGGCAGCGGAACAAATGCATCGACATGAACTTATCCATGGAAGACAACCGCTACACAATAAACCCTCCCCAAACCTTGAGATTGTTCATCCAGTGCAAGATCACCTTCCTCAGCGGGCACCGATCACAGCCAAGAGCACCAACAAGCTGTTCCTCCTCAAGAAAACAACGAAGAGGGCAATCAAGAGACTAATCAAGAAAGTCACATTCGAGCACCCCTCCTTATGAGTCAATGCTACGGAAACTCAAACGACAACAGGAAGAAGGTGATACACCAGAGAGCTCCAATATTCGCACACATTATTTTCAGTGACCTTACGCACCTACTGCATAAGTAACGCCAGTTGATAGTGACCACACCACTGTATCAGTGACGCAACTGATTTTGCCAATGCTTTTCGCAGCTCTTGAGGCAATCCTATCTGTTCTGACGGAAGCAAACAACCTATTATAAGTGAAAGGCTTGTTGCCTCTCGAAGCACTATTGTGCTAACAATTCGGGCCTGAAGTGTGGCAAGCAGTACATGAATAACCGCTACAAAAATGACTCCATATTTATGTGGAATCCCAACAGTCTTCAAAAAAGTGTGCTGACTTTCGTAAACTGCTTGTACAATACAACTTTCCAGTACTTTGCATTCAAGAGGCGGGAATCAGTGACGATTTTCACCTCTCGAATTATGTGATATACAAGATGTCTCGTCAAGCTGCTGTTAGCAGAGGGCTCCTGTGCATCAGAATGGACTTACCATCTTATCAAATTCAGCCCAGTGATTCAGACTTCTCGCAATTCATCGCATCTAAGGTATCCTTTGGTAAGCTGTGCATAAGAGTGATTAATCTATATATACAACCTTCAAACCGTTTTTCAGCAGAAGCACTAGTGGATATCTTCAAAATAGCTCCTTCTAATCCATTTATTTGTGGAGATTTCAATGCACACAACATCATCTGGGGCGGTGATCATTGTGACGCACGTGGTAATGCTATTGAGTGCATCATAGACAAATGCAACTTGAGTGTTTTAAACGATGAATCGCCAATATTTCTTCGTGGATATAATTATTCAAGCTGCATAGATGTTACCCTGTGTTCACAAGGTCTAGTGAATGGTGTCGAATGGACAACCTATATATTTATTATTTTTTTATTTATTTATCGATACTGCAATCCCCACTGGGGATTATGGCAGGGTGGGATACAATACATATGTAAAGAATACTATAGCAGTGGCACAGCAAGACAACAAATTTTTTCTCAGTACTTGAAACAAATGCTGAAAGTGATGATTTTAAAACTTGGTGATTGGTTAGACGATTCCATTCAACTACTGTTCGTGGAAAAAACGAATACTTAAAACAATTATTACGCGTGCTAAAGGGGGTTGTTGTTCGACTATGTCTTTGCCTATTAGCATACCAGATGAAAAAAATAATTATTCCCGTGAGATCTGTCTTATAGCGACCGTTAATAACTTGAAAGGGGAATTTTAGTCGTGATACACAGTTTCTTGGGGTTAATTCATGGTGGTAGGGTGGCTTTTGTTAGGAGGTCTATCACTGAAGTGCGTTCGAAGGTGTTATAAATGAAACGAGCTGCTTTTCTTTGCACCATTTCTATCTTGTTAATGTCAGTTGTAGTAAAAGGGTCCGAAATTATACATGCCTAATCTAGCATCGGCAGCATTACAGCTTTATATGCGAATAGACATACAGTGGGAATAGAAAGTTTCAAAGCCCTTCTCAAAAAAAAGAAAGAAAGAAATCTTGTCGTTAGCATTAGCTACTACATATTCAAGCTGCTTAGTCCGTGTGAGGTCATTAGTGATCCAGAGTCCGAGATACTTATAATGTGTTACTTCGGAAAGAAGTATGTTATTAGTCGATGAGGATAGCTATAGGGGCTTGTTGGTACGGCATATCTTATTTTCTTGTAGCGCAAGCTGAACAAGGACAACAGAAAGGCACATCTGACACACACAGCGCTGTGTGCGTCAGATGTGCCTTTCTTTTGTCCTTGTTCAGCTTGCGCTACAACAAAATGTTATTAGTACCGTACGGAAATGTTAGTTTATGCTTCTTATGTGTAATGGACATAAAAACAGCTTTCTCGAAGTTAATCGACATTTGCCAGGCATCGCACCAGACAACAATTTGTCGAAAAGCATCGTTGAGCAACTCCTGGTCGGTACTATTGTCTATTTCTGAGTACACTACACAGACATCGGCGTAAAGCTTAACCATAACAGGAATACCATGCCGCATATCATTTATGAATAAAAGGAACAAAAGAGGCCCAAGGACCGAGGCCTGGGGAACACCAGAGTCTACCGGAAGTCATCGAGAAGCATGACCATTAAAAACAACAAATTGTTGTCTGCTTTCAAGGTATGCTGTGAGCCAATTAATTAGTCTGGAATGTTTCAGTATCTTGCTTAATTTGTGAAGTAGTTTTTGGTGAAAGACCTTGTCGAAAGCCTTTGAAAAGTCCATGAATATAGTGTCTATTTGTTTCCCATCGTTAATTGCTTTCGCAAAGTCGTGCACTGTTAAAACCAATTGGGTAATTGTAGAGTAACCTTTTCTGAATCCGTGTTGATGCTTTGTTACAATACTATAGTTGTCCAAGAATTCTGAGATATGATTATGGCATATGTGTTCCAAAAGTTTACATACCGTAGATGTTAAAGAAATTGGATATGTAAACGCGCGGAAGTGATCATTTTTCCATCCTTGTGGATCACCCTGGCATGCACAATGTTATCATGCGTTACAGCAGACTAACCAACTGGAAAGGTTTTCTGTACTGCCTAACATATCAAATTAATCAGCATACAACGGTTGAAAGATTTACTGAATTACTGCAGGATAATGTGAACATCTGCGCAAAGAAGGTCTCAATTCCAAAAGATTATGCTGCCGTTGTCGGAGAGTATGAACACCTAAGAGCCATCAGACGCTGATCCGAAAGAGCGTACCGACGGGGCAGAAGTTTAGAAGCATGCAAATAAGCTCAGAAAATTCCCAATGTAATGCGCGGACGCTTGGGAAATTTAGGCAAACAGCGCTGGCGCGATTTCTGCGGCACTCTGTCTCCTCACACGTCTGCCCCACGAATACTTCTAGTCATTCGTTCTTTAAGCAGACCTGCAACACAGAGCTACCCATTTCGTGCTCTCGCTGTAGCTGGGGACACGTGCCAGGTAATAGTTGCAGGCGACTTTTGCGAGCTTATTTCCAGACCTACTTTTTCATCAGAATGTGCAGAAGTTCACAATTCAGTAGTGTTAGCTAAGCAAAAAATTGCTGCTTGCTATCGCGCACAACATCCTCAATTAGATCCTGCTTTCACATTAAGCGAGCTTCAATATGCAGTTGCATCATGTCGCCAAAGGTCTGCTGCTGGGTCGGGCGGCAGTACGTACAATATGCTAGGAAACCTCGGACAGACAGGTACAAATGCTCTCTTAGAGATCTACAATAATCTACGAATAGAAGAAACTGTATCTGACTTATGGAAAGTCGCTCGAATCAGCCCAATCTTAAAACCGGGTATGACGCCCTTGTGCTTTGAATCCTTCCGCCCAGTTAGTCTGACAAGTTGTTTATGCAATGTAATGGAGAAAATGATCGACGCACGACTTCAATGGTGGTGTAATGAAACGGATGTGTTGTCCAACTACTTAGCAGGTTTTAGAAAACAGAGATGCACAATGGATGTAATATTGGATATAGTAACCCATGTGGAACAGGAACGTGCATGTGGAAACTTGACAATGGCAGTATTCCAAAGTTCAAGAGGGCATTTGACACAGTTAGTCACGTTCATGTTCTGCTAAATATGTTATTACTCATAATGTCTGGCAAGTCCTTGCGATGGATTTCTGAATATTTATCATGTCGCAAGATATTTGTTTAGACAGGTGAAGGAAAGTGTGCTGAACATGTTGTCAAACAGGGCGTACAACAGGGAAGCGCATTCAGCCCTTATATTTTTAAGTACGTTATGGCTGATTTAACTAGAGGGCTGCCATCACAGTTAAAATTCTCGCTGTATGCAGACGGTGTATGCAATTTGGACATCCGGGTCTTATGATCAACTACTTCAGACGGCATTGCAAGACGGCATAAATATCATTAACCAACTTTTGAGAGAGACAGAGAATGATTCTATTACACGCAAAGACGGCTGTATTGCCCTTCACTCGGAGGCAGTTAAAAAATGTCGCTCTTAATTTGGAAGGACATCCTCTAATGATTGTCACACAGCATCGATTTCTTGGTATAATACTTGATAGGCAGCTACCATGAGCACCCCAAATTAAAAAGAAAAAAACTTGAGGACGAGGTCAATGCGATAGTGACTCCGTTTCCAGTTAAAGCCGTTTGCAGTTATGAGAACTACAGAAACATGCCGACATCATTTCCGTCTTCAAACACAGACTAAAAGCTACCCGTTGGCTCTAGACATAATGAAAAGAGCTAAAGTTATGTTCGTAATGAAATTCAGGAAAATCTCCATATATTGCCTAGAAATGAATTTTCCAACTCAGACATCGAATATCCTCCATAGCTTAATTCTTACACTTCCAATACTCGAATTGTCAGTAGACGGGATATTCAGAAGAAGAGACATGTTCGTTCAGGCTGCTCAACAACTAGCACTTTACCAGATACAGACACGTCTATACAGATGGCTCCAGTACAGCAACCTCTTCAACTTCAGCATTCATTATACCACACCTAAATAAACAAGAATCATTCAAGTTATCCCGTGCGACTTCGTCGACAACGGCTGAACTGTTCGCAATCCTATGTAGGATAATATTATAACTTCAGTAAGAGATGCGCAAAAATGGGTAATTTTCATTGACTGACAGGCGGCTCTAACATTGCTCTGCAGCACAAAAGGAAAAACAATCAGTGATAGTATAATATAAGAAACACTTAAAGGCCTCACAAAGGCAAGCCAAGCGAAGCATGAAATAGCATTCCAGTGGATACCAGATTATCTATCTATCTATCTATCTATCTATCTATCTATCTATCTATCTATCTATCTATCTATCTATCTATCTATCTATCTATCTATCTATCTATCTATCTATCTATCTATCTATCTATCTATCTATCTATCTATCTATCTATCTATCTATCTATCTATCTATCTATCTATCTATCTATCTATCTATCTATCTATCTATCTATCTATCTATCTATCTATCTATCTATCTATCTATCTATCTATCTATCTATCTATCTATCTATCTATCTATCTATCTATCTCTGTCGAAGATTCCTCCTCCGCATTAGCAAATCATCTGCCGTGGAGAAGACGCAACTGCTACGCTCATATAAAAGCAAGAATTAAAAAACGCAAACTTCGCAAGCGGCTCGCCGTACGTTGCTTCGTGTTTCTTTTTTTTTTAATAAGAATTGTTTTCCCGAACAGCCCTCGGTTACCAAACGCGCAGCCTAAGAAATTACGCGTTGCTGCTCCGGAAGCGGCATTAATTGCATATTTAAAAAGTTACGGTCCTCAGAAAGTTGCGTTTCGATTTTTACGCTCTTGAGGGACATTCTCTCTTGATCTCTCGCTCTCTTGTTTGTAGAACGCAAGCCAAATCGTACCTGCCGCTGACGTGCTGCACTCCGTAACAAAGAATCGATGATTACTTCTTGTAAGAAAACACACGCTCGCTATTCTGAGCGCTATCCCGAGGGGCGCACAGAGAACAGGTGAAAAACTGTCTCACAAAGCGATCGCAAGGTTCCTCGAAACCTTTTTTTTTTCTTCTCAAAAGCATGCTGCCAAATTCCAGAAGCGAAACTGCCTCGGTCGCCCTCGGGGCAGTATTTCTCGTGTGCCATTTTCCACTGGGCTAATGTCTGCCGCAGAAAAAAAAAGAACAGAAAGAGGAAGGGAGTCGGCCGCCAACAGCGTTGGTTTCTTATTTAAATATATGATAATTAGGTCTGCGGAGCGCGCCGCATAATTAGAGCAGTCGCTGTGGCTGATCGCTTTCCCCATTCAAGCGTAAAGAGCGAGCGCTGAAGAGAAACTCTGTTTTCTTTTTCCCTTTTTTTTCACGTTCTTGTTCCTGTACGGCATTTTCTTTCTTTCTCTTTTTTTAAGTCAGCGTTATGTTCGACGTAAGTAAATACAGTAATAGCCACTGCAACTGACTAAGACGCTCTGTGAATTCTCTCTTTCACCTATACCTCTCATATTCCCTCCTTTTTTTTCTTATATCTATTTTTTTTTCTTCAGCACGCCCACTTGAAAACACGCCCATACGAGATGCCTGGGAACTTTTGCTAAAGTATACGCCGCCTCCCAAGCTCGCTCAGCGTACCGTGTGAGAAAACTTAAGCGCCAGTAGCTGGCACCGGCAACCTCCACATACGTGGACTAATGCTTTTAATAAAAACAAGTTTCCTTCAAGTATCGACAACGTACAACCTCTGGTGAGGTCGAACACTTGTATCATTACGGCGCAGGAATGTTTGGGGCAGCGTTCCTGCAGGTGGCGTTCACTGTATCTGTTCGCGCATTTTTAAAGTTTCTGTATACTCTGAGGCCACACAGGAACCTCCGAGAACAAAGTGAAGGTAAAGGAAGCGATACCGTAATTTGTTAATACGTATAATGATTTTGAAAGCAGCCCTGCCATCGTGATGTGTTTCTACTTAGCGACACAAGGGATTCCCGCATGTTCGTTTTAATTAGTGAAACTGGCCACTCTGCAGCGCGCAGAAAGCCAGAAGATTCGTTATTTTCGACGTCGCGGTCGCGTTTCGAGCCGGAGTAGTGCTTCCAACAATTTATTCACGCAGAGTGACACAACGTGGATCTAACGGTCCGAATGCGTGTGCTCTGTGAGCTGCGTGGATTACACGGATTGCGACCGCTCGCAACAGCCGCTCCATACTCTGAGCCAGAACTTAACTTGGACACATAAGCTCTTGCAACACCACGCATTCGCTGGTACGAGTGCTGTCTATCATGCTGTCTATCATTTCCTTTAGTACCAGACGACCTTTCAAGTCTGAATCGCCATTTTGTGAGAGAAACACTGTTTCATGTCTGAAGGCGTTGCTGCCCACTCAGCAGCGTGTACTCACCGACAATATGCCGCCGCATTATAGTGCCTACAAGCGAGAAATGAAATTGCGCACAGTCCACGCCGAGAAATCGCCGATTCCTCGTAGGCGCTCTCGCCGGCTTTTCATGCCGCAAGGACGGACAGCACGTGCAGACTCTCACATCGCGCGTCACGTGACAGCGGGCCGCCGGGAAGCAGCTCGTTTGGCCTCTGATTAACGACTCCGCGAGCGAGCGTCCCGGGAAACGGAAGCGGCTCCGAGTATCCACCACGCCTCGTTTTCCAAGTTCACTGCACTGTGCAAGACTGCGCGCGATACAGAACGCGCGAAGGAAACAAAACGACGGGAAAGGGGCTCGCACACGGGGCAGCGAAGAAGAAGGCCGAACCCACGGCGCAACAAGAAGCGCAACAGCTTTCTCGCTCGTCACTCTGAGAAATGGGCCGCGAGTCCACGGCGACCTTGGAGAAAAAATAAAAAAAAAATAAAGGAAAGCGCACGCAATATTAGCGGGCTCAAAATTTATGACGGATCTGAGCGGGAACGTCCCGGGAATACATGGTCCCCTTCCTTCCTTCGCTGTTACTCGCCTCTTCCTATTTCTCTTCCTTCAAGGCGCTTCCAGAACATATACCGAGACAAGTCGTACCACTGCTTCCACCGTCGAACGAGTACATGGCCTTGCAGGTTGCGGTAATTGAATGGTACAGAGGTGGGATGTGGACGGGGTCCTACGTGCGTCGCTGGAACTTTCAGTGCTTCTTTTTGTTTGTTTGTTTTTCAGTTCGTTGTGGCCGTCAGCATGTATACTATAGATTTTACGGGCGTTCGGTATAGCATACATGAGAAACGCCGCGTATTCGACCGCGTAGTGAATACATAAATACACGCTCCTTAAGCAAAGTAAAGGTTACTTGCCCTGGATATTAGTTACGAGTTTTGTTTTCGGAGCGCGCGCGTCCGTGCGTTTGAAAGCTCGGGCGCAAGCGTTAGCGACATCGTGAATGCTCGAGCGGCGTCCTTGCGTTGCCGAGGGTGCTGCGTGCTCGGGGTCTGTTCCTTCCGCTTTTACGACGAACGCACGAGTGGTGAGTGTGCGTACGACCGCGCGTGTTTTTATTGCTCCATACAGCTGCTTTCCTGTTTTTAACCAGGCCGCGGGCTCGCTCTGACACATGGGGCGCGGAATTTCCAGCGTCGTCTTTTTCTCACGGACCCGATCCTTTCTCAAGACCACACGCTTGTTGCTGTTCTCTTGTTTTCTTCGTTCTTTCTTTCTGAAGCGAGTCTTGCTCTTGAGTAAACGAGGCCTCAAGGGTGCAGCCTTTCACGCTCATGAACGCCAGAGGCGGGACCGCCGCGTGCGCGTCTCCTTTTTGGTCGACGAGCGCCGGTCGTGTCCCACGCCTGCCGTGCACGACGACAGCGCCTTAATTCGGAAGGAGTCGCAATTAGCGAGTCGCAGGCACGAGCCAAGGGGCGGAGTCGCTCGCAGTTGACGTCCTTTTTTATTGTCGGCCGCACAGTTAGGCCGGATTCTGGCGCCGACATCCGCGGCTCCTCCGGTTGTCCTGGACCGGCTTGCCCGTTAATTTGAACACGTTTGCAAGAGGAAAGTACGTAACCCTGTCATCAGGAACGTTCCTCCGCCCTACAATGCACCTCGAGTCCAGAAAGCGGAGGACCGCCCCGGCCATCCATACCCGAGCGCTCGCCAAACGTTGACAACACCTCTTGATGATGCGCGTTGAGCGAGAAGTTCTCAACTATACGAATGCTCACAATCTACTCGATTGCGCTAGAGTAAGGCGGGTGTCTTTAATTAAGCGACTCCCTGGCATAAGAAGCACGGAAGAGCGTTCTTGGAGGTAACTTTCAGTCAATGGATGGCGCTGTGCTCAAATCAGCTATATTGTCAGGGTTGGAAGTTAACCACACATCGGTGCGCCGGCTGGGCCTCCTTTGAAGTTGGAGACGCACAGAGAAAAAATTAGTTTTGAAGACAGATTCAGGAACATGGATCAAAATAAATTAGTGGCTAAAGTGCATAAGTTTCTGTACCTGAAAAATGTGGACACAGAATGGAGGGGCAGGTCAAGAAAGTTGGCAACCAAGTACAGGGTAATTGAAAGTCTAAATAGACAGCCAAGAGTCACCAAAATATAATTGATAGGAGCAGATACAGTGAATTGGATGCAAATAATGGAAATAAAAATGGCTACCGATATTCACAAAAAAATGAGAAGAAAGGAATTAGAAGGAGAAATTTGTGCAATTACCCACTGGGCACTGACTTGCTATTTGAGGCTCGAGCTGGTTGCTTAAGAACAAGAGCATGCCGGAGCAAATACTCTCAAGATGAGGCATGCGTACGCTGCAGCAAAAATCCGGAGACCATTCAGCGCAACCTAATAGAATGCGAAGGGACTCACCAAGTGAGACCCGCAGGTAACGCACACCTTCCAGAAGTGCTTGCATTTAATGTGGACGGAAGCATCAACCGGACAGCAGTCGAGATAAGCAAGACACGTTTAGAGTATTGGCGGGAGAAAAGCAGGGAAGAGATTGATACGACCGGATTTGTTACTGGTATAGGTAGCGACACAAGGTAGATAATTCTTAAGAAAGAGAAAGCAGATTAAGGAGATGCGTAAAAAATGCTAAAATGAAAAACATGTATAGCATAGCTGATTAACTCAAGCAGGCTAGGGGACTATTTGTCAGTGCCCCGTGTAAGGGGATGTCAATATATATATATATATATATATATATATATATATAGCTTTTTTTTCGTCTGCGTCTTCTTACGTAACAATATCATCATTATCATCATCATTATCATAACGACCATCATCATGAAGTCTAGCAAGAGCTACGAATCATGACCTGTTGGTGAATATGGGGTTTTGCATAGTTTTTCCAAGAACATCCGTGAACGTGAGGGAGTCATTGTAACATGACGTCCGTAATTGGCAGTGCCATTGTCGTCGTCACTTCATGCACCATATATACGCGCAGGTGAAGTACATGTGGGCCTTGCCACATATATGCGTTTCCCACAAATGCTGTTAGGTACTGCGCTGCTCTCCGAATGCTATATAACTACTGCGCTAATCAAAGTGTGCGGGCAAAGCCACTGGACTGAAATCCCAGCGTGAGATTTTAAGGCTTGTAAAGCGTCTGTAATGTAATAATGGTTCACCATCGGCTCCCTCGCCGAGTTCAAACGACAAATTTTGCAAGTGAGAGAACCGAACAGAAGGGAGAAGGGCAGAGAGGTCAGCCAGAACAAAAAATCTGGCTTTCTTATACTTACACTGGGGTAAATGGGAGGGGATGTAGAAAGACAAGAAGAAAGTAAGGACAGAGACACCGATGAGAGAGACAAACGATCACATCCAGTAACGATCACAGCATACTTCAGTATAACAGCACACGTTCACGGGCAGCTTCACTAACTCCAATTAAGGCTAAAGCCATTTTTGTAGGTTATGTGACACCATACGTTTTCTTTTTCGTTCTTTTTCTTTTGCGCTTGTACTCGCTACCCTGTACAGAGACAATCAGTCGCCACTGCGAAAGCGCGCGTTCATGACAGACCATTGTTGAAGCATACCATTTCGGAATGACGGCCTTTGGAATGCCGATCACAGTAGGTGACGACCGAGGCACTATTACAATTCTGAAGGAGCCATATTCAAGACAGTGATACGACCAGTAATGCTCTATGAAACCGTAGCAACTTCAATGGAAAGGACTGACATGCGAAAATTGCCAGTGCTGGAATGAAGTCGCCTATATAGACGCGTGTGTGGATCAACAGAGAACGGTTAAAAGAACTATATTCAAGCAGCGGTTAGAGTCGCGGACATTGCAGCAAATGTTCAAGAGGGGAAGAAGGTTTGCCTAGACGTAATAATATAAGTTAAAAAGCGGCAAGAAGGCGATCGTTATACAGACTTTAACGGCGAGAAGAAGGTAGGTCGATGTACCGAGAGGTGTCAAGGCAATACCCAGGGAGATTTCAGTGTCAAAAATCTGAGCAAGGCAAATTACGTTATTGTACCAGGACCGCTGCTCCAAAAGAAGGGGGCTAACGTTGAGTTTCTTCTTTCGTTTCTTTTTTTCTTCTTTTTCTTCATCTATGTCTATTTCTGTCTCATCACACTTCATCCATTCCTCAGGAGAATACTAAAGAGGAAAATAATTTGACCTGTATTGGTAATTTATCAGTCTACGATATCAAAAAGGCCACTCTTGCCTCAAGAGTAAGCTCAAAAAAGAGGGGGGGAAATGCGTAGAACATGTGTCCGCGCCCCCTCGAAGTTCCCGCACCAGCTCTGTGTGACGTCATTGATTTTTACGGCGTCTGCTCACATCTAGTTATTTTATTATCAGTAAAGATGCACCCAATCGCTTTCTAAAAGAGCCAAAGATTTAACCATGGCAAGTTTTGAGAACTCTTACCGGGGCACAACGGCCCAAATTCCAAGAAGAAAGAAAGGAAGAAAGCTTAGAAATTGGTGGCGCCACACTGAGACACAAGCGCTGCCCTTTCGGCATGAAATTCAGGAAATGAAACTTGGACTGCATATTCTTCCATAATAGTTAACTTCTCACGACGAAGTTAGCGAAGTTAGCGTTCCAACAGCACGCTTCCACATGCCAGAGTGATTAAGTGCTTCCTTTTAGACTGCCTTTCAGGTGTCACGTACTTGGAAGTTGGTTCCCTCGTTAGTTGGAGGGCAGCCTTTGCAATAATGCCTGGCTTCATTAAGGCGAAAGCCTTGGATGGCTCATGGATCGAACAATTGACCGTCAGGCTTTATTGCACCAAAATTCAAGCGCATGTATTTCTTTATTAATAAAAAAAAGATATCTACATTATCTCTGTTCTCGTCGAACGGGCACCCTTCTAAATAATCAGTGTGGCCACAAAAGGGTCTCCATGGGGTTTCCCCGGTTTTGTTCCTATTTGCTGAGCAACGTACACGTGTGATATCACGTTTTGAGGAGTATAAGTACGCCTGCGAGAACTGTAAATAAATCTGTTGTTAAAAGTTAGCCCTGTGTGTTTGTCTAACTTGCCTTTCTGTGGCCCTTTCATTCTGCCTGCGCTACAACAAAGTAGGAGGCACCATATGCACGAGTCCATGTAGCTGCCATCGTCGATTAAAGTGTTAAAATAAAACCAGCATTTCTTTCTTAACGGTCTTCATAGATTTCCCACTGCCGTTCTAACGTGACATTAACCACGCAGAATCAGTGTGGATGTCTAGGCGACCGAAAAAGAGAACAAGTAAGGAGAAAAGCAAGCAAAGAGAGAACAAATAATACGAAGTAACAACGCATTGGAATGAGAATGTCGAAGTAATTCAATGAAGGTCTTGTGAGCGAGCGGGTTTTCTCCTTCATCCTCTTTAGCGTACGCTAAAGTAACTGTCAACTTACGATAACCTGGGCACACGTTTAAAACTCACAGTTGTCTTGGTTCTCAAGCGAATATAAGGCTGAGGTCTCATGCTTTATGCAAGGACTGCAAAAAAAAAGTTAATAAAAAGAATGGGCTACGCGGGAGGTTTGCAGCTATCGTAGCGTGTTCCGCTTCCTTATCACAGCACTGTGTTTGCTGAGCTCAATCCTCTAGCACCGTGTTGTGCAAGATACTCTATCGCGGGAAACGCGTGTGAAGGTTTCACCCTTGGCGAAAAACGCAGTTTCTTTACAGCTGCAGCGTCTGCTGCATCCGTTCCCTGTTGCTTACGATTCTTTCAGCGGCTGGTGTTTAACTTAAGTGAAATGGAGGATGCGGCGCGACATGGGTCTCGGTGGAGATCGCTAAGTCGCAAAAGGAAAGCCCAATTTTTTTTTCTCCTCGTAAATTCACTTTCAAACTCTGGGCCTCCGAGCGACAAGGGACGCTTTTCTGCACCGAGATATCAGGGGGGGGGTGGGGGGGGGGGGGGGGGAAACGGCATTCTTCGTTTATGCGTATTTCTGCAGGTGTCTCCTTTTCGTCATCCATCGTGAGCCCAATATATGGGTTTTATTTGACCTGACTTTGTTTGCTTCTGTGCCTGACTCCCTGTGACCATCAAAAACGCCGTAGTCGTCGCCGCCGTCGTTGTCGTGTTGTCCAGCTCCACGGCTCGTGTGCCTCCAGAAACGCGGAGTGAATTTCTCTGCAACAACGGCGAAGCGAAGTGGGCGCACCGTCGACGCTACGCTATACCTCATGCCGGCCAGCTCCTCAATAGGTGGGTGTCCTTCCAAGCGTCTGGAACTCCCGCAGTTGCCGAGTACCAGGCCGGCAGCGCGCTTGTGCCAATTTCACCTGCAGGTATTCGGCGGCAGCACCCGTCTGCCTCCCACAGTAGCGGCGGATGCTCGACTATTTCACCAAAGCTGTGGTGGTGACAAGGGGCGACTGGAGGACCTCGAAAATCTCTATAGAGCCCCCCTTCGAGATGAGAACCCGTATAAACAACTAAGCGCGAGGTCGTGGCACATCTCTACCCATTAGAAGAAAAAGAAATAGAGGAATTGATCTCGGTACCTCCCGCATACGAGGTGGACGCTCTACCATTTCACCCCCGCAGCGGTTTCAAGTAGCTAGGAATGCGAGTAAATAAATTTCTAACGCCGACCAACCTCGTTCCACTAGTTCCGTATATGGGTGTTATCGGGACCAGGGACAATCGGTGAACCGAAATGTAAAGCGCAATGTTTCTCAAAAGTATAAGAAACTGAAGGCCTGTAATGAACGATTCATGAATAAACTTTAATTTCGGCTATTTCTCCGCAAGAAGTACGTGGTCTTTCGTCATCAAGACTGTCTTGAAGGTCTTTTAAACAAAGAAGATCGTACGCTTGTACGATCTTGTGGAATCGCAACCCGATTTCCAGCGAAGTTGTTTCTTCCGAGAAGTTGTATTAAGTATGTCAGTCGCCTGAACGTGTACACGGTATTTTAAAACGTTGCCCGCATATGACTTGCCCGTCCGGAATCCTCCCTGCACATGAAGCTTTCGAGCACTTAAGAAATGTTAACCAAGGCGGCGATTCATCCACAAACATTTTACTTCACCAGAATATTTATTGGTCATAATGCTACTCAAGGCGTTGTCGATAAAGAGCGATGAAAGAAAGAATAATATATAAGAAACAAAAAAATCATGAGCCATTCCACTCTGTGAAGGTGGTTGACCAGCGAAGCTGTTTTGCACACGGTGGAGGTGATACATAATTTGGAACAATGGTACGAGCTCATTTGTTGTCTTGATGGGTGGTCATCGTGACGAAAGGTACGCACACTCATTTATTGTCTTGATCGGGGGTCATTATTTCACTCGCAACTGCAATCACCTTCTTTGATAATGTCAAATCGATGCACGTAACGCCGCTGGGTGGTCGGGCGGGCCGGATCGGTGCGCCATCGCAAGGGATATGTGTGCAACACGGAACGCGTAAACCGCTCCCTTTTCGGTACCGAGACATCCACATTGAAAACACCTACAACAACAGGGGTAGTGTCATCGCAGCTAATTCACGCGAAGTGAGTAGCCATGAACCTTACAGGACTATGAGTCATTGCATTCTGTGCTTGCTCACGAAGGTATGAGTCATTGCTCACGGGGGTATGAGTCATTGCTCACGGGTATATGAGCCGTTGCTCACGGGAGTGTGAGCCATTAATGATGACAGTTTTCGACATGCTGTTCTGTATGTTGTATGCGCGATTAGAAAGAATTTAAGCACTGTTCGCTTTACTTTGCTGAGTGCGTGTAGCCTGTGCCTTACGGGGCTATGAGCCATCGTATTTTTTGCTTGCTTACGGTGATATGAGCCATTGATGATGATAGTTTTTGTTCACGGAGAACAAAAGCGAACGGATCCCTAGCCATATACAGCTTCGCTGTGAAGAGACGAATACACACACGGTAAGTATATTCACACACAGATTATTTTCAAAGTATCATTGAAGCAAAGCAGAGGCAGGACACCACCACGGTCCAAGAACGTTCCACACTTAAACAAAAAGAAAAGCTGTCTGCGTTAGACCTGCAACTCGTAACTGGCGACCTTCGTTATTAATGGTGCCTGTTTGCGACATATCTTTCGTCGTGCTGCGCATGACTAGAATTCTAGATGGGGATAGAAGCCTTACAATCCACGTCGTGCGTTCTTTTCAGCACTTATTTGTCTCGGTTATTCGGCGACACAAGATTATGCATAATGAGCAAAATGAAAACTGCAAGATATCGATGCGAAACCTTCCGAGGATGTGCGACGCGCGCAGGAAAGACGTACGCGCGCAACAAGAACAACGTTCCCGCCGTAAAGAAAGCTCGCCTGCCTGACAAAAGTGAATCGCAGTGGTCCATTTCCCGGCGCGCCTGTCTACCGCCCTCCTCGCCTACCTCCTCCTTCTTCTTAGAAAAAAGAAGAAAAAATATATATTTAGTTTTCTTCCACTCCCATCCGCTCTGCTTTCTCTTCTCGCGAATAACCTTGCCCTGCCGAGCACTCCGTCCTTAACCTGTCCGCCGCTCGTCTATGTACGAGCGCCCATGCTTACACGGCCGCGCTGCGGACCTCTTGTCTCCTCGCCTCGCCGGGCGCGTCTCTCTTCCTCGGCGCAGCAGTTTTTACATAAGCCTTTGTGCCAAGCCTTCCGACCGGCTCAGATTTGAAGGTTAACTGCGAACACACCCCGCCTAGAGAGTCTTCCTCGCTGAAAAAATGCGAGAGAACGCCGGGAGTGAGGAGATAAAAATGGCAAGCGCGAAAGCCGGAGGAGCATCCATCCGCTTGACTCTCGTCGAGTGATGGAACAAGAAAAGGGCGCGAAAAAAACACGGAAACGCAAACAGACACAAAAAGAAAGAAAGCTGGCATCCACGAGTTCGCGCTATCTCGGGACCAATCGCGTAAAGGCGGCAATATTTTCTTTGAGAACGAAATGGATGTTCGAGCAAAAGTGCCAGCAGCGCGCCTCGGAAGCTGTCTGCTATATAGCAACCATTGAATCAAAGAAATAGAGGGAAAAAGAATGAGTGATCCGGGAAAAGTTAACATTGAATCAAGACGCGAAGTGTCAGGGGGAGATGAAATGAATAAAAGCCTTGCGCGAGCGAGCAAGAGCGTGAAACGAACGGCCGCGTTAGGAGGAAAGAAGAGCCGAAACGTCGCGTTTCTCGGCGCATGACGTTGATGCCTGGCGATCCGTCAAGTTTGATCGGGCGTTCGTGGAAAAAAAAAAAAAGAGGGCCCCGTTTCCGCGGGGCACGATGCGCGTTGGAATAAGAATAAGAAAGCGAGGGCACGAGTTCTGGACGGCCATGCATGGGAAGTTTGCTCTTTCCGTGGAAAGGAGAAAGTGGTCGCGGCGTGCGGCGGCTGGAATGTGTGAAGGAAATGCATTAAGTATACACTATAGTGGGTGAAAGAAAAGTGAAAGAAAAGTGAAAGAAACCGCGCAACGCGCCTGACGCGGCGCGCGATGCCGCAAGTACGTAGCACACATGCCTTTCAAAAAAAGAAATAAAATTGAAAAAAAAAAAAGCGCGACAGGAAGCCTCTGCAGCATAGCTCTCGCGAAGTAGCCGTCGGCCTTCGCCGAGGGAGTGGGCTGCGAGACGTGACCTTCGCATAAACGCCTATGCTCGACATGCGCCAGTCACGCGTCTCGCGCATGCATGACAGAAAGTGATTTTGGCGCGCTCCCGCCGAAGATCAAACACGGGTATTCTGTGCGTGGAAATAAAAAAAAAGGGAGGGAGGGGGGGAGAAAACGCTGGCGTTCGCCTACACACTCCCTGAGTCTATACAGCGTTTATTAAATTATTTTGTGGCGTTTGTATCGTCTGTACATGCGCCTACACCTAACCAGACTTTAATAACACTGCTTCGCCTGTCCAAGAGACACCACGCTACTGCACTCGTCGACGCAAGCTGTTACAGCGGAATGGTGAGAAGGCTGGCGTTGATGTCTCTCACACGAAGGTGCTGCGCGCTGACTTGTCGTTGGGTGACGATGGTTAAAGGACGTAAACGAGTTGAGCTCCGTGGAATGCCGTGTCCGCAGTACGTGAGAATGTGGACACGGCATTGGTACGTGCATGCGTGCATTGAAATCGCACACTGCGTGCCTCACGGTGGATTATCTCTCGATGCAGCGCACGCAAACAGCCGATATCCTCTTATTGCACTTGTGTGAGTGCCGGACACGGAAGCGAGAGGGCCCAAGTTCTATCCGATCTGATGAGTGCGTCCTTGCTCGTTCGTTCGTTCGTTCGTTCGTTCGTTCGTCCTTTCGAAACGGTACTTACTGCCACAATCAAAACACGTCCGGTCACATCACACATGAATAAATAAATGCGCGGTCGACTTTCGTTCTCCCACACTTGTAAAAATCAGATACTTTAGTTCGCGAAAATGAAATTTTGATTTATGCGCCACTGTTGTTGAAATTGCACTCAAAGACTGAATGAAACATACTAATGAACAAAGTAACCATTTTACTTACGCCATCGTGGCGCCATCAATATATGCTGTTGAACAGCTTACTGCAGTGAAAAGTTTCGCATTATGGCCATTCGCGTACATGCGAGAAAGCTGCGAGTATGACAGCCATATGGCGTCACGTGTATCCTTTTTATGTCATGCAGAAAGGGAGGAACAAGAAGGTAGCACTGCGTAACGCGGCTGAAGCCAAACGAGTCGGCGCGACACGTGATCGTGACGTCAGAGCGCGTTGGTAGGCTTCAGTGCTGCTTCCCTGGCAGGCGGAGCCACGGCAGAGCAATCGAACAAGTGCGCATCAATTGAGAACTATAGGGAACCAAACATCATCGGCCAATACGCCAAATGTCAAAGGTAACGTGTTGCGCTGACTTCACTGAGAGTTGGCTTGCGAAAGCTAGTTGCGTGGCGCGATTCTCCCGCCTAGGTTATTTTTTCTCCTTCCATGATTTTTATACACACCGACCGTTTCTCTAACAGCTGTTAGACCGGAGCAAATAGACGACCCGATCGCGTTCGCGGCGACCGCGTTGGTGGCGCCATCTCGTAGCGGTACGTGTCAAATTACGCAACAACCTGCGTAGCATGCATGACCACGTTTCGGTTACTGATGCTTTGGAAAATTCGCCTGGTCAGCCGTCTGACTGCTTGTTCTTTCTGGCCGGATTGCTGTGCATTGGAAGGTCAGAAGAGCTTAAGCTAGTCGAAAGTCTCGTTTTAATTATGCTATTTTCAAACTGTACTATAACAGCAGAACAACTAACTGTTTGAATAAATGAAAATGCTGAATTACCTCCTAAAAATGTTCCTGTCCTTGCTAACTTAAATTTCGCGTCTGCAAATAATTAAATAAATAACAACAAGAACAACAACAACAATTATTATTATTATTATTATTATTATTATTATTATTATTATTATTATTATTATTATTATTATTATTATTATTATTATTATTAATTCATTTATTTACGAGTATTCATATGTCGTGCCGAGGAACAACCCTAAAGTCTGAGTGCTGGCGAAGGCACTGTACATTAAAGACAAAACAAACAAAGACAGAATACAGGGGGAATATAGTTATAAAAAATACAATAACAAGAAGAATATTGAAGAACGTACATACAACGAAGCGCAACCTAAATACAAAAGAAAAAAAGGAAGGCAGCTGAACAATGTGTGAAACTATGACACAACAACGCAATCTCGCAAAAGAACAATGACCGCGAGTTATGAAAAATATCGAGATCATGAAACTAAGCGTTATAAAGGCAGTATCCTGTGCACGGTTCAGCGTTGGTGATGACAGGCAGGAACACGGAAATATATATGCTCTCTGGTGATCTTGCGCGGAATACGGAACATGATACATACAACTGAGGAGTTCGGGGCAAGCGACGATACCGTCAAGGAGTTCGAAAAGGAACAGGTCAGCGTGATTTGGTCGGCAGCGAAGTAAACGCAATAAGAATAATCTAACAGTGCTTGAACAAGGTCCAGTGCCCCTGTTAGCGAGGCGGTGAAGAGGTATGCTTAGAAACTTTTTTCTGAACCCAATCTCTAATATGACTGTTGTATATATAAATGCAATTCCATACGACCGACGCGTATTCGAATTTAGGAAGAGGGATTGTTGCGCACAGCTTGTGGAACAGTGTAGGAGTATCGAATGGCCTCGGTAGTCTGCAGGACAGAGCCCAGACAGTGCATACCCCGCAATGCAACGCGTTTAGTGCGAGCAGAAAAGCGTAAGGTTGTTTTATAAAGTATAACGAGATCATTGAGCTCGCAGACCTTACACAATGGTAAAGAAGCTACAGAATAGGAAAAATAAGAAAACGAAGTGTTTGCTGTTTTTGCTTGTGGGAGTCATGATTTTGGTCTTGGCAGCATTCAAGGTGAGGTCATTATTTTTGTACCATATAGAAAAAATAAAACGGGTCAGACTGTAGGATGCGACAGCCATCGACAGTGGGAACTTTTTTTTTTTTTTTGGTACACTGATGTCACCGGCATAAAGAAGGAAAGAATTCCGTATAGCGGAACTAACGTCATCAATAAATCAAAAAGAAAGCACTGGTCCTTATACTGATCCTCTAGGGACGTCGCTAGTTGTCGTGTGAGAAGAAGACGTTTGGAAATTGACGTTAACATAACACGATCTATCAAAGAGATAGCTGCGCAAGAAATTGACAACTGACGAGTCAACACCAAAGTGCGTAAGGTTGATCAGAAGCAGCTTGTGGCTGACAACGTCAAAAGCTTTGCTATGGTCACAGTAAATAATAATAATAATAATAATAATAATAATAATAATAATAATAATAATAATAATAATAATAATAATAATAATAATAATAATAATAATAATAATAACGAGTTCTTAAAGTTGGCATCTCCCTTTAAGGCTCCTTCTTGCGGAGAAGCCGACTTCGACGGACGCTTTGTAGCTGACTCTTGTTGAACATGAGGCAATGACGTGTGAGAAGACTAAGCACTCGTGCATGTGGACGCATAGAAATATATCTTGAGGTTTGTTATAGACGGTGGCTTGTAGAGTGAAATAAAGTCAACAGTCGCAATAAGAGGGCACTGGCTACCTTCAGGTAAGACCATGAGTGGGTATCGTAAGTGTTATACGATATGCTGATGTCTACTGCAATAGTACACGATGTTCCTGGTTCGGTTTTTAGCCACAGCTGTCGTATCTGAACTGGTCTAAAATACGAATGTGGCTGCTTATTTAGTTCTAGGTGCGCGTCAGGGACTCCAAGATGGTCAAAACTCAACCAAGTCCCTCGGCAATGCTATATCTCATAGCCTACTTCCAGCTTGCGGGCATTGTACTTCACCAAGGAAAAAAAAAAGAAGAAAAGAGACGACAACTTTGACAGCGACACACGAACGTGCTAAATAATGCGAGTAATTTCTCTCCGCGCCGTTTTTGTTGATAACTTCGGCTAGCGGTATTTTCCCACTAGTACCTTACAGTGGCATGTGAAACGAAGGGATGTCCCCATGCTAATCTAGCCATGTAAGGAGTTGTTCAGCACTCTACGTAACGATGAATTTTTAATGAATAACAAAACCGATCACCCTTCGCCGATAGAGTGGTTTCCGGCATTGTTTCTGCGTACGATCTTTCTCGACGAAGGATTCAGTTTCTTTTACGCGCGAGAAACATTTTGATTAGGCAGCTTCCCTGAGGGATGTGCTACATTTCAAGCCACAGCATACAAAGAACTCCGAAAGCCCACGTGACTAACCCGAATTTAAGAACGCAAATAGTAACCAACAAGCCTAACTAGTTTTTTTTTTCCTCATGCAAGTTCTCCCGAACACGTTCCCTCTTTCTTTCTTTTTTTTTTTTAAGTGGTAGTACCGCTTCTTAAATTTTTTTCGCACTTTCAGCATAACAGGCATTCGTGCCCCCAAAGCGTGCTCACCATTTTTCCAGCCCTTGCTTTTTCCAGCTCTTACAAAACTAAGTTTTCATCACGCGTGTGTATACGCCTCCCTTTCCTGAAAAACGCATTCGCATTTGTCTTATAAATCACGGCAACCTTACGAAACCTTCCAGAATGGTTTTCGGCTCCTTCCTCCGAGAAAGCGAGAAAGCGTCGGAAGAAAAAAAAAGAACGAAGAAGAAATTCATAAAATGAGCGCTCACAGCTTGTGGGCACGTAATGCCCGCGCAGCTGCCTGCCTGCTGCGTTCAGAGGCCATCTCAGTTAGCCCCCGTAAACGCAACACGCAGAACATGCAGAACCACGATTTGTGCTGACTGCGGAAGAAAGCGCTTTTCGTGACATAACGTGTCAGCCTTTCACTCAGCGGCCCAGACAGCAGCTATGCGAGAGGACTGTAATCCTCCCTTTTCAAGAACCTTGTTGACGCGAATCTTTCTCGCTGTCTTTATTTTTTTTTCTTATTTTCCCCCTTTTCTTTCTTCGCGAGGCGAGTACGTGAGTCTGACTCCTCGCTAGCGCGAAAGAAACGCAAACCGTGAATACAAGGCCGTGTAATAGAGCCCTGCTTTCGGCGCAGTCACGCGTTTAGGCAGGATTTCTAGTTATGCATGCTGGGGCCTTTCCGTGCGCCGTAAATTTTCGTGCATAAAGAAAGCGTAAGCGGGTTTGCCTGAACGGTGGTGACAACCGCGTTCTAACGTGAGCTGGTGTTAAAAAGAAGCACGTCTTGTACCGTTCTCGGCAGCGCAGGTCATAGAGCGGAGTACAGGGTCGCTAACTCGTGACCGAGCTTGAAACAAGTATTGTAGGCTGCACTTCACAAGCGTTCATTTGTGCTTCCATGATGTGCTCACATTAGCAGTCTCTCTAATCTAATCTAATCTAATCTAAATCTAATCTAATCTAATCTCTCTAATTGCATGGTGAGAACTTCTTAAGGTCTTAACCAGCGTTAGAAAACCGTGCGATGGCCTAAACGCAGCAATGGCCGACTGACATGATATATACTGGCATCCCGAAAGCTATAGATACGTACAATATGTGCAAGCGTGTAGGCGGTCCCGCGCTAGCTACATGTAACTTCTCGCTTTCTTCAAAAATTTAACGCGATCTCTGGCATGCTGCCCCAAGACGACATTACAGATCACTAGATAAGATAAGCGTAGAGTATAACGTAATCGACCCACTGTAGTGACTCGGTGGCTAAGGCACTGTGCTGCTGAACGCGAGCTCGCGCGAGCGGTGCCAGTCATGGCGGCCGCAATTTGACGGGAGGAGCAATGTAAAGAAAGCACTAGTGTGCTTAGCTGTAGGTGCCCGTTAAAGAACGCCAGGCGGCAGAGAATACCTCTTAGACCTCCACTATGGTCTCCCTCATAAGCTGCCGTCAAGTTTCAGGAAGCTAAACCCCACAGCTAATTAACAATTTAGTGAGTACAACGAAAGAAAGGTCGATATGCTTCAGGCGACAAGCCGTGCATTCGAATGTGCTTCAATATTGCATTGTCCATAGGGAATGTCTTGCCATTCAACTTACAGTTATTGTTCGCAAGTACCGCGAACTACGGGAAATGTAATTGAGGAAAATTTCACAGTGGGCTAATTGGATGGACATACTTACATAACACTGTTCAGCAGAGCGACGAAAGGACAGGACTTGAGCAATGTGTCGGGTGTCTCAGGTGTCGTGTGTTGTTTTCCCGCTCAAGTATTGTCCCTTCGTCGCTCTGCGAAACAGTGTTAAGTACGGGGAAATATATACGCTATCTTGATTGTTATAAATTAACAATGTTATTCTCATATGAAACGGTATACTTGATTGATGTTACTTTTGTTTCTTCGTGCTGTATTTTACTGTTAGCGTAAGCCAATTTGGTTTTAATCATGTGCGCTGTATCACGCTGACGCCAAAATATGTTTAATTATAGGGTTCGTGGTCTCCTCAAGCTGCATAACTGCAGTTCTTAGCTGCAGTCCTACCATCAGTTTGCTGTACATGGCGGCTAATATACTCGTTCTATTCCATTTCATTTCATTTCATTCGTTAGTAGACGTTATTGCAAGTGCTATGAAAGATACTTAGGTACTTTTCAATGCTCTTGATAAGTGCTTCAATATTCATCAGTAGTCCTACACCGGGGCAAATGGCCCTATTCTCGGTAACAAAATCAGGAGCGATCGTGGATAAACACGGCACTGTAGTTTGAACACAGTGTGAGTTGGTTCTGATCCATAGCGTTGCTTTTGCACGAGGTGCGAGAACTAGTGAGCTAGCGTAAAACGGCAAAGCGCTCCGTCCACTAATTAGCAAATGCGCAGGGCTAAAGTCATACCGAAACGAGCCCAAAAGAAGGTGACGTCCTTCGAGGGCCGGGTGAACCTGTTCACGAGCTAACACATGAGAGAGGGTGCTGTCTATATCTCAGGCCACGGCAGCCACGTTCTGACGAACGCGTAATGAAAAAAAGAAAGGAAAAAAAAAGCGATGAAACGAAACAGCGAAAGAAAGAAAAGGGAAAAAGCATACCGCTTATGTATTAGTGCTTCGGTGCACGTTGTGGTCAAAATTATTTGCCCTCCTCTGCCACGTCCCTCAACGCCCCTTATTAGTATGGGATGTCAAACCCCACGTACTGTGTGAGGAGTGTAGAGAACGTCTCCTCGGCGCCTGTTTCCGCTATGACGACCGGCGCATTAATCTCTTTGCAGAAGTTAGACTCAATATCATTCTCGGAGACAGAGGTCCTTGGGTCGTGGACACAGGTGTCGCAGGCTCAGGAACCGTCACGTGCATCGCTGCAGTTCCCGACGTCGACAGACCCTACCTAGTCCGTCAGTGCACCCTGCGCATGGAAATACCCCCACTGTTCCCTATTTTCCCTTTCTTTCTTTCTTTTCATTATTCTTTTCCTTCTTTCCTCCTTTTTTTCTTTCTTTCTTCCTTTAACCTCTTTTTCCCCTGAAGAGGTTAGCAAGCCAGACGGGCGTCTGAAGTCTGAAGTTGCGAGATTCCCACAGTCAGCACAAGCCACGCTATTGCAAAAATAAACTGCGGGGACTTTGCCAGACGAAGCATCCAGCAATACTACCTCTGCGGCGCTTTATCACGCACGTGCACGTTCTATCAGGCGACTTTTTTCCCTTTCTAGCAAATACACACAATAAATGCGGGGGATGGGGGAGAGATTGTGCGTATCTGCACCTGCCTGCACGCAAATGTATCACGCGAGTTGGTAGAGCTCAAAGGTCGCATCAGAGTTGCCAGAAATCTCCCAGTATGTCGCGGCTGTCTTACTCCGTTGTGTGTGCTATTTACAAATGCACCACTGCTTGTTCGCCCCCACTGTCACCGTAATCGGTCTACCGCCTATTGTCATTTGCCCTCGCCTGTCACCACGTGCATGGGCGCAAGACCTGCAGAACTCGACCACGTCACGCCGAGATTTCAATTTCTTTCCAGTTGCCGGTAACTCTGGTTCTTTGAGCAGTTTTCGAACGGCAGTGAGTGTCCGAGTGAAGGACAAGTAGTGGGCACTACATTCTCTCTGAGCTCACTCCGTCACTAAAGCACATGCGAAATCTAGCGCGCACTAAGCAAAAGCAAGAAACAGAAGAACAAAGAGCCACAGAATAGTGTGCTGTGCGTTCACAGTCAAACGGCCTGGCAAAGTTGAAGATCGGCTTAGATCCCTCTAAGCAAGTATCCAAGTCAGTGCGCAACGCCGGAATGTAAGTAACTCATTGCTCATGAATGATCCGAGAGCAAACGTCACAGTGCAGGCTGACGCTCATTCCGTTTCTCTCTCAAAGCGGCTACGTTTTCCGACACCCAGTTTCAGAGGACCCGACTTGAAGCGCCGCTAAAGATCTCCGATAAGCGCGTTATGTTTTGTGCTGCCGCAAGGCACCAACGTGCTACACTTACGGTTGCGGAATCCGACGCTTCCTTTCGACGCTGCAAACTCCGAGCCCTGCGCCTTGAACTCTGACCCGGGAGACTCCGAAAAAAGGCCGCGGCGCGAGCCCTTGGCTCAGGTTGCGGACACGGTCGAGCTCGCGCTCTCGCCGTCGTGTGTGTACCTGAGCGGGCGACCGCGGCGCTACCCGGAAGCGTCCGCGCGAAGGGTTTGTCGTCCGACGCGGCCGGGAAGAGACTCTCACTTTCCGCAAATTTCGCTTTCGAGCATCGGCGACGGTCCCCGCGGCGCCCTTTCCGGACATCGCGGCGTTATCGCCTCCCTGCCGCGGCGCTAAACTGATAAACGCAAAACGACGCCGGTCCCCGGAAAGGGGTGGACGGAGAAGTGTGCGACAAACACGCGGCGCAACGAGAGAAAGAGAGAAGACGAGCCTGAAAATGCCGCGTCGCTCTGGATTGCGTGGACAAACAGGCGCTGTGCGCATCGGTGTAGACACACGCGCGCACCCGCGTTGGCAGCTAAGAAAAAAAAATAATGAGTGGTGTAGCGTGAAATAGAAGACCGAAGATCACCAAAGCGCGAGCAAGTTTAAGCGTAAGCCAAGCCTAAGTTTAGGTGTAAGATCTCGATAACAGTGTGCCTACGTTCATAGCAATCACGCAGTATTAAGATCCCACATTCACAATAATCTCTTTCTGTCGAGAGCTTGCCGGGGTCTACTCGGTGAGGTGACGCCAATATCGGTGCGGGAACGCGAAATACGTGATATAGGTCCGACAACGCACGAAACAAATTTCTATGTTCTGCCCGTTTAGTAGTGAAGAGCCGGTAAACCCCTCGTAATTAGACGCGATTGAAATCATCGGCAAATCGAGCGTTTCTCATCAGAAAAGCTAGCAGCCACGGGCCACCGGTGAAATATTGCTGTGGATGCCATCCTATCACAATTGGCTCATTAACGGCGAATGTATTCACATTCAACGTTACTAGAGTACTGTGACTATTATTTTATCGTGGAGCCGCAGTGATGTCGCAGTAACTGCGTCTTCGTAATTCTTAAACGAAGACGCAGTCACGCAGTGACAATGCGTGCTCTTTCACGTTTCCTATAGTGACACGGGCCTGGACTCACGCCTGTGATACCTGTCGTGTAATGTGTCCTTCACCTCGTTCCTCCCATTATCATCCCCCATTGTGACACTTTTTCTTCCCCTCTTCCCCTTCCCTTACGTAGAGTAGCAGGCCAGATGCTCCATTATCCGGCCGACCTCTCTACGTTTTACAGTCATTAAAATACTTCTTCTTAAACGAATTCGTATTATCAACGCGAACGAACATGTACTTCCTGGTACTTTAGCATACCGAAGTTGTATATGTAAAATCGATCTTTCTCTTCAGGCAGCTAGCTTTAGTTTTGACGCAATGTCCTGCTAGTTACAACCACATGAATTCTCTAGAGCCCTTGGAGACCCTGGGTTGCTCTTGTTGTCTCGTTCAATATGAACCGCATGCTGAAGGTTCTATGGGACCGTCATGTCCGCGTGGTCTTTCGCAGTCAGTAGCGTTTTCGCGTTACAACTACCACTTGGACCGGAAACAAATTATAATCAGGTTTCTACATATCTATATCTATATATCTATACCTATATCTACATTAAGTTCACAGATGGTTAACCAGCAAAGCTGAAACGTGCGGCCCAGGGGTTTATCGCTGGGTAAACCCCGAGGGTTCATTAAAGTCTTTCTCAATTAATGGTTGCGTCTTTATGTTTCTGATTGATTGATTGATTGATTGATTGATTGATTGATTGATTGATTGATTGATTGATTGATTGATTGATTGATTGATTGATTGATTGATTGCGACTATGAGCGCGGTAGCAGTGGCACGAGCGCGTTCGCGCGGTGTTGCGTTTCGCCTGCGACACGTGGTTTTGCCGGCGCGACTGCGGCGGGGCGGCAGACATTTTGGCCCGATCATCGTCGCCGCAACGCTCATCGGCAGGTGTTTCCAGGCGCGACTGCGGCGATGCGACCGCAAAGGATCACCCTCTCATTCCAGTCATTGTGCCCGAACCAGGCGATGCGAAAGCAGGGATCATCCTCTCATTACAGTCATTGTGCCCGACCGGCAGCGCTACGACAGGGTGCTACGAGATCGTGCTCGACATGGTGCTACGGCAGCGCTACGACAGGGTGCTACGAGATCGTGCTCGACATGGTGCTACGGCAGCGCTACGACAGTGTGCGTCACCATTAGCCCATTGTACATTCACGTGCTCGTCTTTTGAGGGGTTCCTTCTTGCCCTCAACTGCGAGAGTATAAAAACAGCTGCCCCCGGACGCCAAAAGGAGGGCTCCGATTTCTTCTGTTGAGTAAAGTGCTCTCCCGTCTCTCTTCTTCGGTCAACCTGACCGCCAACTCTTTGCGATGTTAAAATAAACAAGTTGTTTTGTTGTTACCAGTCGACTCTTGCTTTGCCGGGACCTTCGGATGCTTCCAGTTGTACCCCAGGCCGCCAGGCCAACGCTACCCTTGGGGCTTGCGACCCAGGTACAACCACGGGCGTCAGCGCCGAGTTCCCAACAACCGATCGTACCAGCGGTGCGATCCAAAACATCTGGTTGGCAGCGGTGAGATCGCCTCCGACTTCAAACAACTGTCTGCCAGCGGTGAGATCGCGACAACGGAGGCCAGCAGCAAAGAGATGCAGTTGACTGTATGCTGAGCAGCTCAACGACGATCCGGGAGCAGTGCAACGAGCCCTGTGTGACGACTGGTTGCCTGCAGCGGAACGACTGCGCGGAATTCCTGCCTGCGAGGTTTGGTGAGTGCGGGACTTTCTTCTTCTGAGCTTTGCCAGGCTTTTGTTAGTGTCAGAAACAGAGCTGGTAATTGTGGTTGTCGTTGCTGCCGGGTTAGTTTGCGGCAAGACAATAGTAAGCAGTAGAGAAAGCAGCATTCAGAGCAGCCATGGATTTGAAGTCGTTGCGCAAACCGAAATTGTTGGAGCTTGCAAGAGAGTTGGGTCTGGATGTCTCGGACAAACTCAGAAAACCTGAACTGCCAAAGGCTATTCTTGAGTTAGAGGCTGAGGACGACGAGCTGTCGGAATGCCTTGAGACTATTGAGGAGAGGTCAAAAAGACAGGAGCGCGAACTTAAAGAGCAAAAAGAGAAATATGAGCGCGAACTTAAAGAGCAAAAAGAGAAACAGGAGCGCGAACTTAAAGAGCAGAAAGAAAAAGAAGAGCGCGAACACGCTTTGGAAATGAAGCGTCTCGAGGTAGAGATGGAACGCGCTCGTAATGGAAGTCAGGCACACGGTGCAGGAGAACGAGTATTGTTCAAAATGACTGACCTGATGCGGCCGACGTAGTCGCTCGCTTGGATAGAGAGGAGGCAGAGGATTTCGACAAAGTAAAATCGAGTCTGCTAAAAAAGTACCGGCTGTCTGCGGAGGCGTTCCGTCGGAAGTTTCGGGAAAATGAGAAAGGCAGAAGTGAGTCATATACAGAGTTTGCGTATAGGCTTATGTCGAACATGCAGGAGTGGCTCAAAGAAGAGAAAGCGTTTGGTGACCACGATAAAGTTCTGCAGTGTTTCGGGCTAGAACAGTTTTATAGTCGGTTACCTGAGAACGTGCGATACTGGGTCTTGGATAGGCCAGACGTGAGTACGGTGGCTAGAGCCGCTGAGCTAGCCGAGGAGTTTGTGACGCGTCGAGCTCGCGGAGCTAAGGACGGTCAAAAGGGTGAATTTGGCTCGAAGTTTGAGAGGCCGAAGTTCACACCCATGAGAGCAAAGGGGAACACGCGTAGTGAGGATGCAAGTGAAAGCAGTCCGACCAAACGTAAAGAGACGGCGGCAGCCGAAGCCGAACGCAGAAAGCGGTTCGAGATGAGGCGAGCGGGCGTTTGTTATACGTGCCAGAAGCCGGGTCACTTTTCGGCGCAGTGTCCGGAAACAACACCAAAAGTTGTGTTTTTTTCAATAGGCAGCACTGACGAGAACATGAAGCTTCTCGAGCCTTACATGCGAGACCTCCTCGTGAACGGGAAAGAGTGCCGAGTGCTTCGCGATTCCGCAGCTACGATGGATGTAGTTCACCCGTCTTACGTAGAACCCCATATGTTCACGGGCGAGTGCGCATGGATCAAGCAAGCCGTGGAAGCTCATAGCGTGTGTCTGCCAGTAGCAAAGGTGCTTATTGAAGGACCTTTCGGAGCGCTTGAGACGGAGGCGGCAGTGTCATCTATGCTGCCACCCCAGTACCCGTACCTATTTTCAAACAGGTCCGATCACCTCCTGCGCGAGAAGGGGCTTTTGTTTGGTGAAGCTAGTGTTCAGGCCTTAACCAGATCGAAGGTTCGGGAGCTCGCTGCAAAGGCGGTAGTTGCGGGGCCGACGTTATCAAACAACGAAAAAGGGTCAGAGGCGCAGCAAGCTGATATTCCGAGCACGCCCGAACTGAATAAACTTGAGTCTGTAACGTTAAAGGCGCCAGATACTGGAGAGGAAACGCCCGACGCGGGAAAGTTAGAAGAGCTATCTACTGATTTGCTCATCGCGCCTACGTCAGACGGACTTGATAGGTTGCTAAAAGTCAGCCGGACGGCTTTGATAGCCGAGCAAAAAAAGGATGGCAGCCTGGAAAACGTGCGCTGCAATGTCAAAGAAGGTATCGCCAGGAAAACTGCGCGTTTTGTGGAAAGAGGTGGAGTCCTGTACCGGAAGTATCTAGACCGCAGAGGAGTGGAGTTCGATCAGCTGATCGTGCCTCAATGCTATCGTCAGGATCTGTTGCGCTTGTCACACGGGGGTTCGTGGTCCGGACACCTTGGAGTTAAGAAAACTAAGGACCGTCTCTTGCAAGAGTACTATTGGCCAGGGTGTTTTCGGGACGCAGACCATTTCGTGAGGACATGTGACACTTGTCAGCGGGTGGGCAAACCAGGGGACAAATCGAGGGCGCCGTTGAAATTGGTACCTATCATTACGGAGCCTTTTAGACGGCTCGTTATTGATACTGTGGGACCTCTGCCGGTAACAGCCACGGGGTACAGACACATTTTGACTGTGATCTGCCCAGCGACAAAGTTCCCTGAAGCAGTGCCGCTTAAAGAACTCAGCTCAGTTGAGATAGTTAATGCACTACTGTCCATATTTGCGCGAGTTGGTTTTCCTGCAGAAATTCAATCAGATCAGGGCACAGTGTTTACTAGCGCTTTGACGACAACTTTTCTCGAAAGGTGTGGGGTAAAGCTGCTACACAGCTCAGTGTACCACCCACAGTCGAATTCCGTTGAGAAGCTCCACTCCGTCATGAAGCGCGTGTTGAGAGCGTTGTGTTTTGAACATCGAACTGACTGGGAGCTGTGTCTGCCTGGGGTGATGTTTGCTTTAAGGACCGCGCCGCATGCGGCTACGGGGTTTTCGCCAGCTGAACTGGTGTACGGTCGCTCGCTTCGGTCTCCGCTTCGCATGCTTCGAGAATCATGGGAAGGCAGGGGCGACGACCCAGTCGTGGTGGAGTACGTACTTAAGCTCCTCGAACGCTTAAGAAGGGCACAGGAGTTGTCAGGTGAAGCAATGACAAAGGCCCAGCAGAGGGCCAAGGTTTATTATGATCGGACAGCCAGGGCCCGTCGTTTTGAGGTTGGCGATGAGGTCATGATATTGCGCACATCGCTAAACAACAAACTAGACGTGCAGTGGGAGGGCCCAGCACGAATTGTTCAGAAACTGTCGGACGTTAACTACGTGGTAAGTCTGCCAGGAAAGCGGAAAGCACAGCAAGTTTACCACTGTAATCTGCTCAAACCTTATAGACAAAGGGAAGCAGTGGTGTGCATGATGGTAAACGTTCCTGAAGAGCTTCCGGTCGAGCTTCCGGGACTAGGCTCAGTGACGAACAGGGAAGACACCGGTCAAGTCATTAGTGACCTTATCAGTAAAGCACCGCTGTCGCCCGAGCAGAAAACCGAACTACACCAGCTATTACAAGAGTTTCAAGGTCTGTTCTCTGAGAGGCCTGGTAGGACTTCTGTACTTACTCATGATATAGAACTTACCTCCACAGAGCCAGTACGATCCAAGGCGTATCGGGTGTCACCCCGCCAGAGCGATATTATGGAGGCTGAGGTAAAGAAAATGCTACAGCTCGGTGTTATTGAGGCAGGTGAAAGTGATTATACCTCCCCTTTGATTTTAGTTGAGGTACCGGGCAAGGAACCTCGTCCTTGCGTCGACTACCGCAGGCTTAATTCCATCACTAAGGATCAAATTTATCCGATCCCTAACATCGAGGAGCGCCTTGAGAAAGTTAGTAGCGCTCAGTTTATTTCCACCCTAGATCTTGTCAGGGGTTATTGGCAGGTTCCACTTACAGAAGAGGCTAGTAGGTATGCGGCGTTCATTTCACCAATGGGAACATTCCGTCCTAAAGTGTTGAGTTTTGGTTTGAAGAACGCGCCATACTGTTTTTCAAGCCTCATGGATAAAGTGTTGCGGGGACAGCAAGAATTCGCTTTACCGTATCTAGACGACGTAGCGATATTCTCCGCATCCTGGTCTGAGCATATGGCACACTTGCGGGCAGTGCTAACCCGCCTGCGCGAAGCGGGCTTGACAGTCAAGGCTCCTAAGTGCCAGTTAGCACAGGCCGAGGTTGTCTACCTCGGTCACGTGATTGGTCAGGGTCGTCGCCGCCCCTCTGAAATAAAAGTGGCCGCTGTGCGAGACTTTCCGCAACCGCGCACCAAGACCGATATTCGGTCGTTCTTGGGTGTCGCCGGCTACTATCAGAGGTACATCCCTAGGTACTCTGATATCGCGGCTCCCCTGACGGATGCTCTAAGAAAGACAGAGCCTCAAACAGTCGTCTGGGACGAGACAAAGGAAAGAGCTTTTAGCGCCCTAAAGAGTGCCCTAACAAACCAGCCTGTGCTACGATCGCCAGACTATACAAAAGGGTTCGTTGTTCAGTGCGATGCTAGTGAGCGAGGCATGGGCGTTGTACTGTGCCAACGGGAAAATGGAGAAGTAGAACACCCCGTCCTGTATGCTAGTCGTAAGCTGTCCAGTCGTGAGCAGGCGTATAGCGCCACCGAGAAAGAGTGTGCGTGTCTCGTGTGGGCCGTTCAGAAATTGTCATGCTATCTAGCCGGCTCGAGGTTTATCACTGAGACGGATCACTGCCCTCTCCAATGGCTGCAGACCATCTCTCCCAAAAATGGCCGCCTCCTGCGCTGGAGCCTCGCTTTACAACAATATTCCTTTGAGGTGCGTTACAAAAAGGGGAGTCTCAACGGTAACGCCGATGGCTTAAGTCGAAGCCCCTAACGTAGGAATCAGCCTCAAAATTGTTTGTTACTGATGTTTTTCTTCCTGAGGCAGGATTTTTTTTAACATATTGCTTTTGTTTAGTGTTTCAAAGTGATGATATGCTTTCTAGTGCAATTTTTCAATTTGTGGACGCGTTCTGAGTGATGCTAGACTACTGTAAGGAACTAGGCAGTGGTATAAAAAGGGGAAAGAGCCTGGCAGGGCTTAGTGAGGGTTGTGCCGTGCTTGCTGACTGAGCGGTTGAGTTTCAGCGTAGTTCTAACGCTTGCCGGGAACGAGAACAAAAATGTGAACTCTCCCGAAGTCACTTTGCAGTGTCCCGTGCGAACCTGAACGAGAGAACGAGGCCTTCTCTGTGCGCTGCGCTCAAGAAACGTCGAGGGACGCCCGACTTCGGTTATGAGCATCATCGAGCGACATCCCTCCGGACAGCGGATGCAGTCCCCTGTCCATCGGGATCTCCTTCCCCCGGCGGGGCGGTCTGTTGCGTTTCGCCTGCGACACGTGGTTTTGCCGGCGCGACTGCGGCGGGGCGGCAGACATTTTGGCCCGATCATCGTCGCCGCAACGCTCATCGGCAGGTGTTTCCAGGCGCGACTGCGGCGATGCGACCGCAAAGGATCACCCTCTCATTCCAGTCATTGTGCCCGAACCAGGCGATGCGAAAGCAGGGATCATCCTCTCATTACAGTCATTGTGCCCGACCGGCAGCGCTACGACAGGGTGCTACGAGATCGTGCTCGACATGGTGCTACGGCAGCGCTACGACAGGGTGCTACGAGATCGTGCTCGACATGGTGCTACGGCAGCGCTACGACAGTGTGCGTCACCATTAGCCCATTGTACATTCACGTGCTCGTCTTTTGAGGGGTTCCTTCTTGCCCTCAACTGCGAGAGTATAAAAACAGCTGCCCCCGGACGCCAAAAGGAGGGCTCCGATTTCTTCTGTTGAGTAAAGTGCTCTCCCGTCTCTCTTCTTCGGTCAACCTGACCGCCAACTCTTTGCGATGTTAAAATAAACAAGTTGTTTTGTTGTTACCAGTCGACTCTTGCTTTGCCGGGACCTTCGGATGCTTCCAGTTGTACCCCAGGCCGCCAGGCCAACGCTACCCTTGGGGCTTGCGACCCAGGTACAACCACGGGCGTCAGCGCCGAGTTCCCAACAACCGATCGTACCAGCGGTGCGATCCAAAACAGCGGTAGCACCGAGGTAGCGCGGTAGCGCCGACGAGCCAGCTGTGGAAGAAGACGACACTAGAGACATTGCTGATGACGATAGTTCTTTTCTCCATGCGGACACGATACCGGGGAAACTAGCGCTTACCAGCCTCGCTGTAAAAAAAAAAAAAGAAGGGAATAGTAAACAATAATGAAAACATCTGTTCCCTCGCTTTCCGTTTTGTACGTGCGCGTCAGTAAACAACTTCGCGGCTATTTACCCGCCATTACCAGTTCTGCGCCCTGCTTCCATTCCGCTTGTACTGCTCTGCTGACTGCATGGCGTGCCTGCTTTCCTTTTTCGGATGGTCCCTCATCTCTGTACTGTGGTTTCCGCACTAGCCGGCTTGAGCCAGAGCCAGAGCCCGAGAAGGCCGTCAAGAGTGGCAGCGTGCGCGGCAGATTGCCGCGAGTGTCCACTCACGACCTCTGGCAGGCATCTTCCGCCAACGCCACCCCTCCTCCTCCTCTTCCTCGTTGTCGTGTCCCAGAGATAAGGGACTAAAGGGGTTATTCGAAATGTTGCAGAGTGGAGTAGCGTAATCTTGCAGCGCGAGTGTCGTGCCTCGCGGCGAACGCAGATAGCGGCACCCGAGGACGTGCGCACGCGCGTGCATACGGAAAGAGAGGAGCGAGCGATCTTCGACGAACACCGCGTCCGCGGCGTTATCGCATTTGCGTGCAGCGCTTCTTCGATATACATGGAGTGCGGTTGCGCTGTCAGAGGGGCCCATCTCCGGTGAAGGAAGTTAACCGCTTTATTAGTTGCAGTAGTAGTTGTAGCAGCAGCAGCAGCAGCAGCAGCAGCAGCAGTAGTAGTAGTAGTAGTAGTAGTAGTAGTAGTAGTAGTATCAGCAGCAACAACAGTAGCAGGATTAAATGTGTGGAAGGAGATGTTGGTAGCTGTCGTAGGGGCTCCTTAATTATCTTTTACTGCGTGTGAAATTATAGTAATAATAAACACAACGACGTTTAGTCAAGAGTTCGATGAACACTCGTCACTTCAGGCAGCGTATGGCATATAGTCATAGAAACAACGGGTCCTTGCTTGCTGCACAACTTATGTAAAGAAAGAGAGCATGGTCCATTAAGACGTTTCTTTACTCGACGTTTCGGACGAGTATCAAGAGCCACACTCTCGATAAAGTACGGGAAAACACACACACACACACACACACACACACACACACACACACACACACACACACACACACACACACACACACATATATATATATATATATATATATATATATATATATATATATATATATACAACGAAGATTAATAAGTACCCGCCGTGGTTGCTCAGTGGCTATGGTGTTGGGCTGCTGAGCACGAGGTCGCGGGATCGAATCCCGGCCACGGCGGCCGCATTTCGATGGGGGCGAAATGCGAAAACACCCGTGTGCTTAGATTTAGGTGCACGTTAAAGAACCCCAGGTGGTCGAAATTTCCGGAGTCCTCCACTACGGCGTGCCTCATAATCAGAAAGTGGTTTTGGCACGTAAAACCCCAAATATTATTATTTAAGATTAATAAGAGAATGCCTTACGAAGATTACAAATAAAAAGTTAGCTTCTTGTCGGGTCCAATACATGACCACGCTGTGCCTTTGCGTCGTTACCCTGCTGCACTCGCGTTTTACTTACAGAGGTATTATGCGAGAGCGGCTGACAAATTGTACGCATAACCCTTGCTCATTGAAAACGGTCGAAATGGTCCCTCTACGATGCCCCGCTCTGCGCTGTTCTGACTCATTGTTCAGAGTATGGCTCTTGTTAAAGCACACTATAGTTCCTTTTCTTTTTCTCCGTTGCAGACGCATGCAACTGGTTAACGTGCAAGGTTAACGTATACATGTGATTATCACGTGCATCACATTGCTAAAGGCGGTGATTCCTGTGTGGTGAAGACCTTTGTTTCATTAACAGAAAGGAAAAATGGTTTCCGTTGATGTTGGGTAGATTGCCAATAATCATGCGCGTGTATTTTCCTTAGCCTAATAATAGCAGTCGGGACTTTCTCTTTGCTCCCGTGTTTGCAGTGAAACCGGAAGGCAGGGGGTCTTTGCCAAGCTGCACCGAACTAGTCGGACGGCAAGGAACCGGCTATCTGCTGTGGCGTCGGTCGCGCTTCAAAGGTCGCGGAGGCGACGGCGACATCTACGGAGGTGCTGCGCGACGCTCGGCTCAAAAAGAATAAAAAAAGAAAACGAAAGAAAAGAGGAGAACCATAATAAGAAAAAAAAAAGAAACATGCAAACAAGAAGCAAATCTCACGGCAAACTCTCGCCAAAAGACACCTTCGCTGTCTCTATTTCGCTCAGGAACAATGCTTTCGGGCGTCTGAACCTGTTGCATCGCGTATTCACCCACCTGCTCGTTCTAACATAAAGCTTCGCGAGCTACGCATTTAAGAAGAGATAATACGCGCAGCATCAATCTCAATTATCATAGGCGCCGCGGAGGCAGCTGTTACTGTGAATATGCAGGCGAGATGCAAACCGATATTGCATACTACTGCAGTGTGTCGAGAGATGTGCTTCGCATGGTGTCGTCACAACGTTTGTGTTCCTGTTGCTCACGTTAGCTTGCGCAAAATAAAGCGGCGCGTGTAATGAGATTTACATAAGCAGAACCTAGGGCCCTAATTTGACTGATTCACAAAGAATAACTTGTAAGCTTGAGTCTCTATGATAAATGGCGTAAGATAAAAAGAAAACGCAAGAAAATGGCAAAAATGCTATATATTTCTCACGTCACTAACACACACGCTGTGTTTGTGTGTGTGTGTGTGTGTGTGTGTGTGTGTGTGTGGTAGCGCAGCAGCCTAATGTGTCATTAGCTTATGACATTAGCAGCCTGCTAATGAATTCGTGAATTCAGGTGTGCCTGTCCTCACATTCCAGATAGATTTGCTCTGTATCTTCCAGCGCACGTCATGCATGTGTCGTGTCGTCATGCGTTCGTCGTGCATGTGTGCACGTCGAACGCATGAAAAAATGAATATCGACTGTGGAATTATTGGCTGATAGCAATGTTTAACCTCGCCAGATGGATTGTTTCCTAGCGAGCTGACAAGATCACCTTAGCGCACTCCGAAGCATATCAGTTCAGTTGACACGTTTGTTTACCCGTCAATAACCAGTATAACGAGAATATGCGGACGAACAAACCATGCGATGAAAGGCTGTACAGTTTTTTTTATCTTTTCTATATTGAAACCATATGGACTAAACGTTGTATGTGCAACCCCGAACGTTGGCAAACAATCCGCAGCAGTAAAGCAGTGGCTGTGCCTCCTCTTTGCTGAGCAGAAGGTCGCGGGTTCGAATTCGGGCTTAAAGGGGTCCAAATTATTCCAAACCCATTCATTGCTACCCGTCTCATGGCACGGGTCATATTTAATATGCCAATTTATGAATCATTCAATCAATCACTTAATTAACGAACAGCCAAAAGCACGAATTTGTTTCCTGTTTCTCAGGTTGGGAAGAAGAAAAAGAAAAGAAATTTTACATAACAGCCTTCCTATCTAGAACTCCGCCGTGCGCTCGCCGGTCGCATATTTGGACGTCGCGACTGAAGTTGCGTGCATAGAGTCTTACATGCTAAAATGGCGATCTGATTATGAGACAGGCCGTAGTGGGGGACTCCGGATTAACTTTGACCACCTGGGGTTCTTTTACGCGTACCTATGTGTAGGTACACGAGCGTTCTTGCATCTCGTATCTATTGAAATGCGGCCGTCAAAGCCGGGATAGAACCCGCATCCTAGAACTCATCAGTGCAGCGCCATAGTCACTAAGCTACCGCGGCGTCTGGAATGCGAAAAAAGAAAAACAACTAAACTTTAGTAGACAACGGGACCTACTGAGATTGCGATTCTGTTGCAGGCTCCTTCAAACGAATGAGCTGGGAACGACCAGTTCCCATGGTTGAACCTCGGATAACGAGTGCCGAGATCATTTCATTAAAGGCGTTTCCCCACAAAATCACCTCTCGACGGGAACTTCACGCTCCATCCTCTACGCGGTGAAAGAAAGATACGCAAAGAAAAACAACCGAACCTACAGTGAATGAGGAGTTGATCTAATGGGCACCCTCTTCAAACGCATCCTCGGGCGGTATCGAGGTGATCGACCTCTTTACCGCGGAAAGCATCAGTGCCGCCGAAACTCGCCCGAGCCAACCGAGAGAAATGACAGCAAACGGGACTTCAACACCACGACGCCTCTCCGTCAGCGGCACACAAAAGAAGCTAGGCGAGAAAGAGAGACGCAGTGGTGTTTCGCGTGTAAGCGTCACCTTCCTCTTTCCCCTTTCACCAAACCTCGCGTCGCGGGCCGTGCCCACTTCGTCCCGATAGAATAACAATGCCTTCCATAACGGAACCCGCGAAATTCTCACCAATCCCGGCGAGAACACGCTGGGTACGATGCGACGACGTTGGCGATCAAACCGAGGCGGCGGCCGGTTTTGAAACTGAAAATCTCGTTAGAAAGGAAGGCTGGATTCAAAATGTGAACTCCATACTATAAAGGTGAACGACTTAGCCAGGGCCTCTGCTGGAAAGCAGAAAGGACTATAGCGTGTTGCACCGAACGGTACAATATTGAAAAACTGGCGCCTATACTCACCAATGCCGGGTATAATGCCATTCACATGAAGAAGCAAAGAAGAGGTGGCTTCAGAAGTGAAAGAAACGCGACACGTAAACGTCGACCGACAACGTGCGGAGGAAACGGTGGCCGCACGCATAAAACAAACAGAGCGTTATTCAACGAGCGCTTCGGCTTCGACAAAATCGAGGAGTTCACTGACCTAATACACCGGGCACACATATAACTTCTTTCTTTTTTTCGCCTTCGCAGATATAGTTTTTTGCTTTGCGTAAGTTATTTCTTTTTCTCTAATTCATTTTGTCGTTCCGCACTCTACTCTATTTTGTCCTTTCAGAGGAAGCGGCGAGCGCGAAAGGGTTGCGGGAACTGCCAGACCTATAGCAGAGTCCAACAACCCCCTTTAAAAAAAGAAACCCCGTTGGTCCCACCACAGCGTTTACTTTTTTCACCCTTTCTTCGCCAACGGTAGTGCTAGCACGTAGTGAAAAAATCACGCGCGAGAGTGCCGTGCGAAAGATGTATACACAGAAAAAAACCTATCCTCAGAATACTCGGCCCACAAAACTCGCCTCTGGAAAACCCGTACAACTCTTTGGGTCCCACAGTTCGCTTTTCCCCCTCAAAAAGTGATGGGAAAGCAAAAGCCTACAAGCGAAGAAGCACGGGTGCTATAGCACAGGCGCGAGAAAAAAGAAAATATACAAGCATTCAAATGCAAACACATGTAAAAGAAGGACTATCGGGAGGGAGACCCCCATACCCCTTTTAGCGCCAAAACACTTTTGGTTGTACTTTAGTTCTTGCGCCCGCTGCGCCAGGTTCCACTTCAGGAACACCCCCCCCCCCCCCCGAGGGAGGGAAAGCGCGAGCGAGCACGTGCATAAAAAATATCGGACGGGAGAGAAAAAAAAAAAGATGCGTAGCCATGAATGAGAAGCACATACGCTTTACCCACGGTACAGACCATGGGTCTCGGCTCTCGTATGGCGCGGGCGTACAAACAGAGCGTTGAAAATTTCTGACCATATTTTTTTTTAACTCGTGTAGGTGGCTCTGAAAGTACAGCTGAAAAAAAAATACACAGAAAGGAGAGAACTTCGAAACAATATGTTGGACAGGCGTGTTTTGTTGTCTCTTGGAGTGGGTGAGAACAATGTCGTCGCGGACGATGGTGCATCGATTAGAAACGAGCCGATGAATTCGTTAGGTCGTGTAGCTTCAGGGGGACCGAACTGAAACAAACAAGCAAAAAAAAAAAGATGAAGATATCTATTTATTTCCTTGTCTTTGTGTATAGCCTTGTGACGCGAGCACATTGTTTGTTTGGCTTAACGGCAAAGAGAAGCCCTTCGAAGGCGATCATGTAAACCTTTGTCGTCTGAAATCAGCCGAGACGAAACGTATACTGTGACGGCAGCGAGACGAGAGTGTGGCAAATGGCGAAGCGATCGCGACAGTGCCGCCCGTGGTGCTGAGAAGCATGAATCATAGTGAACCGTTATGTTGTCATGGTATTCGTAGATTGTGCGGCGACCAGATACAGAAGATCGTTCATAAAGACATGATCTATACGCGCAGGCACTTCATGCGTATATCCGTCGTGAAAACCCCAACAAGCAATGACATTTGTTGGCACTACTTGCCAGGGCAACCAAGATTGCTGGAGGAATGTCACATTGTTATTCATAGAAAAAATGAAAGCTCACTATCTATAGAGTTCAGAAGAAAACACAAAAGTGTACGCGTTTCGTGAATCCACCAACGGTGTCAGTGTTCTTGCTTCGCTGCGCACTGCAGGCTAGCAATCTTTCACTTGCTAGCGGAAGCCTGTGATTTCACAACCTAAACTATACATTAAGACAACTACAGGCTCGCTCTACAGAGTAAGTATTTCACGAAATAAGGTATTCGAGTAAGTAACCAGCCGCTGATATGGAAGCTTGACGTCGATACTCTTTTCACGATCGAAGTTCCAAGCGCGCGTGAAATTTCGACGCAAAAAAGCAACTTTCTTTGTAGTTGCTTATTTCAGGCGAGCTTAGGCGTTACACTAACGTCAAGAATGCTTTTGTTGCAAGCCGTTAATGGGTGAAGTTGGTTTTACGTCACCCGTTTGACACAGCAGTGCATTGTGCCTAACGTAAAAAAAAAATGTCCTTGTAAGAAAACGGCAAATAAAGGTGTTCCCAGTTGTGCATTCATGATCTCCGTACAAGTGAAGATGTTGGCTAACGCAATGGCCAACTGGTGGACAATATCTTGGCTGGCTACTGAGAAACATCTTCACCAGTGCGAATAACCCCTGTGAGAGGTCGCACAAACTGCCCGTAAACACCGTAAACGATTGAATAACTAGTTTTTTTCTTTTTTAATTGCGACTGATAATCTCATCAAGAAAAGAAGTATTTGTGGCTTTCCGTTTTACCACTTGCTCTTGTCTAAATATGACACGCGCAAACTGAAGCACAGTTTCTAGAGTGATATGACCCCATGTCTCGCAGAAGTTGAGCAATGTGATTTCGCCCAAAAGGCAACGTAATATACATTTTCGACTTTGCTGACAGTCAACGAACTTATTGAGCAGTGAACATTTAGCTCCCGACTCGGCAAGTGCGAAATCAGCGGCGCCCAGCAATCTCATGGAATGACGGTTGACCAACCGTGGATAAACGGCTGAACAACGACTGGAGCAAAGTTCGACATCGTACTTCGAACTTCATGACGGATTAAGCTTGGGTAACAATACTAATAGCCAAGCAAAGACATAGAGAGTGTCCGGTTGAAGTAGCCCAAAGGCCTTTCTACGGCTGTTTTGTTGCCTTCGTTATTCGCACACCTAATATCAGAGGGACAGTGTCATTCAAGGTGATACATGTGTAAGTGGAGTACCTAGTCAATTCATGGGCTCTTTGCTTTTAGATAAGATAACATTTACGTACTCAATGGGTGTAACTGTAAGTTTTGCCGTGACTGCTCGCGTTAGACCTCTTAAATACTTCTCACTGTTATGGTTTTTCGTTCAAATGAAAATATAGCGAAAATTATTTATTCGGCAGCCATGAGGGAATGCGGCGAAATATCTGAACGCATCTTCGCAGTTGAGCTGCGTGGAAATAGACGTGACTGTCCTTGTTCGCAAACTTCCTTTTAACTTACCGTGTTTTTTTCTCTCTCTCTTTCTTGGGGCTAGACAAAGAAAGCAGTAATTCAAGATATGGGGCATGATCAAAGAAAGCACACGCCAGAAATTTCGCACACGCGCTCACGTAAAAGAGGAATCATGAATGCCTTCGTTCTTATCTGAGAACGTTGCAGGTACGGGTCCCTTTACTAAATCAGTGACTAAATCAGTGACCACCGCACGTTCTTATTCAAAGTAGAGCATTGTTTCAAAGCGTCGCCCTTTTTTTAACCGCTCCTCCCTGCCACACCTCCACTCGACGCAAAACAACGTATACGTGAGCTCTAGGAATCTTTTCTTTTTCCGAATTATTCTTTCTTCCAGCCTCTCCTCGTCCAGGTACAACACGGAGTAGTATCAGGAGGCGGTTCAAAACAGAGGCGCCACAGAATCCACCCTTGCCTTATTTCTTTGTGCACGCTGCTCATACTACAGCACAATGTTACAGCCGTTAGCACTCTTGTTGTACTGGCTGCTGCGTTCTCGTCCACAGCATTCGCGTGGTGTCCGTTGCTGTGTTCTCGCTCACAGCGTGGTTATGCATGATGCGCGCAGAGAAAACGACCAACCAGTTGCGCAGAGCTACTTTGTTTCTACTGGCAATGTTACCGTTTCTGCTTAAAGAGCGAAAGGACAATAAAAAATGCGCCTCCCTGTGAACAATGCTACGCCTTTGTTTTTTCGCTCCCCTTCGTATAATCACAACGCCCGTGTTTTTAGGACCCGGCTTTTTTCACCGGTCCACGCATCCTGGCCAGGGACATAAAAAACAATGCCGTATGGTTCCGGTGTCGCTTTTGTTTCTGCCTACCGTTTCATTCATAACTGTCTCGCGAATAACTTTAGACCGACTGTTACATCTTCTCCTCGGTATGGCGTTCTTCTTTTTTAAATTTTGTTTATATATGAAGCTGAGATAAACAATACTTAGATGCCAGTATGTTTAGTAACGATCCTTCCGACGCCCCTACCGTGGACGAAACAAGCGCAGATTGCGTAATCCCAAACCCCATTCACGCGTAGATGTACCTTTGTTTCAAACTGGCCCCGAGAGCTCTCAGATTTCGGGGCCGCGGACACGCGCATCTTTCTTCCCAGCCCAACCGCTCTTGCTTGCCGGTGTTTACCCACTACGGGGCGCGTCGCATCTATCTATATGACCACCACATTTTTTTTTCTTCAATATTTTTTGTGATCTTTCAAGTGCGGGACACTTCGTCCCTCTCGTTTTTTTTTTTTTTTTTTACATACCTCGCATTTGTCACCCCAGAGGGCGCCTTTTATCGTGCTTCTGCAAGCCCTATAGCGGTGTTCCGTATTGCGCACTGTGCTGTATCTATTGCGCGGGCATTTCAAAGTAGACGGGCGATAAGACAATGAGTATACTGAAGCTCTAACACACACAAGAGAAAAAAATATCACCGACTCAACCCATAAAAACAAAAGCCATCGGCGTTGGAACCCCGTTCCTCATTCACGTCCCAAAGCTCCCCCACCGCTTCTTTTGTTCTCGCTTTTTTTTTCATTGTCCTAAAAAACGGTTTGAGGTGTCGGACCGCTCTTCAACAAAGACGGGAGGTAACTCAATGGCGACATCAGTGACCACAAATCATACAAATTTCCATCTCTCTCTCTCTCTCTCTCTCTCTCTCTCTCTCTCTCTCTCTCTCTCTCTCTCGCTTAGTCCCTCGGTCTTTTTTATATACGCGTCAGCGGGCCTACAAAATAAGAGCTCACGAAAAAAATGGCAGAAGTTTGGAGTGTACTGCCACGGGAAAAAAAGGACGAGGGTGCAAGCAAGAAGGGGAAAAAAAAGTACGATTTGCATTTCAACTCCGGACGGGTGTTCGATCGGAGAGCTTTTTCCTTTGTACATACGGACGCCGGTGTGCCTACAAAACAGGCGTAACGGAATACGAGTGAGTGCTGCCGGGTACGGAGGAAGGAAGCGTATAACTCTGCGACAACAAGCAAACAAAACTGAGAGACGCTTAGTCAACCGAGACGGCCGCAAGCACACCCCTCATATTTTGAGCATTGTTCCTTCATGTTTTGCTTTCTCTCTCTTTGTCTCTTTTTTTTAAATCTAGAATTTAGACACAAGTAAACGTTCCTACTTGTTCTTTTTTTTTTAACTCCATTTCTTTTTTGCCTAATTCAACACACTGAACTGACGTATGATGAAGGATTTCAGAAAGAGAATAAGCGGGAGCGCATAAGCCACTCGAAGTGAACAAATCTATCTGCCTTTTGTCCTGTTACGACATCATTCGCCGCTATTGGATTGTTCATTTGCTCTGTACACAGGTTACATGCACTTGTTTCTTTTCTTTTTTTTTTCGATGGAAAGGCAGAATGGTTTTTTTTCGAAGGTTCCTTTTTTTTCTTCGCTCGCGAGTATGCAGAGAAAGCGAATGCGCGCTGTGTGTTGCTCAAACGACCTAATAGACGCTCGGCTCCAGTCAAGTGTTTCATATGACGCTGTCGTACTACCTACCACTCAAGTCAAAAAGGCGGTCAATGCAGCGACGGTTCTTGGCGGAGAGGAAGTGGTTACATCTTAACTTTGAGCAGGTGAACTGTAGGCGGCGCGCGCGTGCGCGCGTTTGTAGCGGTAGAAGCTCCGCGTCCTGACGGGGAAAAAAAGAAAAGTGGTAGGAAGAGAGCTGGTTGCACTTAGGGATGCCGTCGTATATTGCAGACTGCGTGCCTTTTCGCAGCGCTTGCTTACTCAATAGCCAATCAATTCCGTATTTGTCGTACCTCTCGTGAAATGGCGCTGTTCAGAGTGACGTCTTTCTTTCGAGCCTTTCTTTTTTTATTTTTGGCGCGCAGCAGTCGTTACGTGACCTCGATGTGCTTTTAACTTTGGCGAGGTTTTATATGTATGAAAAAAAAAAAGAAAGCAGAGCCTGTCGAAGCCTTCAATGAGCACGGAGCAGTGGTACGAAATGGGAGTCGAAATGAAGACGCAGCTGCCAAGACTTATACGGACAAATTGCGATTGCGTTCACCTTGTGTTTGCTTTCGTTTTTTTTTTTTTTTGAGCGTATCCTTTTTTGCCTCACTGCTCTCACCTGCTCGCGCACTGAGCACTTAGTGACGTTTGTCAACGGCCAGGTATACTCGTATTGCAGAGAACAAAACTGAAGTGAATCTATTCGTTTCGACATTTCTCGAACCTGCTAGCGCTGCTTGCACAGAGAACAACACATGCCAACGACTTGCACCCGCAACCGTACCTCGGTCTTCGATTGCGGTGGCTACGGAACAGCAGTATGGCAGCGCAGATCAATTCGCTCAACGAACGTAACGAACTTTCGGTTTGCTGCGCATTGCCGAGTGCCTTATCGACGTGCGCGGTTGATACGAATGGCGCTTCGATTGATCGGGGTGCACTAGTGTTTCGGGGGTCAGCGACATCGACAAAGGCGATTGTTGGCTGTCATGCCAATTGAAGTGCCAAGCCAGCACGCTTTGAATATCTGGTGACAGTATAGTAACCCTGCAGTGTATAGCGTCGGAAAACCAGCCGCCGAAAGTGCGTCAAGCAGCACGGCACCATTGTCGAGATTCCTTGTAGCGAGAGACGAAACTAGTGCGGGAAGGCTACTCGTGTCACGTGACAGAGGAACGTTCACAGGTGTTCCCAACGGCTCCCTTTAAACAATTCTGTTGTCTACCGCGCCTTTCTCGGTAAAATGGGCAGCCGGCCTTTTGGTTCGTCAGGTGCCTTGCACATGGCTGACATCGGGCGGCTGCGTCCGATGGGAACCCTGCTCTCCCATAACTTCCACGACGCCCCTCGCTATCACATGTACTGCTTATATCTTGTAGCTTTCTATCGTGAAGGAAGAAAGCCAGTGCGAGAACTACGGAGACGTTGCTTGGGTACGCCTTGGTATTTCTCCAACAAAAGCTTGCTCTTTTGTAATGCTTCTTTTCTTTTCTGTTCCTGTCCCCGCTCTATCTCAATGAGTATTACGTGCCAACTAGATGTATAAGAATGTTGTGTACCTTGTCTGTATACATTTACGACAGCGGCATGAAATGTTTGCTCGTCGGGTTCAAGTTCTCTCGCACGATTACCACAGGGAGTTTTGCGAAGCCTAGCGTGAAAACGAAGTTTAAGGTTGTAGCTCTTCTATTACACATTCAGTAATTGTTGAGATGACTATACGTAGGACTGGCTTGAGCTCGTGAGCTCATCTAAATATATTGTAGTGGAGAAATAATTTTTTCTCGGCAACCACTTCACTGACTTTGATGAGATGCTCTGTATTTAAAAGTCTGTGTATTGTCTCTTACCAGTTCATTGTATTTAAAGAATAATAAACTGAAACTGAAACTGAAATGAAAAATGTTTAGTCTAGCAAGTGCAGGAAAGCATATATCTTATTTAGGCCGTCATTTGTTTAAGAAAGTGTTGAAAATGGTAAAACTAAGAAAAAAGAAAAAAAGAACTCAGGTACCAAGTTTGCAACGCTGTCACGAAAAAAGAAAGAGATCTCAATTCTGCAAATGGTATCTGTACTAGCTAAAGCGGGCAAAATTAATGCTTTATACAACGCTCTGAAATGTTACAAAACATTCGCAAGCATCGCACCACTTCACCTAGGCTGCTAGCTCATATATGAAACTTGTCGGCTTCAAGTACTCTAACAGATGTAGTTTTCAGAACGGCGATGCCTGCTTTTGGTGCAGAGTTACAGATTTCTAAACTTCGTGCTTCAATTGTTTTCTGAAGCTTACCAATTTTGTGAAATTTTACTAAATCTTTCTGGGTGCTAAATCAATCCATGGGCTGACTTGAGTTCGTTCCATCAGAAGACGACGACAATCACAGTTCCTTTAAACTGTGCAGCTATCTTGTTTCTTCGTTCCCAAAGGTGATTGCTCTTGTTTATCTCTCTGTGAACTTTGCAAAACTATGCAATTGTTATTTTCACTAGAAATAAATCTGCGTTATTAGTATCTTGTGTTGTCTGGTTCTCTTTTCCTGTGTTCGTGTCTGCACGCCTTACCGTTTTTCACGATGAATCCATGCCAACTAGCACAGCTTTCTGTAGTTCTAAGTTATTAGTCTACCGTTGAAATTTTAAAGAAGAAGAAGAAGAAGCAGGAAGGTCAACCAGACGCGCGTTCGGTTTGCTACCCTAGAGGGTAGAGGGTTTGAGAGATGAAAGAAAGAAAGAAAGGAGAGAGAGAGAGAGAGAGAGAGAGAGAGAGAGAGAGAGAGAGAGATGGGGGAGGGAGGGAGGAAAGTGCTAGCAATGCGAACACGTGTGGTTGTCTATAACGCCTGCGATCGGTCACTGAGGTCAGTCGATTTCATAAGCCGTTGCAATTCCCGCGTCGTTTTGTAAGCTTCACGAACCAGAAGTATACCGTCTTCACGTTCGCCGATGGTATTACTCGTGGCCTGCACATCAGTACTTGAACGCATTCACCCTAAAGGTGTTTACTTAGCACCGTTTTATAGATGTTCTCTTAGTCTCTAAACGAGAACTAACACGAAAATACGAGCATCCGCGGGCGCGCACACGAACAAACATAATTATCAAAGAGCTACAGTCTATATCGGAAAAAAATAAACGTCTGAGTCGGTCGTTGTCGGCAATGGCTGGCTGGCCTTTGCATTCTCGCCCGACTGCTAACCAGTCGTCAGGGAGTCATTTGCACTTGTATGTAGCCGCCGGTTACGCCCACAAGCGACGTCTTAAGTTTCCATTCGGAGTTTACAGTACGGAGGGGTTGACGCACTTCGCAAGGACATGAATCAACTGCGCGATAATCAAAACCGAATAAGAACGGAGACGAGGGGAGCACGGTTACATGCTCGCGCAGCAGCCGCCCCCCCCCCTCAGTCACCCTCCCCCCCATTTCATGTTCGTCCTTCACTTTACCTCTTATTTCGAGCTCGCTATAATTATACGTACGCTAACCCGGCTCGTCCGTGTCTGGCGACTGACCCCCCCTCCCCCCCCCCCTCCTCTCCGTCTCGAGCCTTTCTGACCTCCGCCACGTAGCCTGCGTCCCAAAACGGTGTTTCTCAAGGAAACTTGGGTCGGCGACCCATTACTCGCGCCCGCCGGTAAAGGGGAGAAATGGTGCACGGTGTTAAGTGCGTGAGCGTGTTTACGAAGGTGAAGGAGGGGGGTGGGGAGGAGGGGGTCCGCATTTTGGCGGCCGATATTATCTCTCGATCCGGCTCGGAATCGGTGTTCCTATACAGAATCGGCTCTAAAATTTCCCACACCAGAGCGCGCGCTAGGCGATGAGAGAGTGCCGCCGGCAGTTTTCGGTGGAAAACAACGCTGGGACTGAAGAAATAAATAATAAGAGACAGTGGAAGAAAAGGAAATTAAGAGACTCTCTGAGAGGGAAAGACCCCTCTGTGCCTGGGCGTCGCGGATGTACCGTATATTACTCGTGCAAGGCCCGGGCTCGTGTAGTAAGGTCGGAAAACACCCATCTTTGGTGCTACGAAACTTGGAAACAAAAAGAAACCTTAATCAAAGCGCGCTCGCCGCATCGCACGCACCGCAGCAGCCAGGATTCAGCGAAAGCGACAGTGATAGCCTTAAAGTGCACTCATTGGATAGATTCTCTGGGGTTTGATGAGTAGATGCACGTTTCGTGCAGATCATGGCAACCACAGGCCTGACTCATGACCCGAAACCCTATCGAGATCTAAAAATATATGACAAATGTATATCGCAGTACTGTTTTAAAGCGTGAGGCAGTGACAGTGATAGCCAGCGTTGCAATACGCCCCGTAAGACGCTATTGCTTTTGCGTGCAATTGCGCCCTCATAGCGTAAAATACACATTAACCTCTATTGTTTTGCTTGGATCCCCGTATTTCGCCATATATGCAAGTTGGTGCCACTCGTGTGGCGCTCGAACCTCCGGAGAAAGCCATGGCGACTCCGTCGCAGTGTTGCAGCTTTCCTTTCTCAGGTCTCGGTATGCTTACGTTGGCACACTTTTGTTCAGGTACAGTGAATCCCTTTACTCTTCGGACGGTGTTCTTACAACGTGTCCTCGTGGCATGTTTTCAAAGCCTGTAATTTACAGCCGCGCCACTGTGGCTTGGCGGCCTGTCTAGCCCACAGCCCTGCTAAGCCAGTGCTCCTCTTCGTTTTTCCTTTTCTTTAGATTGGACGCTCAATGAGACGTGATGATGGAAACATTTGACACGCAAGACGCTTCAGGCAAGACGATACGAACCAGTGCGGGCATTCAGTACAATTTAGTAAATCTAGTAAACCTAGTAAATAATGTAGTAAATTTTTGCGTGATTGCACATCTCGGATGCACGTATGACACACGCAAGAGGCTTCATGAGCCAGTGCAGGCACCAAATTGTAGGTTTCTACCGCAAGTAAGAAACAAAGAACAAAGAAAGCTTGTAGTCTTCAGCTGCTATGGGAAATCTATGCTATTCAGGAGGCGCTACAACAGTTCGAGCGTGTAACTGAAATATGCTGAGCCGTCCAGTAAGGATGTCACGAAAAATGGTATGACAGTTTGAATATTAACAGTAACAGATGCGCGCCTGTATCGAGGTTTGCTGTAGCCCGATGTGCCCAGCCAAGAAGATCTGTCCATGGCCATGTGCGTTGTCAGGCACACATGCCACTCCTACACGTTTTAGCACGTCGGTTCCCAGTCCGGTCGGGAGCTAGCCACATGTGTCTCATGATGAGCGGTAAATTTGCTGACTGCCAAATCACACCATGTGCCATTGAGAACTGTTACCCACGCTCCATATTTTCTTGGGCTGACGTGAGGAAATAAATTAAACAAGGACGAGCCGAAATGAACCACAATGAACAGGTGAAGCTCTCAAGCTTTCGAGCATTCCTGACACTTTCTTTCCTCCGCTCGCTATACGGCGCTGCTGTTAACATGCGAGCTTTCAGCTCTGTTCGCCCACACAAGTATGCCATTTCATGTACCATGATATGCGCACCGAAGGCCATGCTTTGGGAGATATCACTGCCACTCTGTTGCAACGGCGGCGTCATACGGCAACGCCGCGAATGAGACGAGAAAGACTCCCCTACAAAAGGTGTCGCTGAAAAAAAAAATGTGCGGGTCTTACGTGAGCAAAAGCGGGTTGCAAAGCGACTATACGTCGTTCTCTCTTCCTCTCTCTCTCTCGCCTTCTCTGCGCGCTTTCCATCCGCGGAACGGAGAGCGGGGGCAGACGGGGGTGAAAGGGGAGCAGCCTCCGCGTCTCCCGCACACACAGCGATCGCAATTAATCGCACAAGACAGAAGAAGGGGGCACCCATTCCGAGCGAGATGGTGGTGGCGGCTCTGACTCGTTTCTCGGTCGCTGTGTGTGCACGTACGTGAAAGCGTGCCTCCTTACACAGACTGCGTGCATACGTTGGGAATGCGATGAGATGCGGGCACCCACACGTGGTGGCCGCCTTCGTCGTTTATGGCGTTCCCGCTAATTTGCAGCGAACGCGGCGAGTGCGGCCGACGGTCATGCGTGCGCCTCGATGTGGCGGCCATCGTTGTCGTGCAGCTATGCTATACTGGAGACAGTGTAACCTGGAGCTATGTCTCCACATATACGTCTTCTGTTTTCTTCCTCGCTCGTTGGACTTGATAAGATTAGGCAAGGTTAGTTGAAGAAGGCAGTGCTTTCTGCGCTGTTGCAGCAGTGGCTGTCGGGTTGGACTGTTATGCGTCGCCGGGTACTGCGAAAATTGGTCTTTCAATTAATAACTTAAACCACGTCTCTATAACAGTTTAACGCTCTTTTTTTTTCGTCGTCAGCGTCTGGGTACAATGTTACGGATAGGGGTAGGAGGTGGAAAGTACTGAAGCAATCGTTGGGCCAATGATGCGACTCGTAAGCAGTGAAGATGAGAAATGCGTACATGCGTTATTCGACGCCCTTGTGGCACAAGTTATGCTTGCTTGCAAAAGTGACTGAAATATTAAGGCCGTATCGACTTCTGGAACGCGACCGTGAGCACTGGACCTCGTCTCCTTGCTAGTGCAGCGTGGAATGCAGTTACTTCTCTTAAAAAAAAGGAGAGAGGAATAAATAATCAACTCATATGTTATCGATATCTTTGCTTCCTTGCTTCTTGTTCACTTCTTCGAGAAATGGGAACAGGTGTCTTGAGGCATGAGTAAGTTCACGCCCACCTACACCGGCCATCAAAAAGCACCATCCATGATCAAACAGTTCCTCCTTATTTGCAATGCATGCTCCTTGGCAATGCGCCACATTTTTTTTTCTTACACGGCTCAAGGTACGAGAGAGAGAGAGAAAAAAAAAAAGGCCTCCTACGTACTTACGCAATAGGCATGCGGAAAAGCATGTCGAGACGAACATCAGTAAAGCGCGATTAAACACCGGTACTTCCGCCATATCATAAGTGCAGTGCCTGTCACGGCATGAAGTGTTTTTCTTTTCATTTTTTTTTTACGTTTACAGGAAGCACCATAAGATCGCAACACCGTGCTACAGAGAGACAACATTTATTTTACGGTAAAGGTTTTCGAAAGGTCAGTCATATTTATAACGTTCTGACACTAAACCGCAAATAAATGGAGACTAAGCCACCGTTCACAATGCGCATACACAGACAAACCGACAAAAGGCAACGAACAAGCACGTAAAATGCAGACGGATGACGCCCGTGCACCGTTAACCTGTCCGTGGACCCAAGATGACCGCTCCGGACAATGCCACTCGAATGACGCCAAGTAGGCAGGCTGCGTTGCTGAGATTAACAACGTAACTCGATAGCAGAACCAAGTGTAATCTACTTCTCGCTGGAAACCTGGCGTCGTCCAGGTTCTCAGCCCTCCTTCGAGACGCTAAACGCCCGAAGTACTGTCGCGTCCTGACCGAGCAAAGCGTTTCACACGGGTCCCGCGAAGCGCCACTGAAGATCCGCTTTCGAGTCTCGAGGGCGCGCGATACCACAGTGCGTGCGCTCGTTCTCGCAGCCTCGTTACAGTGAGCGCAGTGTCCCACGGGACCTTGCTCACTGCAGCGAGTGAGACGAATGCATATTGCGATGAACGCTGCCTTTTGCTGCCATCGTCTCGCTTCTCATACTTCTGAAAACAGCCTCGTCTCCTGTTCATTAAAACTATTAGGCTTCTATGTCCACTTTCCTCTTATGGCAAACATAAGACCACAAGCTCGCTAGAGCGCGTTTACGGCAGGGTCGCCAACGCGAAATATATCAGAACGGGTTCATTGGGCGCGTTAGTGCGCGAGTTTCAAGCATTGGTAACCTTCTCTTCTTAGGCCGTTAGGTCCAGAAGAGACATGCAGAACTCCAGGTGATCTCCTACCCCATTTATTTCGTTTCTACGATGCGACCAATCTAGAAAACAAATTCATTAATTCGAATATATATTCATGACAAGCCAAAGTTTCAACCCTGGCGGCGCGATCTGCAACACGCAATGATGCTGGAACGAGCTTCCAAACTCAATTGCTCGTATGTTGCACCTGCAGTGGTTAGCCTTTTCCAGCAGTTCAACACCAAGTTCTCGTGTTTTTGTTTAATTCGTTTCATGTCTATGTTTTCTGCAGTGCGTATTTTCTGTATGGATATTAAAAATAAACACTTACATCATTCTGGAAAACAAGTTATTAAATAAAAATACGGTCTGCGTTAAGTGGAGGCTGAGTTTGTTTTCTTTGATGTTCGCCGATTTCTTATTTCGCATGCATGAATACCAACTTTATAGCAGTGATAGGTTGCCACTGCAGGCGTTAATGCGCGAGCTTTGTACACTGTAAAAAATGTTTACACCCTTACGGGTGTTTTCTTGTCGCACTCGTAGCATCCTCACCGTTAGGGCCTTACAAAAATTTATAGAGGCCGACAACGGAGCTCTAACAAGACGTGCGGTGGCAGAAGACGCAGTTGAAAACTCTGTAACCATTCTGATAGCCTTAGGTGCATATAAATATCTGACAAGAGAATTTGACGGGGAGAAATATGAAACTCTTGTAGCACTATGTTCCACTCGGTTTGTGCTGGTCTTCAACTATCCTCTTTGAAGACAACATGGTTCACTGGGTATGCGCCAGTAGACGAGTGCCGCTCTTCATTGAACGCCGTTGACGCCGACTTGGGTAGCTAGGTATATGCCACGGGGAAGGTGCCTCTATAGAATGACGAAAAAGATCCCTTGAATTTCTCCGATGCTGAGCGGAATCGAACACACGTCACAAAGTCTCCTTAATTAAGGACAACCCGACGCTTTAAAAGGCTGCGCGTGTGCCGCTTTTCAGTAAACGTCTTTCACGCCGACACTTTATTGAGGTGCACCACGAATGCATTGGGTATGTGCCGCTCTTCACGTTTCGCCAACTAGCGTACATTGTATGTACCACGTGTTTCTTACGTCACAGTCTTCCTGTGAAGACGTTGCGTGATAAGTCCTGCATGGTGCTTGTGTGAAAGGGTTACTTGATATGTAATCTTGAACCCTCTATGTTGTATGATGAAAACCATTCAAGAAATAAGCAGTAGCCGGCGCCTTAAATTGTTCGTCATCATCTGCTTGCATCATATCAATAAAAGAAAACTAGCGTCACTGAGTGAGTGCCACTGAGTCTGCGGAAAGCGAGGGAGTAATTCTCAGTGTTTACATGCACTTGCGCGCCAGGCTTATCGTCTCGGAGGCAACGCGCAGACTTCTCGGCGATGGCGCTAGATGGCGCCGAGTGTTAGGGAAGTGTTAGGCATAGTGTTCCTGTATGTGCTCCCGCAGGGAGCAGAGTGACGCATAGGTGCGATTTATGATCCAGCTCTGCAGTGGAGCCACTCCTTGAGCGCGCAGGAGGCAAATGCCGCGCGGTGTTCCATTTGCTTTTTTGTCTGCTGGTCGCGACCTACATGCGGCAACTGTACGCAAGCTCTGAGCCAAATGACAGTCTTTAATGCAGGCTAAGCTCGAACGATTGGCGTAGCCGGAGAGGTGTCGACCCCGCCAAATGTTTAGTTTGTGTGTACATATATACACGCACATATACAAACACAAGCACGAATGTACATATAAGGAATACAACACTCCTCGATCCCTCGAGATAAAATCCTGACTACGCCCGTGGCTCGAAAAGCTCAAAAATTTGCGTGCGAACGCGCATTACCTTGCAACAAAAAGCGGTGCAATGTTTTTCAGCATGCATATGAAATTTTCTCGCGGAGGCGGAAGGCAAGAAATTTTTAAAAGGTGTTTAGAGAAAACTTCACACACGTGTGGTAGACAATTATGTGAGCACATTTTGGCTGACGAAAGGAGACGAATAATGAATGTCGCCAACAGAACTATCGCGCCTGTAATTATGTCAGTGACCGTTGACCGTCATTCATCACTAAACGTCGTTCACAGCAACCGCATGTTTTCGATATATGCGGTGTGGACACGTAAATTTAAACGCATTTCGGATGTTCACATGCGCACATCTTATGCAAAGCTCATTTTTACGATTCATACCGCTAACTTAACAGCTGCTTCGTAGCAGCAAATCTGCAAGTGGAAAAAGATTCAAGATGCACGAGCTTCTAGATCAAGTTTATTTCGTACAAGGGAATGGGTGAGCAATGGCTGGTGGCAGCAGGGGATGAGTTCTGGTTCTTGGAGCCTTGGGGCGCACAATTCAAAGCCACTGGAAAGGCAACAAGTTATTAAGAGTAACAACAGGTTATTCTTATTGGACTAATCACATAAGATGACAAACTGGCAAAGTAATTATTCACACATTGCAGACTGTAATATGACAGCACATTTTTCTTTATCTCTTCATACTACTCAGGTTAATTTATTATAACACAGCGCTTAATAAACGTACAAAAATAATTTCACATTCTTCACGTCGACTATAAGGCAAGATCGAACAAGCAACATATTGCGGGCTGTAAATGCTGAAGCTATCGCAGCTGTCTCATCAGCGGGAGCACACGGTGTTTTCGCTTACTACAAAACAATGAACACCAGCACATCAATCGACTTGACATGAAAAATCAGAACGCCGAGAAAAATAAACAACAGAGCAGAGAAAAGCCAGGGTGCAGCGGGCAAACTGTACCTGCTAGTATTTACTCTGTTCTGAACACACTTTTCTGGAGCCACATAGTCAGAACAATCGTACCAGCAACAAGACGAATTGAGCGAGTTGGTAAGTTAACATTCTTGGCGTATATGTGCAGCGCTACACAGACGTGTCGTCCTTTCTTTGTACCGCGTCTGTGTCGCGCTGCACATATACACCAAAAATTGCACAAGTAAACAACCTCTCATGCCAGGCGTACACATTTCAGCGTGTACAGAAGTGTTACTTAAGATAAATGCCGCTTTAGTGTAAACAAGCCGAACTCACCTCTGTAAACAAGGCGAACGCACCTCGCATATTATGGTCCCTTTCGGAGCCGGCCAGTCTCGTCCGTCCGCACGGCACCACGTAAAAAGTTTTGCCACCTTCTGTGCGATTTGCGCAGTTTGGTGCGCTGCAACCCGTCATACTGGAATACAAATGTCAAAATGATCTGCTTCGTAGCACTTCGCTAAAGTCATTAACTTAATATCCTCGAATACGTTACCTGCAACCCGGAGCCGATCGTTGCTACGCAAGCTCGACGGTCCGCTGATTGCGATTTCGATGGCACTGACAGAAACGAGTCGGCGCCGTTTCCGTAAAGTTGGCTTCGGAGCGCGTAGTTGATCATTTGACGTTATTTTGCACCACGTGCTTGCGCTCGGCGAATAGCGGTGTGAGCGGCGCCGGAAAAGTTATGCGCGACTCTGCTCCCTGCGGGAACATATACAGGAACACTAGGGAAGCACAAAAGAGCAATCCCGCTGGAGTAAACGCGTCATACATAACGCGTTTCGACGGTGGCAATACGTTGTGTGGCTACACAACAAATCAATTCTAAACGCATTACCGTCGACAGACATCATGAGATGAGCTCTGCCGATTTTTTCCCAAGAGTAAGGTGTAATCTACTCGGCAAGAATCCGACCAGCGACCGACCGACTAACGAGCGACCGGCTGACCCAGGCAAGACCATGGGATGTTAGACGAATATAGCTTCGCTTTAAAATGGGTAATTTTACTCGAAGGGCGAAGCATTGAAAGCGATAGCATGGTTTAATGTTGCGCTGAAGCGTATTGAACGGTATTCTAAGAATACGCGGAGCTGACATGCTGGTGCGAGACAGCACGCAAAGCAACTCTTGCTGCGCAGCAGGGACAGCGTCCCGGTAGGTTTACCACCGGCGTCGCACTTCAATCCTTGAATAGCGTACGAGATGAGACCGAAGGGGAAAACGACAACATCGTAGTTTGAAGTTTACCGTTCCGCTAAGCCATCTGCATGCACCGCGGGGGGGGGGGGGGGGGCGGTATCTGATACAGCAGGAACGCTAGTGTTTGCAAACAACCCTCATGCCCACAGTTGGAGGCAGGACAATTCCCTGGCTTCGCTGCAGGGCCGATCGAGCTGACGATGATGGTGCGTCCATTTGGCTTCGTCGTTTTTGCAGCTAAAACGCAGTGCGTGTCTATCGCTGCTCTGGTGACCTTCTAATTCTCCACGCTCGGGACCGTCACGGTCCCGAGCGTGGAGATACGCCAGCGCCAGCGGCGATACCGTCACGGCACGGCGCTGGCGCAGACAGCGCGATGGCACCTGGAGTGCCCGCAAGTGTGTCCCGGGTCCACGTGCTTATTGCTCTCGCGATAAAAAAAAATTTACACGCCTCCATGCCCCATTCCAGTATCTCAGTATTGCATGTTCCATTCCAGACACTTGCAGTCACTAAACCGAACGTTTACTGTATTTTTCTTTGGTTGCTTTCTAGGAGCCGTTACGAAAATAAATGACAAGACGTTTTGCACACCCCCAAAAGTGTTTGGAGGGGTCGGTGGAAAGAAATGGCTGAAACCGCGCGAGGTATCCAGGCGGCGCATGCGGGTCAGACGATGCAGCCTGACACCTAAAGATCTACGGTGATTTACCACCTATGTAATGTCCTTACTCTACCTCACCAACTGCTCCTTTGCTTTTTTTTCTTTGTGTAATCTCCCGTTTTATTGTCTCTCCCCTATGCGTCTTTATTACTGCCTTCGTGCACGCCCGCGCCGAGCGCTTGAACAAGAGGAGATGCCTTCTTGCTCTACATACCTATACCGTCATCGACCCCGAAAACTTGCTCCGAAGTTCGGGTTATCGCCGAAGCCCCATATACGCACCTGACTCACGCGCCCGGCTTTTGTCTCCTTAACTGCCCTGCCCCCTTTCCTATACCGCTTACCACAACGGCCACCGCGCAGCCCGGTTTCCTGTCGTAAAGTGGCGCCCCCCCCCCTCTCTCTCCCTCTCTATTTTTTTTTTCTTTTTTTCTTGAGCTCACCTACCGTAGGTCGAGCACAAGACAAGACAGAACATATCGTACATCGCTCGTCTGCCTGTACACGCTTCCCAACACTTCGGATTGGTCTACGTGACAAAACGAAACAAACAATAAAACAAAATAAGAAAGAAACGGAGTTATTTCTATCGAGGAGGCCCTTAGCAATGTCTGGCAATGTTCCTCCTTTTTTTTCTTTTTCTTCGCGCGCACCTCGCAGTCGCATCGGCAGATGGCGCCGCGAGCGGATGAAGACGGGACAGAGGCGAAAAACAAAACGGCGGCGATGCGTCTCTCTTGAGGTCGTCTCACGTGTACGGCTCGACGTAGACGGCGACGACGCCGACGACGGCCGCCAAGGCAATACAGAAAACGCTGCCGAGCGGCGCCGCCCGTGCCAACGGCTTGCGGTGCCAGATGGCGAATACGCCCGCGACCGCGAGCGAATTCCATTTGTGCTCGTGTTTCTTCTTCCATTCGACGGCTGCGGCAAGTGTAGTTTGCCCTTGAGGGAAGACGCTGCTACTCTCGCTCACCGCACGTCTTCCCGCCCGCTTCTCGAGCAATTTCTGATGCGTCCCGGCCGCGTGGCGTCTGGACGGCCTGGTCAGTGAACCCTTCCCGTATGCCCTCAACTGTGCTTCGCTCTCGACGGCAGACCGAAGTGTAGCCTGCGTGAGCCCCTCGCAAGAAGAAATATATGTATATATGTGTTGGCAGTTTGTAGAATCTCTATAGACGTCTCACAAGCGTCTATATATATACTTTATACAGACCGTCTAAACAATGATTTCTACGGTCTAAAGTGTATAACTCCCTGACGTCACCCATTGTGAGATGTCTGTTAATTAACTTCGAGAGAGAGAGGGAGAGAGAGAGAGCTCTTTAATGAAATGCAGATAATTTTGCAGGCGTGTGTATAGTCTCCTACATGCTACTTTGCGTAAGGAAGCGGATCGGGGACAGAAAGGACAGATCGGGGACGCAGCTGGCGAAGCGAGCGGAGGCGAACGCAACGAGGAGGAACGCGTGTGACGTCATGTGCCTCCTCGGAGCACGGCCACGGCGAAATCGCAAGTTCGACGCAAGTAAAGCTTTCGTTTTAAAAATGTTGGGACCATAAACTGAACCGTCATCCGCGCAGAGGGTCAAAGGAGCGCCGCTGCATTTTTTGAAGAGATCTGGCTGAGCTCCACGACTGCCTTTGATGGCGTCGTGAACGCTGTTGTGTGTGTGTGCGCACGCGCCACGTCTGTACCCCTTCTTTCTTCCATTCCTTTTATTTTATTTCTTACCTTACGCTTACCCCTCCGCGAGTGTAGGGTCTGAAACCAGGTGAAAACTGATTAACCTCCATGCCTTTGCTTTTCATTTTAACGCGATAGCGTTAAGAACCTCGTCTGGCAGAAAATCTGGCGTCGGACATCGCGTCGGCAAAAAGAACTTCAAATAAATTTCTAACCACGCATACCCACCCACTCTTCTACCACCAAAGTTTCTCATACCTTGTCTTTCATTCTTTACAAAATTATTCCTCAGAATTTTGAGAAGGGCAGCCCAAAAACAAATGTGATGGGTAAAAAATAAAAAAAACACCGACAGCGCATATCTTTTGTATTAGCTCTCCTAAGACTGAAATATTAAAAGTGCGAAACAATAACAGGAGATCGACCCACGCAAGAGGCCGCGTTTCTGCCAGAAAACTTGCTTTCGTGCATAGCGTTAGCTGCCAGCGTTTCCCGGTAAACGTTACGGGTACGTAAGCTGCAGTTGCTAGGAAGCACGGAAAGCAGCCAGGGGTCTTTGAATGCTATCGCGTTCCACTATTAAGCCTAAGCGCCCTAAATTTTTTTCTCTCTGTGACTGCTCGTCTTAGACGCTTAGAAGACTGACCATTTTCTAATTGAAAGATCCTGGAACCGTGGCAAGGTAATGAATATAAGCAAAAAGTAACTAAAACATCCCTACATGTACTTCCTTGAAGAGAACTAGACTGCACGACCACCTGGGGCTGTGTTACAATGAATGTTCCTCTACTTACGGATGCGGCTCCTGCAGCCTCTGCTTGTGAGGCTCTCTTTTTGTAATTTTCAGACCCCCGTTGCCCTTTCCCAAGTGTAGGGTAACTAACATGAAGCGAGATTCGTTAATCTCCATGTCTTAATTAATTAATTTAATTATCGTGTAGAGAAGCGAGCGAGCACATTTCCAGCTTAAATCCTGTTAAGAATGCTGCTGAGCACGACGTCGCAATTTCAACTTCCAGACGCGGCTCCAGGCGCGCGTGTGTGTATGCATCGCCTACCTGTTTTCTGTGAGGTATTTTGTCGGTATCGCTCGCAGCCAGTGTGTTCCGAAGAACGTTAAATCCAAACCAATCACTCGAATCAATCTATCGCCCCGCCCACCGAGGCCCAGACGACCGCAAATTGGCGCCGATTTCGGTCCGCCTTCGCGACCGCGCACGATAGCCCCGACGGCGCCAGCGACGTATATATACACCCACCGAATGAGACGTCCTGGACTACGCCGCGCCGAGCAAGCCCAGCGTCACGACGCAAGGGGCAATCATTACGGAAGGGCCGGGTGAAGCGCGGTTCGGCCATAAATCAAAGCGCACCGTAAGCTTACGCGGAGAAAAAAGAAAGAAAAAGAACGTGACAGCGCGTCGAGCCACTTCCGAGCGCGCGAGTGTGCCTTTTACGTGGAAACGGCATTTTGCTTGCTTGCTCCAAGCCCTCTTGCATGTAGGCGGTGGAGCGCGCATTCAGATTAGCAAGCAGCTACCGTCGTATACATTACGCGCCGACGTAGCGCGCCTTCGAACGCGCAATTGAAATGCGCGTCGCGCGCGGTTAGGTATACTCGCACCGTGATGAATGGTGGCCCCGAGTTTGGCTCCCTTCCCTCGCTCGCAAGCGCGCCCGTAACGGGTAGCCGAACACGCTAACCGCACGTGTTTGTGCGGCTTCGGCCAGTGAACGCAACAAGGCATTCTGCTTATACGTGAACGCGACAGTATAGCGTAGCATTCGCTTGCGCGCCCCCTTTGTGTAGGAAACACTACACTACGCCTGGCTGTAGGGTCATATATTACGCGAACGAAAATATATCTGCGTTGTTTTGGAAAAAAACAGCCACAAGAGCAGCAACGACACCAGCAGCAGTAGAAGGATCCGGGCCTAATTACGGGAATAAGCGAAGCCCTGACTTTCTCGTTTAAGATTTGAGCCCGAAACGCAACGCCCCCTTTCACGCATTTCGCGCATTTCACAGTACCTGTGTGTTATTTCGTCGTTTCTCTGCACAACAAACAAACAAACAAACAAACAAACAAACGTTCCAAGATTTAGCCTTCATCCATTCATCAGGAGTAGTATTAATTTACAGCTAAAGCAGCTGGCTTTCGCCGCGGGCACCGTCATCTTTTCAGGAACTCCTTTACAATATTCACAACGTCGGCCTCTTGTTGCGGCCTCCAAAGATACTTGCATAGTCTGCGTGGAATACTGAACATTGCACAAACTGCCACGCCATAGTCTAGTTCTCTGACCATTGCACGAAAACCCATTTTAAGCAATAAATGTTTCTCTCTCTCTCTCTCTCTCTCTCTCTCTCTCTCTCTCTCTCTCTCTCTCTCTCTCTCTCTCTCTCTCTCTCTCTCTCTCTCGTTGTGTTGAGCTTGCCCGCTCCGCTCACTTTTCACGCGCTCAGGTGTTGGTTCAGGCACTCTTCATTGATTTCGCATTTGGGAAAAGCGCGTATCGAAGAAAATGCAACGGTAACGTGGGGTCAGCTTAGCTACAACATGACCACCGTGAACACGACAAATAAAAGCCAAGCAGCGCGCACCGTCAAGTTCCTGGGTATACGTGACTATACGGGAAGCGCTAGTCGTGACACTGTCAAATTCTGCCATGTTGACGTTTTAAGCCGATCAGAGAGGCCGCAGCAGCCCTGTAAGCCAATCTGAGCTTGCAAAGTGGCGAATTTGACATGGTGGTGCAATTTGGCGGTGTCCCGAATAGCATTCCCGTCCAAGCGACCCTGGTTGCTTCTTCAACGACGAAGCCAAGGAAGCGTTCTGCCTTCCGTTTTCTAGATGAGCGTCACGCGTTCTCGCTTAGCCCCAGCTTCGTGCTAGTTTTGATTCCAATAATTTAAAGGTTGGCGCTACTTTCGGATACCGCGACAGTGTTTACGCTAACGTACGTAATACTAAACGATCCTGGAGGTGACGGCGATATTACGTTGAAAGATATAGGCTGGGAATATATTTCTTTATCGCTGCTCGATTGTTTTACGTCGGCTGCTATCGATGAATAGGCATTAAGACAACCCCCATGAAGGCGACTGAAATAACTACGGAAGTTATGTTGTTACGTTGTCGTTATGCTGCTATTTTATATGAAAGCCTGAGCCTTAACTGCGTTTCGGCCAGCAGCCGGCCCTCGTCGCGCCTCACAATGTAAGGTTTAATTTAGCAGCCTGATTTGGCAGCGATTGATCAAATCTGCTTGCGATGGTCTAAAGGATGAATGTGTGAAGAGCTCTGAAGGGACCATTTGGTGGTTGTTCATACTTGATAGTGAGTTCTAACCACTTGAATCTGATGCTGGTGTTTCAGGTGGATGTCAAGCTCAAGAAGGTGCCACGGCGGTGTTTTGTCACCAATAATGATAACAACGACAGAAGGCAGGTCCACCGCGCATGTTGGAATATATGTGAAGCGAAGCTCAAGTAAAGCGGTCAATTAAGTGCCGTATATACAGCTAATTGCGAGGCTTACAATAGTGCTTATTTTTATTCTTAGCAAAGTGTAAAGACAGAGTCATTGAATTCGGTTTGCATAGCATGCAACATTAACATATATGCGGCCTATGTTTCTCTCCCTGCGGCAGACCGTATTCCAGAGAAAGAGCGCTTCCTGTCTCCCTCACTGAAGGCGAAGAAGAAGGAGGTGATTATGTTAAAGAAGGAACTTGGAAATAGCGCAACACCAGCGCGCGATGGCTTTCTCTGGGCGGATCGCACTACTGTCGCATACTTTCCGAGATTGCAGTCCAGATTCTCTCGTCTACGCGGGAATCCAGACCACGAATATGCTGCTCTCTCTCTCTCTCTCTCTCTCTCTCTCTCTCTCTCTCTCTCTCTCTCCGTCTATGCTGCCACGACTTTCTCTTGTGTAAGATGCTAGAGCATGCGCACACTCGCAACCAGACGACTTCTAGAATTAGGCGCAAATCTTTGCAGGCCAGTGGCGTGCTGCTTAATGGCGCCTTGATCTCTTCTTCCCTGCGAGATTACGCCAAGTAAAGAAAGAGTGAGAATGTGCATAAGCGAAGGGGGAGGGACAACTTCTGACACGCTGTTTCAAAAGCACGTGCGCTTCAGCATATACATTCCAGGCTCTTATAGTTTTCTGCCTGCCCTCCGTTCTCCTAGCTGTGCTGCAGATTCCGCTCTGATGCTTTCTTTCGTTCTTTCTTTCTTTCTTTCTTTCTTTCTTAGCGTTGTTCGATTTGCAAAGTCATTAAGCTTCCTCTACGGTTTCCACTTGTGTGCGCTTTTGCTTATTTCGAAAGATTAAAAAAGGAGCTCCTCCGCAAGCCTATTTTAGCTGTCAGTATACATAAAAAGAGGAGGGGGGGGGGCAGTGCGGATGGCGGTAGAAATTAGGAGGTGTAGCAAAGCATGCGGTAAAAGGAAATCAGCGACATTCAGTGAGCACGGAGAGAGAAGAAGAGCGAGAAAGTGAGAGAAAAAAAAAAAAGAGAGCCCGAGGTTGAAGAGGGACGGCTTCTTGCAGAAACGTCCGCTCCTTTCGGTAACTTCTTTGGACTAAAAAAATGCGCCACGTCATTACGGCGCTCGCGTTCTTTGCCGCCTCACTTTTAGGCACGGAAAAAAATTAGGGAGGGGGGGGATAAGTTTCGCTCTTCTTCCTCTCTTTGTGTATGCCTGTGTGTATGTGCTTGCGTTCATTTGATTTTACTACTTTTTGTAATCAAGTAATGTTAGGCGTGCGGTACGGTAACGGTATTTGAGTACCGCAAAAGTAACCAGCTCCCACGTTTCGCTTCTACGCCGCATTCCGTTGCCGCCGCAACGTTACCGAGCCCGTCGCGCCATCTTATAGCCATTATTCTAACGAACATGCCCGGCGCCTCGGTCCGCCTACGACGACCGACGACGGCATCGCGTTGTAGGGTTGGCGATGAGCCCTCCACCGAGAGCCAGAAACAAGCGAGTAGGACCCGCTAATTATTGTCACAGCCGGGGCCCCGCTTTGTTAATTGTGGCCATCAGCCTAATGCACAATTAATGTCGCCTGGCCCTGACTTCACGCTGTTCGCCACAGACGTCGTCGACGCACGACGGCGACGTGGGAAACAAAAATTGAAAAGAAACTTAGCCCTTTCCCCACTCTTCTCAGACCTAGGTACCTCCCCCCCCCCCTCCTTTTTTTTTTTTTTTCACGGGCTGCCTCCTTGATTATATCTTATTTTTTATTGACTTTATTTTTCGCCTAAGTCTTTCAAGCTCATTTACGCAAGAAAGACAAGGCAAGGCGCGCAGATCGTGCAGGAGGTTGAAGTTTCTCCATCAAAACAGGAACAAAACTCGTCAATGTCACCGGCATGCCGCACATCACGACGCCTGCGCGTGAGTAGATTCGCCCGTTGCCAGCGAGCGTTGCAGCGAAGAAATTATCAAGGCATTCCCTTTGCGCAAGTCCTCCCTGTTCTCGTGCAAATTAGTTCATGCGGCGGATGCAAGCGGCTTCGGGGAAATGGCTTCTTCCAAGAAGTTTCTCAGCGCGGCGGTGGTGGCTGCAGAACGGCGAATTCACGAAGAAAATAAATAGATATGTGCTAAAACTGTCTGTTAAAGCAGATGACATCCAATATTGACGTCGAACTTATTATTGGCTAAGGTGGCCAGTTCTGTTCTTATGGCTTGTGTATTATGGCTTGTAAACGAACTAACGAACGAACGAATAAATAAATAAATAGGTTGCAAACAACAATTACAAACATTTATAAAGGTTTTCTGCATTCGGACCCGGAACCCGCATTCACAAAAACCTTCAATTCTAGAATTGCTCGTAAGAGCGCATCCCAGTCAATTCAGAGGCTGTACATATTATGAGCAAAGACAGTGGCAAACAGCACTAACGAACGAAAAGCGTAGCGAATTCAGCTAGAGAACAGCAGCACGACGGCTGACGCCTTTCACTTTCAGAAATTTCCCCTTTCGTCATTGAAGCGACTGCTGGTTTTGGTCTTTAGAGGGAGCGTATACTCTATCACCAAGAGGCTTTCTTCTTCGTTGTGTTCGCTTTCCTAAGTTAAACTAGTTCAACTCAATACCATATTCCGAAGCAAAGGCTCCTGGACAGTGGCCGTATACGCATCACTGGCTCAGATAGCAGCGCGAACATCGGTGCACTTCCAGATTGCGACTGACCTCTGCGGCTTGCGACTGTTGGAGAAGTGCACGTCGGCGTGCCTGCTCTGCACCTAGTGTGTGAGCTTTCTTTCTTTTTTTTTTCTCCTCTTCGTTTTTATCGGGCTTCTAGAGCAACTGCTCCTCCTCCCGTTTTTTTTTTTTGTTTTTCCCTGCAATACATGGCATAAACAGGCTCGCGCAGGGAAGCAAACACTACGTATTGCAATAGTCAACTTAAAAACACGTGTTAGCTTGCCGCGCTCAATGTGCACCGCTCATCTTCCCGTGCCGACATCCGTGCTGACATTCGTTGAACCTCCCGTTAGGGAAGGAGTATCGGTAAACAATGATGATGATTAATAGATTTTATTGGCACAAGAGTTGTGTAATGACCTTGTATAATGCCGTCAGGCCTTCAAGGCGATAATAAATGAAATGAAATTGAAGGGCCATGGATGGATGGATGGATGGATGGATGGATGGATGGATGGATGGATGGACAGACGGACGGACGGACGGACGGACGGACGGACGGACGGACGAACGTATGTATGTATGTATGTATGTATGTATGTATGTATGTATGTATGTATGTATGTATGTATGTATGTATGTATGTATGTATGTATGTATGTATGTATGTATGTATGTATGTATGTATGTATGTATGTATGTATGTATGTATGTATGTATGTATGTATGTATGTATGTATGTATGTATGTATGTATGTATGTATGTATGTATGTATGTTATGAGCGTCCCCTTTGGAACGGGGCGGTAGGTTGCGCCACCAAGTTCTTGCTATTATACTGCCTAATGTCCTACCTAGGTTAAAAGATAAATAAAGAAGAAAGAAACAATATGAACTCCCAGAACCAATTTTTCTGACTACCTATTGTTAACTTTGCTTTTGTACGTCTCCGTTTTCTATCGTTTCCCTACTTTTCTTCCACCTATCTTCCAATCCCCGCTTACTAATCTCTATTGCGGAGATGTTTACTTCACCCCTGCTCTCGCTGTGCCTAGGGGCTTCAAGCAGGCCAATGATACCTAAATCGACCGCTGGGCAGATATCTTAACGTTCTAATAAAACATACTCAATCGTTTCCCTAGCTTTACCGCAGTCCCAAGCACATGCTTCTTCTTCCTTCTTATATCTCGCTTTATAGGCGCGTGTTCTAAGGCAACCCGATCTCGCTTCGGAAAATAATGAGCTTCCCTTTGAGTTATCATAAATTGTTTCTTTCCTGATTTCGTTTTTTTCCCTCTTAAGTAGTTACCCATGGCAGGTTTCTTTTTCATTGCCGCCACCCATGAGATTATTTCAGCCTCTCTGACTTTCCGCTTGACGTTCTTTGTTGCTGTGTTGGCCACCCTACAGGCCGCACACTTGCTGGTAAGCTTCCTAGTTCTTCTCCTCCACTGTGAATCAATGTTCTTCCTGCACAGATACCTCAACACTCTCCCAGCCCATTTACTTTCTTCCGTATTCCTCAGTCGTTCTTCATAATCAATTTTACTGTGAGCTTCCCTCACTTCAAAAGTAGTCCAGCCCATATCACCCTCTGCACAACTTCATTTTGCACAGCTTCACAGCGCTCTTCGGCCAGATATGGCCAAAGAGCGCCACCGAGCGGTAAAAAATGAGCCGGCTGTTCATTCTTACCAGTGCCGTGTCGCCCACTTCAGTTCTCGATCTGTCCGACGGAGCTATCTGTTCATTACAAGCTGGGGAGCCAGAACATGGAACTGAAATGATCGTGATTAGACTGAACATAAGTGCGGATCGCACGTGCACATGTCTGTTGTCCGCGATGTTCCGTCACATAAGACTGAAAACGACGTCCCTGGCGTTTCAAATCAATAGAGAGCCGCGCATGAATCCACCGCCTTAAATATATCTGTAACGTACCGATTTGTGAAAAAACCAGTTTAACGACCTGGAAGAGGTCTCGGTAGAGTGGTGCTTGGGACCTCCTAAACTTGTCACTTGAAAAAGTCAGTGCTTACTTTTTTTTGGCAACTGCCATCTTTGACATACCTGCTTTCGGAGTAGCCATTCCTTCCAGCGCTGATGTTTTTTTCTTTCTTATTTTTTGTACTGGTTTATTATTAAGAGTCAATTGTTTATCGTAATTTTAATTAGTGCTCAGCTGCTTAATGTAAATTAAGTTAAAAAACAACTAGTGCGCACGTGGTGGTCAGGATAACTACTTTGTCTTTTTCATGGAACACACGGTATGTCCAAGTACTACGACCACAGTATACGCATATGTGCGTTGATTACTCTTAATTGACATACTTTGTTTATGTGTGCTCCTCGTCGCCATGCTTCCGCTGTCCTTCGGGTGTTATGATATGCCCGCACAGCCATAGATTTTTCTGGAACAGACTCCGTGTAATGACGCAAATTACCGGTCGCTCACAGTCGCAAACTCTTCTCCTTTCGCAGCTATACCAAACATGATGTGAAAGCGGTCTCAGCGAGTAGAGCTCAAGTGGTTAGAAGTGGTTATTGACTGTAAGAACAGCAAATTAATGACGTGTAATTAGGCAGGTAATAGCTCCAGCGCAATGCTCCTCACTATTATTTTTCGCGCACGCGATCATCTGGAGAGGCGACAAAAATTTACCGTCCGCATGGATGCCGGCGGGATGATTCCGGAACAGCTCTGCGACAGACCTCCTCGGAGTGGCTTGTGTCTGCAACGCCAGTCCGGTAAGCTGAGGCCAGAAGTGGAGGCAAAGGAAAGCGCATAACGTTCAAAAGGAAACGGCAATTGGCGCGGCTCGATCTGTTTAAATCCTCCCGTGTCGTACAGACGGAGCCGGAAACGAATGCCTGGTAAGACAGCGCGAGAAACGGCAGACAGCAGAGTGGAGACACCATAACTCAAGGGGGAAAACACAGTTATTAGACTCGCGTATCGGCCTCCCAATTGCGTAATTATCACAGAAAAAAAGCGTCTCCCTCGTCCACGCAAGCTGTGCCATCCTCGCGCTGCTGCCTCCACCCTGCCCTCAACATGCACCCCCCACCTGCCCTGCACTTTCTCAGTCCCTCCCCGCATTGCAGGTTCTGCCGAACAGGTATATCAGTTACCACACCATGTTGACCACTGTACCCGTCTCTTTTCCTTCTTTTTTTCGCGTTCTTTGTGACGACGCGTGTAAGACTGTTCAGCGGAACATCAGAGTTCCAGCGAGGAGAATCAACTCGGCCGTGGTGGAGCAGCACCTTCTGGCAGACCGCTCAAACGAAAATGTCACAATGTGCTCTTTTGATGGATACTGCAGTGGCCGAATTGACAAAGCTTTTCTTTCGTGAGTGCGGTCCGGTCGCTGGCCTACCGCTTTCCCTATGAGGATGTGTCTAACGTCACGCAGTCGACTTTCCCTCCCATCTCCTCCTTTCCCCAGTGCAGGTTAGCCAACTGGGCTCAGTTCTGATTAACCCCCTTGCCTTTCATTAATCCTTTTCCTCTCTCTCTAACATCACGACGGGCCGGCACATGAGCTTACGTACAATTCAATATCGTAAAATGACCTTGTGTAACTGTAAGGTCATTCGAAATGGCGCGAGGACGAAGTCACCCGTCCTGTCCGTGATAGAGACTGCATGGCGCAATACCGGCCCGGCGTCAAGGGCAGGTGCTACGAGTAAGCTACGCAGATTGGCTCTTTATCCTACTTTGACACGAGGGAGCTAAAGTGACTTCGCGAATTTTTGCCTGCGTGGAGTTCCGCTTTCCTCCGAGCACGCTATGACGGGAAGCAACACTCCTGTGCCGTCCGTGGCACTGCGTGGCACCCTCAAACGCTCACACGTTTTGCCATAGCACGGCTCACGTGAAGTGGAGTTCGTCAAGCGGATGTCACACATTTTGTATGTGACTGTCCACAGTTTTGCGAGTACAGGCAGGCGCGCTTCCTCCGACTTCGATCAATTTAACCGCTCGCTTCGTGAATGTAAGATTCCGGCCTCTTGGCATCCGAGAGCGTTTTCCCAGCAGGATATAAGGAACCTGCCCCGCTTTTTTTTTTTAAGCTTACGGGCTGATCTGACAGGCCGTGACCCTGTCAGGCCCGCGTGTAACTCTTTGACAAATCACGTATGCCAGCGAGTAATCCTATAGGACAGGCATGGCAAATTAACTATACGAACTAGCGCTCACCCTCTCTCCCGTAACACAGCAATGCAACATGGTCGCACACGACAACGCTCGCGCTATACGGACTTGGTTTGAACGCAGCGCAACAAGCACAGGCGGGATCCGTTAATATCATCGCCAGCGCGCAGCTCACCGCGGCAAGCGGCGAACCACACGTGGCACACACAGTATTCTGACTCGCTTTTCGAAATTTAGGGAGAACGCGGGCGAACAGGCACTTCCCTCTGATCGGCCACTGCTGCAGCCGTTCTTTTCGAGGATCTCGGCACCGAATGAGCCAGAAAGATGCGCGCGGGTGCGCGGGCGAGATACAGAGCGATATTTTTTTTTTTCGCCGTCTCTTTCCGTTGCAGTCCGAGTGGTCTCTTCTTTTTCTTCTTCGCTCCACCCAGAGATATAAATGAGCGCCAAGGCGAAGGTCAGCGGCTATTACGGGGGAAAAAAAAATATCCTCTACTCCGCCGCCGCCGCCACCACCGCTCCCGATCAAAGGAACAGAACACACCGAGAGGGAACGCAGAACACGTTGAACCGAGTCTCGCAATCGTGTGCTCCCACCGTTTGCGTTATTCGTCTTTGCTTTTTAGCGCTCCGGGTCTTTCGACTTGTTCGCGCCGCATCGCAAGCAGCCGCTCTAAAAGCGGAGTACAGACGCGGATACGTGAATGCCACTGCATAAAAGCAGGAACGAAAGCAGTAATCAACAAAATAAAAAAAATACGAAAGGAATAACCAAGAATTGGCGGCCGCCCCGAACTAAGGGTTCACAAGATCTGTGAGCGTGCGGACGCACTGGCGGATAATTGTGACGGGGGATTCGTTGCTCCGTCTTTTATAAGGTCTGTATCTGTGATCTCGGCGATGCTCACTCTCCCCTTGGCTTGGTGCCGTTGCCTTTACGTTATCTTCCTTTCTTTGTGTGTGTTATTGCAACGCGCCCGTTCCTTATTTTCTTTCTTACTTCGTGAGCTCGCTTCTCTTGCTTCGCTGCTCACTCCGCGTGTGTGCAGAAAAGCCCGCATGCAGGCAGTGAAATCATGCGGGAAGGCGCGGGAGAGAGCTCTAAAAATAAAGAAATAAAGACGTGGGGGTGGGGTGTAGCGATAGCACTGCTGCGCGAAAGGCCCCTTGATTGGTCTCCTCTGACTGCTTATTTGATTCTTGGGTGTCCGTTCTTTCCCGCGCACTTGAACCATTTCGCCTCAGCTTTCTCGTCCGTGCGCACGTGAAATATATCCGCCGACAGAAATGCGTACGCGCAATTTGGCATTAGTATTCGAATCACGACTCGATATCTCTCTCTCTCTATCTATCTTCAGCATAGCACACGCCCGCTTCTCTTGGAGAGTTGCCGGCCTTTATTTTGTTCGATGGCGGATATTTGTAACAATTTGGAGGGTCCCGTCCTAGATTTCTTGCGCAACTGACATACCTTCGAGGCTCGAATAAGTTGGATTGGAAACACATACGTGGGAATGGCAGCTGGTAGACACTGGCGGCTGGTACACACTTTTTTTTTCTTGCCGCAAAGCACCGACTCGTCTGTGTTCATCGTTTGAACTATCCTCAACTCGGCAGGACAACATAATGAGAGAGGTTCACTGCTGTCTCTTCGTATTTCGATGGAGTAATGCCTTATATGTACGCGGTAAGGGCCGAGTTGTGTATGGGCATAAGTCAAGGAATGTTTCGTGGTGTCTACTATCGTGAGGCCAGTGATCATAGCTGCATGTTGCGCTGTTAGAGGGGCCGACTTGCAGGAGAAGAGTGGAGCGTTCCGGTCGTAAGAATGGACAATTCCTTGTTAAGTGTGACGCTTGCGCTTCTTTCACTAGCATTCGGTGGAGTGTGTAGTCCTTTTCAAGTACAAGGGAGAACAGGTGTAAAGGCTACCTGGGCCGCAACATTCTAAGAATGCCCGATTTCGTCCGGATCGCTGGCCGCTTTTCTGAATGCTGGCTTGTAGATTCTTGAGTGCCCGTTACCGGTTTAAAACTAAGGTTGTTTCCTGCCGTTGCACATAGAAATTCATTCTGAATCGCAGCTATACAGTGTAAGCTATGAAAGAGGACTAATTTAGTCGTGTTTCAATACCGTGCGCTCACCCTGTTAGTTTGAGTACCTGTCACGTACTAGGCGTTATGTGGGTTGCCCAATTTTATGTCTCGTTGTATTTAATATTACTTGTTCACCTCCAGGTTTCAGCCTATCAGGTAGTGCACTAGAGGGTGACTACACATATTGAATTTCTACCACCGATAATAAAGCATTCGTTTAGTATGTACTACGCAAACAAATGCAGACAGATAACATTTTCACGGGACAGAAATGGGTGCACAAACCGAGTGACAAAGGCCATGCTGCTTTACGTACGCCAGACAGGACTTTTAGACACATTTAAACCCTTTGAATATCTAGAATCGGTTTCCTTTATATTGATGGTTATTTCGTTTCCGATAACGTTTCTTTTTTTCTGCGCCCTTTTCATATCATTTCAGTTACCTAACTTAAGTAGCCAAGTTTTGCATTTAGCAGGGCTGACATCTTTAGGTTTTGTTAAACTCTCTCTCTCTTGTTATGCACATTTTATTTTACGCATTTTATGCAGAATGCTGGTAGCCATCCGCTAGCGCAGCAGCAAGGGCATCTGCTTGAACGTTATGCCGCTTGCTCTGCTGCCATCAGTTCAGGCGGAAGGCGTCCACGCTAACAACCACAGAAGGCGAGGCCCGAGGGCTCCAAATAAAATCACCTACGAGAGAACGAGGAATCGAACGGTCCACACACGGAAAACGAGGACAGAAGACGAGCCGATAAACAGGCAAATTAGCGTCGGCCAACTCGTGACGTGACACGCGCAGCGGCATCGATAATGCCTCCTTCACGTTTTCGTAATTTCGCGCTGCGCTTTCGTGGCTCGGCGCTTCGCGTTCGATGCGTGCAACCTCTCTGTCACCTTACTCGGAACCGAAACAGAAAAAAAACAACGAAACTTTCGATCCTTCGAACGGAATTAAGCCGGCGACCGGAACAACCTGCATGCATTGGCAACCCGTTTCTTCCGCACCACCTGCGACTACCACGAGAGCCCGTGTCGGAAGGTGGGACACGAGTGAAACGCGCGCGGCGACGAAGGCAAACACTTGGCGACGAGGCTACGAAAAATAACGAATTTGAGGAGGTCGAGAACGCTAGACTGTTTTGTAGTTTTTTTATACTGCGTTCTTCTCCGCATCGCATGTAAGTTACGCGGCGAAACGCAACAATAGGAAAGTGAAATAGGCTCAACAGGTGTGGTGTTCTGAGGTGCAGCGCATACGTAATGCAGATGCGGGTCACGATGGATAAGGAATGACGTGGCAGCGGAACGACTGGGGAACACAGCGTGCATGGAAAGAAGGACCCGAACAACACGGTCATCTCACGACGCGACAAGTATAGGCCGCTATGGGACGTTTTCTTGCAAAACGTCGTGGCTTGTACGAACTGCTAAGGTTCGGATGTCATATCGGTGCCCACTAAATTTGGCAGAAGCCCCACATCGATCGTCTGTGGAGTACGTGAAAGCTGAGGAATCTGTGAAAAAAAAAGCCTGAGCTGAAATATAAAGGATCCGTTAAGAGAAAAGCTGCCTTAAGGTCCAGATTGTGCCCACATAGCCTTCACGGCTGCCACAGCAGCACCGAGACGACATAGAAGGACTGCGATAGCCTTTATGCACGTAACATTAATGTACGGAAAAGAAGACCGGCCCTATGGCCTGTGACCAGCTGTGAGAATGGTCACAGGCCAGCTGTGAAAATGCGAGTGACAGCCAGCGATGTTCCATAGAGGAAAGTGCCACATTTCCATTGCATTTGCGGCCGAAATACCTTGACCAAAATAAAAAGAAGAAAAATAAGAAAAATAAGGAAAAACGTCCGCAATAGTTTAATAAGTTACGCGAGCAGCGAAAACATTTGAAAATTGGTCCGTTGAAAAAATAATTAAAAGTTGCAACACTTTTTTTGCAGTTTACAGCTTTTGTTCCATCCGAGATAGGCAAGTGCCAAAGGAAAGTGATTTAGTATTCCAAAATAGAGAACAAAATGTTGTTCTTGTCATTTTTGTTGTTGTATTTAGATGTTGCAACTAAAACGTTGCAAAAGTTTCGCAGTTTATTGCACAGGATTTTTAAAAATTTTCTGCGGGAAGCAGTGACCAAAATAAGAAGTTTTTGTGTTTAAGCAAAGGAACATCACTGAAACATCACTATATGTCAACAGAGCCCTGGTGCGCTATTTCTGACCATCCACTGAGCACAGTCTCGTAGCGTTTCGTCAAGGCGTATGACAGCAATTGCACATGTAAAATCGATGCTCTGCAATTACCACGGTGCAATATCGCGCGTGCGCGCGCGCGCGCGCGCGAGAGAGAGAGAGAGAGAGAGAGAGAGAGAGAGTAATATAGGAAGGCAGGGATGTTAACCAGTCAATAGTCTGGTTGGCTACCCTAAGCTGGGGGAAGGGAGAAGGGGGAGCGAGAGAAGGGAGAGAGAAGGTGTAGATACGTGTACGGACAGCACTTGAGTTAAAGACGCTCGCGCAAACCAGAAGTTCTGAGAAAGCATAAACGTGCCTTCACTGCCTTCTGAGCCGATGATCGGTCGGGGCGGTGCTCTAGTAACGTCTGTTCACTCAGAGGACGATCATCTAATTTCCTCAACGTGATGAAATTCCCTAGAACTGGCTGCACCTTAAGTCCTGAAATAAAGCAACTGCAACCAACTCAGTATTGGCCCTGTCATCTTAAACAACTCAGAGCTTCTTTTCTTTCTCGTTTTTTAGTGAACTTAGATATCAAATTATAAAAGTAGATTCAAATAAAATTTTGAGCTAACTTTAAAAGTAGTTCGCTTAAGGCACAAGTTGCAAAGCATATTCAAGAACATCCAAGTCATTCGTTTGCTGGAAGACAACTGGTGTAGGTCCAATTTTTGCTAAGCTCCCAAGAAAAGCACGCAAGAACTAAAAAAATATGCGCCGCGTTCACAAGACACTTGCGCGTAACGGCATATTTCTCTGAAACACGTTTCTAAAGAGTTGCCTGTGTTACAAAACGTATGGACAAACTGATGGTATGAATAACCCGTAAGCGAAAAAAAAATGATGGTTCCGGGACTACAGCTAGGACTGTGGTTTCGAATGCCATCGCTAATCGCCTTGAGAGCCGCTTCACTCTTTTCGCAACCCTATCAACAGCAAAAGCGCCAACACTGCGTCAATAGTTTTCGCTCGCATTGTATCCTTATTGCCCCTGGTCGCATCCCTTCAACACCTGGCGGCAAAACTAATGACCCAATACCACTGTCTGCAATCCATCACCATCACTTACGGCTTATATATGTGCCCTACTTGCGAGCATCACCCCTGGTTCATACGGAACATGTTTGGGTGCACTCAAGTCCCGGCCCGCAAGCGAAGTGCCTATATTTACGTGCGACATTATCAAAAAACAAACAAACAAATTGTTCCTCAATGCGCTTTGAAACTTCTCCATAAGAGGTTCTCAAAGGTTAGTCAATTAGTTTATGTTAATCATTCAATTAGGCTCATCGCAACATATACTCTGAGTTGTCCAAGAGGGCAGCGAACCCTAAAGCATCATTCGAAGAAATACGCGCACCTAGGCCTGTGTTCACAAAAAGCTCTTACGCTGGAGATTTTCGTAAGAGAAAATTCCGACCATTCCAAACCCTGGATGCATCATTAGCGAAGGTGACGGGTCAATGGCAAAGAACCAGTGGCGTTGCTAGGTCGTCTGGCACCCGGGACCCATATGTCTTCTGTCACCTCCTCCCCCCCCCCCCCCCACGTCCGTCCGTCCGGGTGTAGCCCGCGGAAAGAGGGATGTCTTCAGATCTATATGACACCCCCCCCCCCCCATCTGGCCCCTTGCACCCGGGGCCCACGGCCCCCCGGCCCCCCTCGTTGCTACGCCACTGCAAAGAACGCTTACGAACGAAAAGGTCTGTGAATTCGACCTCTGTTTTGCTAAACCTCCAGATTGCAATATCTCAAGTTCCGAAAGCGGGTGCAGAACACTTCCTCCTTTGAGATGTTCGAAAGCTGGCTTTGTACGAATCCACATAAGTGCGACATCTTTGATGAGTATTAAAAGAATAAAAAAGCTTAATTAAATATGAATCGATTGTAATAAACCGTAGGCGAGCTTCACTGCTGAACGTGTCTAGTGGTGCTGCCGATTCTTGAGACAGAGAATGCCATCATAGCGGATGTTCTCTGTTTTGTTGTTTATTCCTTCCTTTTTTTGCGCGCGGGTGTCAATGCTTGACATTTGCACCGCAGCACCTATTACTAACGCAATAGCACAATGACAATGCACCTACACTACAATGGGAGCTAGCTAATTGATAAAGAACAAATCGTCTGTGCAGGGTAACATGACTCGAATTTTTGCAGCTATGACGCACTCATCACCATAGAGATACGTATACCCGTGATCTTAAGTGGGAAGAACGCGAACTCAGTACTCAAACCACCATATTATGAGCACTGGCCACGAAGATCAGTTTCAAACGACAGTCTAACGCTCTATAGTACGACATAGTGTCGTGCTCGTTGATGACCTTCACACTGAAGCACGTTTAGCGCAGACGAGAGAACTTCCGACTCGTCGTTTGCTGAAGGCGGTGTCCGTCCTTCGCCGTGCGGCTCGCCCGCGCTGACCATGTTCCGTCCGGACACACAGGCTCTTCGCGTTATTCGAATCTCTCGCTTCCTGCTCGCATTCAGCGAGCGCTTTCACGAGCGGCTAATCAGAAAGGTGGCCGGTCAGAAAAAGGGCCGCGCACATCGAGCACGTATATGGCCCCGGTTCCCATCCGCATGCATGCAAATGCACTCGCGCAGCGCATGCTCGTTCTTGATCACTTCCACAACGGCGCGCAAAGCGATAAGCTCTCACGGGATGACTGCTGCCTCCCCCCTTCGCCGCGCCCAATCTCGACCACCCACAGCAACTTCGTTGTGCCAGGTTTACGTGAGCGAACGCGCATTTTATTCGGCAAAAGGAGCGTGCGCGCGCACGTGCATATTCGTTGTACTAATCGGTGCAGCGCTGATGAAGCCGCAGATTCTGGTGGTCGGCCGAAATTTCGAGACATACACCGGGGAAATAAATCCCGTGTTTCGGCAGTGACGATGAACCGCACATAAAATGATATTCGGCTCGTCCGACCTGCGGGCGACAGCTGTAAATCAGTAAATCTGCAAATCTGCAACTCTGTTGTAAATCTGCTATAAATCTGCTGTAAATCATGGCTCACAAGGTGCGCTGATGGGCCTTTTTTTCAACAAATCGACGAACAATAATCTGAAACCACGACGAAAGCTTGAAAAAATCAGGGCCCGTCATCGCAAAAGAATCTTACGCTAAAGTTATTTGTAAGAGGAAATTCCAGTCCATACTAACGCTGGACATATTATTATCGAATTCAACGACGAAACGCGTTTAGGAACAAAGAGCTTTGTGGATTCGACCTCAAGAGCTGCTAGAACTCTGCGTTTTCTTGCTGAGTATAGTCTGCGTTACGAATCGCTGCGCAAGACGAGAGAACGTTACCCGCCGTGTTTGCTTAGGGGCTATGGTGTTGGGCTGCTACGCACGAGGTTGCAGAATCAAATCCTGGCCACGGCGGAAAAGCAAAAAAACCCGTGTACGTAGATTTAGGTTCACGTTAAAGAACCCCCAGGCGGTCCAAATTTCCGGAGTCCTGCACTACGGCGCGGCTCATAATCAGATTTGGCACGTAAGACCTCATAATCTAATTTTTAACGAGACGACGTTGTCACATGAGGCGTATCTTAACGCTTCACGCAGTACACAACAGAAAGTGCGTTGTCCTGTCTTTCGTATGCAGTTCGCTGACGTCGGCTCTTAGCCGTTCAGTCAAGCCGTTTTATATGTATACTGATGTCATACACACACACACACACACACACACACACACACACACACACACACACACACACACACACACACACACACACACACACACACACACACACACACACACACACACACACACACACACACACACACACACACACACACACACACACACACACACACACACACACACACACACACACACACACACACACACACACACACACACACACACACACACACACACACACACATGCACACACACACACACACAAAAAAAAGCGCTGCCTGTAGTATATACGTAGCCCTCTGTGAAGGGATGATGACCCCTTGTCAAGCTACACGTCGCGCGACACACAACGGAAAGCATGATGCTTCAGCATTGGCGCATGCATTACGCGCCAGACGAGCATGCGCTCCTATGCACTGTTGTTTATGAGTTGCGTCTGTTCCAGCGCAACTGTTACTGAAACTACGCCGCGAAGAGTGTCTCTGACTTGAACAAGGCTACTGTATCCTTATATTCAAGATAGCTTACCACTGTTTATGATGCAAAATCAGGATCTAAACGCGGTGCGTGCGCGCATACCTCAAGGCCCCTGGCAGCAATCAGTATGAACGTCATACCCAAGCGCATTGTTGCTGACAGTAAAAAAAAAAAAAGAAGAAGAGAAATTTGGCAGCGTTCAAGCAACGCGTGAAGCACGCTTCAGTTATGGTCAGTCAGGTCCAGCTCTCGCAGAACGTCTGCGCGGCTCGATCAACGGTTCCAGCGCGTAGTTATCGCAGGACATGTGCTTGAAAACATCGAACGTCACGGGCACGATCTCGTTGTATACCGACAGTTCCTGGCGCGTATAACGGCCCGACAGAAATTGAGTGCAGGCCATTCGGTAGATTTGAATACACCTCCCCCGGATATGCGCGGAACAATCGCTGCACGAAACGTGAAAGTATGCAAATTTTACAAACGATACAGATCTGCATATAGCCGAAGAAAAACGGGCTCCGCACCATACACACTGCACGGTATTGGTGAAAGCCTCCTCGAGAGCACGCGCCATCGCGCACTGCAGCGATGCACTCGCACGTCGCTCGCGCTGTGCAGCAAGGAGTGGTCGAGGGAACGCGCAGTATACTACCAGCGCGGTGCGGCTGATGGATCGGATTATGGCTAGGTGCTCGGGCCGCCATTTCATTTCCCCCGTCTCGCGGGTGCTGACGCCTCGCACGGCGTGTGGGCAATATTTTCGCGTAAAGCACCAACCAGTCTGCACGCGCTGCAGGCTCCAGACACATGTACGGCGCGCCTCTATTACTCTGGCGCCGTTACTGTACATAACTGCCTCGTCGCACTGTGCAAGCTACGCTGCGCCGAGAGAAAAATAAAAGAAGAAGGAAGAAGCCGGATGCTGAGCTTAGGTCGCGTCGGACCGAGCGGCTCGTTGGGTAAATCATAACGATTATTGCGCAGATGTAGACATCAACACCCGCAAGTTCGGCTCACGCGATGCAGGGATGTCTGACTGCAAACACACGGTCGTGTACGGGCGGCTATGGTATAGCACTGCGTGAGATAACATTATACACGTGTAACACTGCTCGTATTGCAACGCTTGCGAAAATTTACGAGCGCAAATTTGACTTCTGCTTGTTTATCGAAGCACAGCATATATAGCACCGAGAAATGGCATTACCTTGTCGGAAATGCTCATGTTTTATCGATAGATGCGTCTTATTGGTCGAGATGGTAGAGACGGCGTATGTTCCGTCTTCATTATCGTTGAACAGCAACCTCCGCACGAGTCCAATAGTGCGTACGATATGTGAGAAACGGTTCTTGCGCGCGTGAGCGGGCGAACAACTCCGATGGGGTTATCTCTGTCTCTGCTGGCAAGAAAATTAATGTATGCAATAGGCGCGCGCATGTCGCCATTGCCTGATCTATACCGTCCTTACTTCACTGCGATCTACCGTGGATAACTTCTTTATCTAGGCGCAGGACGTACGCTTATGAAGCCAGAGGGAACGGCGCCGAAAAAGAATTAGGCTCTTTCAAGCTGTCGGACGTACTAATCCGCGAAAATGTTCTTTCTTTGTTTGCTTGTTTTTCTTCGATAGAAAAATGGACAAAATTGCATCGACTATGTGCGTATGCACCACACTAGAGCGCTCAATCCGAATAACGGTTCAATTTGGCTATCGTTGGCTCTTGCCGCCCGTGTTGATGGTGGTCGGTGGTCGGACTTTCATCGCCGATGTAATGGCACGTGCTCTCTCGCGAGAGCTTTGTGGTGTCTGAATCTTTAGATGCCGTGGCCGGTGGTGACACGAGGTCGCGCTCCTTTGCCTCTTGGGCGTATACGGTTGCGGGGCGCTCTCGTTACCTTGCGAAGTTCCGCTGCGCGTCCTTTGTGGAGATGCGCCGTTTCGAGTTTGTGGCTCACCCTGCGCGGGCAGCTTCGCTTAGACCGGCTCCCGCATGTTCGTGGGATACGTGCGATTTTAAAGAGAAACGGTCGGAGGAGTATCTTGCTTCCGCGTGATAAACGAGCGGAAACGAAAGCGCCGGTGCGTATAGCCGTAACTGTCATGTCATCGTCGTAGCACTGTCGTGATTCTGTTGTCGTATGTGCCGTCTTAGTCACGATGTCGTCATCCTCTTCATTGTCGTCACCACATTGTCGCCAGCACGCCGTCGTCATCCAACTGTCCGCCAAAACATCGCTGACTATAATTTGTGCCGCGATCATCAAACACCGTTATCGACGCCAGCGGCCGTACTTCGGTAGCACTGCTAATGCGTGCGCCCACCATGGTATTTTTCGGACGTTACCAGCAGCCTCAGTGTACCCCAACTACCGGCGAAACGCGTCATTTCAACTGCCGAAGCAAGGTTTCTTGTTCTATAGACCACTTGAGCACAGCGTTTCAAAACAGATATAGCTGCGCAGCGGCATTCTGTATGCTCTCCCTTGATGTGTCATGGTATGGCCGCCTGGATCGCGTAGTTTGGTCTACAACAGTAGAAAGTGCCGCAATTAGCGCGGCCTTGCGAAAAATACGCACGTATTCTGCACGTGACATCGCGGTGCTGACGGACTCGAAGTCAGCGTTACAACGCTTACACCGTGACCTACCTCGAGAGAAGTTTACAAGGCGATCTCTGGCACTGACTAAAGTTGTAATGAGCGCGGGATTTAACGTAAAATTTCAATGGATCCCATCCCACGTAGGCGCTGAAGGAAATGAAAAAGCTAATGCTCTTGCACACCTAGCAGCAACATGTGTCCCGAAAGCAAGAGCGCCAAACATTTTTTCAGAACCCCAAGGATGTAATCCGCAATCACTCTAGAGCGATCCCCAAGAAGACTCCACACCAAGCCTGTGCAGCCCATGGAGTTACCCGGGAAGAAGCAGCGGTGTTGTACCGTATCAGAACCGACTCCGCGTACACTCCGGCTTGGTTATTCAAGACTGGATGATGCGCTTCCCCGCTCTGTGCCTTCTGTGGTGATACCGGCGACATCGAACATTTCATTTGCCTATGCCCGCAGTTCGACACAGAAAAGCGATAATTGACAGCCTGCAAAAGAATAGTCTTTCGCACAGGACCTTTGAAGACGTCCGGAAGGCCTGCGGCAGTCAGGAAGAGAGTGCAACGACTGCTGATTGCCTTCATGCGACACACGGGGCTCCTCGACGTCTGGTCACACACATAATGATTCACTCATAGAAGGTTCAGGCAGAGCAATTGCCGGTTACGTATGCCAGGCTAAACCAGCCTGCTGCAACACCACCGCCACCATCGATTCGAGTCAGCAGCCCGCATAAGCTAATCGCCTACTTTGACAATCGTCTTCTTGTCACTTAACCTCTTTCTCCCCTTTCTCCCAAGCGTAGGGCAGCAAAACCTTCTGGTTAACCTCCCTGCTTTTCCCCTTCCTTCTGTCTCTCTTTCTTTTTGACAATCATGTTCGATAATTCCTGCCACGATATTGTTCTTCTTAATCAGCGACAAAAAGTGCGATTTCACAATTTATAAATCCTTGACGTGTAGCAACCTATATTTCAACGTTGTTTTACGCCACCACAAAACAGTAATTAAGTAATACTTAAATGCATCGTGACAGAATTTTAGAAAATACTTTTTTCTGAAGCAATATTTGTAAGACAATAATCGCAACTGCCTCTTGATTAGGCGCTTTTCTTTATCACACGTTGATATACCCCCTTAACTTGAAACCTCTAGGCAAATAAGGCTGCTCTCATATTCATCTCTCTCTCTCTCTCTCTCTTTTTTTTTTCGGTAAGGTGCACCATCCGAGTATGCACCCTGCAGGTTTCCCCACCATGGGTTTCCCTCACCCCTTGAGCACGCTCGCCCACACACAATGCCATGCTCATGATACTATGTACTACACCTCGCCAGCATGCACCTCTTTCTTTTTTCTTCTTGACACCCATGTAACAACATACCTTATCGCCAGAAAAATAATGGCCCACGCAGACGACACGGACCAAGGCACGCGCATGCGTGCCTCGATCGTTCGTGCTCCGCTCTCTCCTGGCACGTCAAAAGGCGACGCAATTATACTAGACGCTGCGTCAAAAACAAACTGGATGAGACACGTTGGAAGGGGGCACGATTTACGCGTGATGCCCCGCGACTTGCCCCCTTCGTCCTACCTGCCCCACTAACTTTGTGGGGTGTACGAACAGGCCCGGACCGACAGAAACAAACAAACAAACAAACAAAACAACATCAAGGTACAGTGGAATCGCACAAAGCAAGAAAGACAACGACTCTGGCGCAAGACTCTATCTCATTCCGCGCATCCTACATCTGTATCACGTTCGAGAGCCAGCAGCGTGCAGGATGCGGCGGCGGAGAACACTTGCGGCACGACGATGCGCGAACGAGAAGAAACAAGAAGGAGGAGAAATATTGTTCTCTCGACGCCGGTGAGAGTAAAAGTGGGGAATTAGGAGCTGGCCGAGGAGTACGCGCGAGGAAGAACAAAAAAAGAGAATCGTGCGTCATCCTTACCCCCTCCCCCACCCCAATCCTCACTAATAGCACACAGAAACTCAATGCAGGTTCACACGACGCCGTCTGCGCGCAACGAATGAATGCATTCGGATCCTCACGAGCGCGCGCAGTAAGGAGAGAGAGAGAGAGAGAGACTGCGGCGTCTAATGTGGAAAACGGCGGCTTTCTCATCAACATAAATAACGCGATCATGTCCGTCCTCCGCGCTTCACTTTTATCCTTCCATTCGTTCCTGTCTCGGAGCCTCGCGGGCCCCTCGGCCGCACGCACCTCGTTTCGCGTCTTGCCTGCCAACTCGCCTGCTGCTCCGCTGTTGCCGCTTGATATCGAAGAGGTTGCAGGCTCTGAGATCGGGAGTGCTCCAAAGGAAAGAAGAGAACCCAGTCTTCTCCTCCCTAGAGAGATAGAAAGGAGAGGGCGAGCGAGGTGAGCGCACGATGGGCTTTTTTTTTTTTTTTTTTTCTCGCAGAGAGACAAATGTTCGCGGGGCCACGCCGCGTCAGGAATGGGATCAATTTTGTTTCGCCGCTCGCTCACTCCGCGCGCCTCGCGGAACCGAGTGCGCGCGCGACGCAAGCACGCGGATGTGTTGCGCTCGCCGGCAACGCAAGTGCCGAGCACGAAACGCACAGACAGACGCAACGTTGTGTACCGGTGCGCCCCCCGGTGCACTATATGCACCACCGTTTCCTATATACCCTTCGCGTCTGTGCGTTTCTACATCTGCCTATCCCGCACGCTCTCGCGCGGTCACACACACACACACACGCGCGTGCGGGCATTGCTTGTTTTTCACGCTCCGATAGACGACCGCGATGGTGGTGGTGGTGCTGCTGCTCACTCGGTTCCTTGGCAATTGCCTTGTTCTTTTAAAACGTGCTTCGTTGTTGCGAGAGAAGAAGTGAGTAGCGCACGGTGGTGCGCTCAGGTTCCGCGTTCGTGAGTGCGCGCTCTCGTTGTGCGTCCCATGGTGAGCCGCCCTCTTTTTCTTCACATTCTTCTTCCTTTTTTCTTTCCTTCAGATTACCTCCCGTTCGTCTGTTTTGCCCGCGATGCCGTGATGTTCATTAGCAATTCATGACCACCGCCGAAAACACACAGGGGCGCCAGCAGCTATTACGCGCGTTGCACACGCTGCTCCTGCGCGCATAAGGGCACGACCACCCGCGATTTCGAGTGCTCCGATCGGTGTGTCTCCGAGTGGAGGAGTGGCGGGCATCCCCGAGGCCGCGCGACGTATGCGCGCTGCGCCGCCTCGCCTACACGTGCACACACACGAACAACGATAACAGCAACAGCAAAAAACGATTGAATGAAGGGAGGCAATGACAAGAAAGAGCGGCGCGGGCGCGAGGCGGTTTGCGAACGCCGCGCAGGCGGGAGATACCCAACGTTAGCCAGACTCGTACGTATACCGTACGATGCATATCAAGCAGCTGTTCACCTGATCGGTATCTTCGGAAGTTCGCGCGAGTAAAACAAGTGGGACGCAGGGCAAGAAAGAGGGCGGGATGACGTAGGAGACACGGTATATATATGACCTAGCCATTCAATCTGGCTCCCGACTTCGTCTGCCAACGGCCGAGTCCAGCAACTCTACAGCAAATTCCACACAGTGTCAAAAGGCGGAGCTACATCCGGCCGCGTTGTTGCTGTTGTTTACTAAATGATGAACTGGAGGAAAATAGCCCACCCATGGGCCGGCCGGCTACTCAATCGTCAAAAATAAACACCAGCCATGGATAAGGAATGAATTAAATGAAGAAAGCAACCAAAAAAAAAAATAAGAAATATCCTGCCGGCTGCGATCCCAAGCACGTATCTTTGAGGTACATCGCCCTTCCTATTGGGCAACGTGTCATATCGCATGCATGTCTACTGCTTAACGCTCCTTCTCAGCAGTACCATTATTTAAGAATAAAAAAAAAGTGGTTTAACGAGATTGTGTTGGCACACTGGACAGGCCGGAGATTTCATAGGTACACAATCAGCTGAGTTTCCTAGCTAAGTTTTTCTGGGTTAGCCACAGTTTATGCTTGGCTGCAGTACAGTAGTAGTATGCAGTGACCGCTGAACTGTATCGCACAGCTCACGTCTTTCCCATCTAAATTCACAGCGACATAAGATTAGCGTTCAATACAAAGGACTGAAATAACGAAGAGAACAGAAAAGCGCAGGTTGTGCTAACCAGTGTTGCACTCTTTTCATCAATACGATGAGTTTGTGGACCGATCACAGTTGCGATAACCTTTCCCATCTATACAGCAAGTGTTAGACGTCGCTAAGCCGTTTAAGGCAAGATCAACATTGAAGATATCACAGAGAACGGCGCCGTTCTTCTGTGAAATATTAGGCTGTAACTGCCCAAACTTGCAAATCGTTCGGTCTGTGAACCTTTCACACGATGTTGCTGTTTGGTAACTCTTTCTCAATCCCCCTCACCCTTATGTGTTCACGCCACCGTATACCTTCTCTTGCCGATATAGTCCTGTACTTCATGGAGTTGTCTAGTTCGGCTATGACAATGTCCTAACTCCAGAAGCCTCACTCAGCGTATAGCACTTTGGGTTAGGCAGCAATTTCGCCCAAGAAAGAGAAAGAAAGAAAGAAAGAAAGAAAGAAAGAAAGAAAGAAAGAAAGAAAGAAAGAAAGAAAGCCGCCGCAGAAAACTAAGGGTGCAAGAAACAGGCGCCCGCGCCCCGTTTGCGACTTCGACGGCTTCCAGCGATGACGTCACAAGCGTGGCGCAGAAGATAGAAGTTTCTGGGCAACATTGCTTCTCATACTCTCGGATTATTAGCACACTGCCACAGAAATTATTTGGACGTTTGTACTTTACAAATGAACAGAAGCCCACCGTGTTCCTGCTAACTTGCGTAAATTTGCAACACGTATATAAAGGTAAAAGAAAAAAAAAAAGAAAGAGAAGTCCTTACGCCAAAACTGTTTATATGTAAGAGCACATGACAGCCAATTGTGATGTTATAAGCGAAGACGACCAACCAATAGCAAACAGAACTTTCAAAAGAAAGGCTTTGTGAATTCGGGCATGTCTTCAATCCAATTTTGCTATATCGCCCTCGAGACACCGAGCAATCGTGGCCGCCTTCACAGTTCAGTGATACGTACGAGCCCAAAAGTGACTATTTAGACAAACGCCTAATGTAAGGTTGTCTCCAACGCTGGTGCGAGGCCACGTCATCATCCCCTTTGCGAAGCGCTAACACGGTCTCGGCTGCCGCTCGCTTGTCGCCCGGGCAATCATCGCTGTCAGCGCAGGAAAGACCCGCCCAAAACCCTACAGACCCGCACTGAACAGGAGAGGCTGTACTACGCGTTGTCCGATCGCTTTTGGTGTTCTTCCTCTGTCGTCTGCTACGGCTGTGCACTTCGTTTATCGGACTAATGGCGTATCGTCGGCGATACTCCTCTGTACGAGCTCCCATGTCGCGACATCTGTCCGGTTTTATGTCGCGCGTATTCCCGCGCACTTATAAGGCGGCTCGTTCTTCCGCAGTCGGACGAGACGCAACGAAGAGAACAGGCAACGCCGGTTCCTTCGGACAACCGTTTTCTTCTCCGTATCCAAGCATAATTGCTCGAACGTGAGCGCTGACACCAGAAAGACGGCCGCGATGTCATTTGTATGCCGCAAAGTGCGTCATTAAACAACCAGTTGAGGTAACTGCGCGGCAAGGACACCTGAACTACCTGGGCGCGAGCTCCGTGACACCCGAAGGGGATGAAAACGAAGAAGAACAGATCGAAAAATACGTCACGACGCAAGTTTGCCTGCGGATTGTCGTTCGCGCACACAAACAGATGCCGCGCGGCAACAAGCAGCAGCAGAAGAAGGCGTTTTTGTAGAGACGCGAGTGCATTGATGATTGCGAGTAATTGGCGGCGCTTGCGTGGCGAAATAGTTTCCACGGGCCCGCAGGATTATACTGGCGGCGAGACGGCGGGAACGTGGGGGAGATAAATGAAAACGACCTCCGCTTTCTTTTTTTTTTTTTCCTCCTTCTTATTTGGGCGGAAACGGTCGCCCGGCCGCGCGCGTGAAACCCGCGAAAGCACACCTTGCGCACTCGGCAGTCGAATCACGTCCTCGTTCGGCCGTAATCACAGCAGTGGGCGACGCATCGGGGCAAGCGGCAGTCGCCCGGCGGCCAAGCCGGGAATGGGACCCCCTCAAGAAGTCCGAATCCGGCAAGCTGCTCCACGCTCGCGCAGCGGTGGTCACGAGTCCCTAACGCTAAGTTTAAGTGAACACATCGATAGATTTACTACAGATATTTTTTACTATAGGCGCAGAGTGCGGAGCATAAAGCGAGGGGACAAGGAAGACACAAAGAAGGACTACTCTGTATATAGGTGTTTTGCTATATAAGGTTTGAAGACTACGGGCTGTAAACCCATTTGCATCCTTAAGCATCCTGAGGAATGCAAATCGGCCTGTAACTGACACTTTTACACCCATAAAGAGTACCAGGGTGTGAGTTTAGACAGAAAGCACCTTTAGGGTTGCAAATTGGCTTCCAGTACGAAAGTTTATTATAATCTTGTTACTTTCTCCTCTTCCTTGCTTTTGGTCTGTCATACAGTCATGCGTACTTTCTGTATTCTATTAGAACGCAAGGCATGTCCAAAATTTGAGTTTACAGAAAATATATGAACTGTCTAAATTCATATTTCATAAAGTATGTGTGCAATCCAAATTTTGCTCAACATATGTGACCGTTTACGGCAACATTATGTGCCCGCAAATTAGGCTATACAGTTGGTGGCGTGATTTTAATTAATCGTTACAAGGACTGCTAGAAGTACATAGTGCATTGAAAACAGCACGAAAACGAGATAACACTGCAATATTATGCCTCTACATGAAATATGACAATTTATGACAAATATGAGAAATATGACAATCAAGGCACTGCGCGCGACACGAATAGGGAAAGAGGCTAAGTTGGAGGATAGAGTAAGAGAGCGTAATTGCTCACGTGTGCACAGCAGAGCCACCAGGTAAGAATTTATCGATAGTTCGCTTTTGCAGTGAGTGACGTGCTACATAAATTCAGAGTATTTGTTGTCATCAGATTACGGCGCTCCTCGTACACTGTCCGAGTGCCGTCGCATACGCAGCTGAGCGCGTTGTGCGCCTGATCCTTTACCAAACTCGCAAAATGTCGACACTTTAGAGGCATGTTGATACTAAACGTTCTCGAGCGAAAGCGCATGCTTCTATGATTGGACTTGCGTCGCACCGTAATCCGAATGATAGCCGCGGTGAGGCAAAAGTTTACTGCTTATCCAAAATTTCCACCATCGCACTTGCGCTTTGTGTGAAATATTCTTAATCCAAGTTATTTAGCGCGAAGTAATGCATGTGACGGATCTCGGATAAAAATGGCCTGTTTAGGACACGCACCGGTTACATTTAAGGGTGACTCCGTCACCGCATGTAGAAATCGGCCACTTCCAACACAGTTCACCCATTTTTTCTGAACCCAGTCCAATGCAAAGATTGGATTGAATTGGGAGGACTTGAAGAGTGGAAACGTGAATAGCGTGCTTACAAGCTTCAGGAGTGTGCACCCGATTTGCGAATAACCGCGCGAAAGACACCGGCCGTGCGGCCATCTTCAAGCGAATGCATGTATAGTTCTCGTGGCAGCACTTCCAAAGGCTGTCCTCGAATTAAGAACGATTTCGTTATCTATCACAAGACAAGGTAACATTAGGTAACAAAGAAGCCACTGACATTTTTCGATGTCGCCGACGTCGCCACCGATGGTCTTCCAGGCAGACTACTGCTGTGAAAGCGATCTATATACATTCACCGCATTTCCTACTCCTCCAGCGCTGCGCGCAACCGAAGTTGAAGGCACGTCGGAGACAAAACGTGGCAAGACTGACTGTTCGGCCTGCACTTTCATATACACACGTGATCAGTGAGTCGTAGCGTGCTGGGCCTACTCAGATACGCACTACGCCTGCTGAATAGAAAGTTAGTCACAAGTGGGTCATATAAGCACTGCGAACATTAATGGATGTTGTCTGTATGCTCTTAAACAAGCAGCACACAATACGTCTGCTCAAAGCGCAATACATGTACTCGATACACTTACTTTGGCGTTCATTCAGTAGAGGAATGCTCCACAAGTTAGCATGACTTCGTGCCCAGAAGATCTAAAAGTGGCCTCGCCGACTGCAGGCCCGCGTATACATAGTAAGATGGTGCGCTCCCTTCAAACAGCCTTTGCGAAAGACTACCCTCTGCAACTTCTTTTTGATGTCGATTATGTGATGGGGGAGGGGGGGGGGGTTGTTCTCCCCGACGGTGCACGTCTGTTATCTTAGCTTTTATCTTCATTTTTTTTCCTTTCTTAGTGCAGGGTAGCAAACCGAACGTTACCATTGGTTCATCTTCCTGTCCCTCCCTTTAATTTTCTATCTTCCCCAGCTAAAGAATATACATCATTAAAAACCATGAAGCAGCTACCTGCAGCTCAAAAGGCGTAAGCATTGGTGCTCGCCACGCAATATCATGGCGCTGATTTCATCGAAGGTGCACCGTATAGTAAAGTGCTCGCGCTCACTGAGTCATATCATGGCATTAAAGTTTTTCGACTGGCGCTTGCCAGCCTCAGTGACCAAGGAATCTGCAAGGGCTCCGAGGCGTCCCTTTATTAATTTCTTTTATCCCATCTTGGTTTGATCAGTGAACGCAATAACTTCTTCATATTGTTGCGACTCGGTGTTCGAAGATCTGGTATATCCTTTCATCGTGGAGGAGTAAGGGAACGTGGGGCTGGGCCCGATATCCAGGACGTTTTACACACAAGTTTATATCACGTATTTATAAGATTTTCAAAGTACAGAAAAATAAGTTCAAGAAGAAGTTGTAGCAGCCGATGTCTCCAGCGGTCCGTCGCTCTTTTTATGCCCTGCGTGGTCATTGTTCAGTCGCCTCCCCCAATCCGGCGTCAGGAGACCAATGACTTCAGGTCCCACCAATCCGGAGGTTTGTTGCCCTTTCCCTCCGAAGGGAGCTTTGTCGGAAGCACACGCACATCACTGGGCACAAACAGGGGATGGGGAATTGCACATTGACCCCGTCTTCGACGTGGACGCGCGAGTTTGGGTGGCTGACAGGTGAAGGACGGTCGCCTCGCTAATTGCCCAAACCTCTCCTGACAGAGGTATCCTCTGGTGGCCATAAGTCATCCTATTTGAGAACACTTTTGAATGAATGAGCGCTTATCCTTGCCGCCTTACTAGTGTCCCGTGTCCACTCTTGCGCTGGTTATATCAGCATGGAATACCAACTAGCCCGGTCTCACACCTTGACGAGGCCGTTGGCCCGTTCTCCATAATCACGGTGTCCGCGACCGGCGGTTGGCGCGGGGTGAACGGCCGATCACAACATGTAGTATGTACTCTGTTAGCCAAATCGCTACAGCCACCGCTACACAAGGAGAGTATCGGGTGATGTATCGTAGCATCCAGCAAAGCTTTGGAAACATTGTTGTATACCAACAGCGCATCACAGTCCACAGCTCGGAACTCCGCCAAACAACCGAATCTGTAACGTATGCGCGCGCAAGTAATCAATTTTTGTCGCTACATGCATTTTTCGCTTCCCTCCGTATAACATCCCCGCTTCATTAGTAATGCGCACCACCTGGCCGTTCCATACTATAAACGCGTTTATACCTCCATTTATCTTGAGCGCGGCTCGGACGTTGCACGCGGGAAGGCCGTGCAGGTCCAAACGAAGAACTTGCTCTTCGCGAGCTGGCCAACCGCAGTCGAAAAGGGCGACCGCGTTGCCGGTTCGTCGACTACACTCGCGCCGCGCGATTGCGCTACACCCCAAAGGGACTCCCTCACAAATGGTCCAGAGCGCCGGCAACCAGAAGGCATCGCCGGCCACTTTCAGTTTTCGCTGCGGCACCAATGACAACTTGATTACCGGGTTCCGACTATAGCGCGCAGGATCGCCGCGAACATCTCGCCGCGCTGTGGCTCGCGCTCAGCGCGCGTGCATGCACGCACTTCGACGTTCATCGCTGTAAGCGAGACACGCGTGAGCTGCATACGCAGTTTTCTTTTTTTATTTTTTCGTCCCGACGTTGTTTCAACTCCTTTCCACGTAGCCGCGTAGTAGTACATAGTGCTCGCTACAGTTGTGGCCATAGCCTCCCGCGCGATCAGCACGGACCGCGGCGAGCGCGCGTCTCTCGAATGATAGGGGGCGCCTCGCGAGAGCGGCGCTGTTTCGCAAGATGGCGCCCGTGCCCAACCCGCGCGAGAAACACGAACGCCCGCGGAACTTATTTGGCTCGCGGATCTGCTGCTGTTCGACTCCGAGCTGCATGTCGGCTATTACGCATGCCGAACGGCCGAAAACATAAGTTCCCCGACCGCAGTGGACTCGCGTGTGCAGCGATATCCGCCCGGCGCGGCCCCGGAGGATTGGCAACGACCGGCGTTGTTCGCACATACGGTATATGGCCAATGCGGCCTGGGATCCACAATCGAGCGCTGCGTTTTGCTCGGCTCGAAATTGCCCTAGAACGGCCGCGGCAGGAAAGCGTGGCGAGGCAGGAAAGGAACGTTCGTATAAACAGTGTGCGAACGAAACTCTCTCGCGCGCGTATAATGTGTCTGCGCTTTGCCCACCGCCTTCCGGTACGTTTGTATAAAGGTGGAATGAGTATGCACATGATGCATGGTATGCAACAAAGCCATTGCCGTACGCGCACCATCGAGATATTTCTCTGTAGGCTTGACCCGTTACGCTTGCAATGCTTCGCCCTATACGGTCCTGTCATTATGATAGTTTTGATGCTGTTTCAATGAACACGTATACGCGTATACGTCTGCGCCACATTTTGGCTTGCGCAACGCGGCTTTGCGATTCTTTATGATAACGCGAAGGTACACGAGTGGTTATCAGACGTGGTTAGAAAGATTTACGAAGGCTGGATTACACATGTGCCATAGTAAAGCGATCGTTCTGCTTCTTGCTACCCCCGTAACCCGCGTAGTAAGTCTGGTCTCTTTATGAGGCTGTATATCAACGATGCGGAAGAAGAAACCCGAATAATTTCTATTGCATGAGATCAGTACCAATGTTACTAGAATCCATAATGTTGATCGTCGCTGTATATCCCTTCCTGCGTCGCTTTTCTACAAAACCTTGTTCAGGGAGAAATATTCGTAGGAATGGTATGCTCACATAAGCTTACTCTGTTACTAGAACGTTTTAGTATGCACAGTTAATGCTTTATCAGGTCTTTCACCATCCTACCCAAGACAGAGCTCACACGCTTGCCATGCGCAGATATGACACAGGGCGGGGTCGAGTACGGTACAGCTAAGCGCCATGCCAAATATAGACGTTGCTACCGTGGAAACGGTGGAAAGACATCATTTCTGAGCCATGTACACATGCTTTTATCCGCGGTCACCACCGTTATCTGTGAAAGCCAGCGCTCTGGTAATGGAACTTCGCAAGCTGCTACCTCTGAGCTTTGAGACTTCAATACCTTAGAGATTCCTTAGTGGTTGTTCAAGAACTCGACAATCTTCGCAAGGCAATGGGTATCTGTGATGCCATACACAGCGTGAGAGCGAGAGTGAGGGAGAGATATAGATTTTATTTACAGGATAGGCAAAGAGATCGGCCTCAGCTGGTGCCCTATAGTCTGCTAATCTGCGTTGGAAAGTGAGGAAAGGGAGTGGAAGAATACTGATGAACGATTATGAAACCCTGACTCAGGAAGCAGGTACCCGCGTCAAGGTACACTGGATTCAAAGCCGTGCTGTAAACCCTCACAACATTGCCGCTGACAAGCAGGTATACAGCCCTCCTAATACAGATCCTCCCTCAATCCCCCAGCCGCCTCAGCCCCTCTTTGTTCCCTGCGCCCGTGAAAATTGTGCTCCCTTCACCGTCAACTTATACTATAAGATGGGAAAACTTGTGCTTAGGTGCCCTGTACATTAGTTATTACATGTATTCGGAACTAGCCGCTCTGTCCGCTGGGTGCAACATGTGCAAACTTTCTTCTTCCTGTGATGGAAACACATGTCATGTCACTTAGTATGGGCTCGTGCAGGCTCGGAATGCTCCCGTCTCCTACTGCAAGCTGACCTCCGCTACAGTGCCACGACCAATCAGTTATGATCACTGGATACGTGACAGCAGATACCACAAAACCATGCTTGGATTCACACACAACAAAGGCTTTACAGCACACAAACGTATAATAACAAACAGAATCGAACGCCTCTGCGACGAACACCTCTAAAGCGAAATGAACGGGAAAGAAAGAAACCGAGGGGCTTGACTTTCTGTTAATCACGGCCACACAAAGCTGACCGGCAAGGAAACCAAGGAATACGCAAGAGTAATTACCTGTGGTTGAAATTGAAATGTAGAAAATAACGAGGAAAGGGAGAAATGAAATTGGACGAAATAAATCACTTGTTGCCGAGCTGAAACCATAAATTTCGCATTACTCGTGCGTTGTACACCAGTTGTGCTACGGTGGCGGCGACGAGCTGTGTTTTCCTCTATACAGTTTCATTTTGAAATTGGACAAAATTTTGAAACTGGCGCGACCTTTACAACGAAATCATCTGTATAACGAAGGACTTTGGAGGTCCCGCGCATTTTGTTATAAAGTTGCAAGTCTACATCGCACGCACACAAAAAAGCGTTCCTTAAACATTACCGACCCGCAAAACGCTGCAAAGAAAAACAACATAGTGAGGCGCAGGAAAAGCGAGCTGTTAGATCTTCAGATCGAATATGCGAATAAAGACAAGTCCGAACTCACTCAATTCCAAAGGGTTTACGGAAAAAGAAGGTCGACATTTCAATAACATAGAACATGTACCTATCGCAACGTCGATCTAAAATCGCCGCCCGTCTTTGATAATTCCCAGCGATCGCGACAGACAGTGGCTTCGAGGGGCTTGCACCCAGAACCTCCAATGAGTGCCGTTTTTGGAGGTGGAGCCGTTCCTTGAATGCGCTGAACCACCGCAAGTCTCAGGAGCGCGGGATGGAATTCAGCATCGCGAAAAACGTTATCTTCCGCCGGAGTAGACAAAACTGCGCGGCGAGCTGGTGTACGTTCGTTGCGAACAGAGCAAACCAACTTACGCTGGGCTTCAAAAAAGGTACGAGAAACATTTAAAACGGGAAGATGGAAAGAAAACAGTGAACGAACACCTCCTCGGTGCCTATAGTCGAGGTCATGCGTGCGAGCTTCCGTCAGAGAAGGTGCCGTTCGAGGATTTACGATTTCCTCCCGTTTCGGCCTCAGCTCCTCCCATCCACCGCTGTCGGCACCGCTTTTTGATTTGGCACCACGACTGCTTCGTTTGACTTCCTTCTTTCTTTCTTTTTTTTTCATTTCTTCGTACTTTCTTGTACAATCACCTTCTTCTCCTGCTTCTCCATTTTTTTTCTTACGTCGTTAGACAGTTGTTTTTTTTTTTTTTTGCACGCAAAAGACGATAAAAAAACGAAAAAAGATACCTTCGTCAGAAAGTGCGATATAGCCGCTAAGCGGGACCTGCACCTTTCTCGTTTCCAAAGCCTCTGTCTCGGACCGCGCGACGGAGTCAGGGAAAAGAATTCAACTCGCTCCGTGACGCGAGCCGCGCTAACAAAACCTGAACCGAAAATTTACGCGTCCAAACCGACGCCCACTCGTAAAGATGCGGGGGGGAACTCGGCGGGGCTCACCGTGAACGTCAGGAAATCCGGCGCCCTCTTCTTTTCTTGCGCACTCGCCTCCTCTCCCGCCTTCGCTTATTTCTTTGTTGCACCGCGGAAAATACAAGAAGTCATTCGGAAGGACGCGGACTCGGGCATTCTTGAGAGCCCGCGCGTTTGCGTCTAACGGAGTTGGAGTAGGCTGGCTCGATGATGGCATTAATAATGCGACGGGCGCCAGGCTGCGCAAGTACGCTTGCAGTTTCCCACCGTATAGGCTCGTTGGAGACATCGGCTGAAGTTCGGAAAGGGATTTAAAAAAATACATATAGAGAAAAAGGAAAACGAAGGAAAGAAGGACCGAATGACACCGCCAAGGCTATGCGTCGAATTTACGAGCGATCATTTTCGTGCGCCCACAGAAACCTCAGTTCCACCCAACACTCGCCGCCTCCCCGCTCCCTCCACAAAGTTTAAGGACTCGCAGGGAAATACGTGCAAGATATGTCGTCAAAGACGCGCTCCGAAGGAAACCGGAGACATAAATCGGCATAAAAGGCCATTATTGTTCGACAATTTACGAGGAATACTTACGGTTCAGCGGAAAATCGGGGAACTTTTCCATGGGAATATACTATACGCTGCGCCGAGGTGTTGGATATTTAAAGCCTCGAGCGAGCTTTCTTCTTTCCTTCATGAACGAACGAATTCGTATAACTAGAGTCTGATATCACGCTACACAGATACGCGTAACAAAGTGATCTCGGATGTGCACTGATAAGGAAGAAAACGGTAGCTGTACTGTACTGGGACGTCCAGAAGACGCGGATTCGTGGCCCGACGCAAGATGTTCTACAAGAACACGAAGCAAAGCTTCGTGATAGAGGCGAGGCTGAATTCGGATCACGTGCTTTAATCGGTACATTTCATATATATTATTAGTTTCTTACAGAAATATGCGCAAGAGTTAAAGGCTAGCGAGAGACTTGGAAGTCATATAAGCCAAGGAGGTTAACCAAGCTGAGCCCGGTATAGGCTACCCTGCACTGGGAAAAGGGGATTGAAAGATGAGAAGGAAGAGAAGGAGTTCACACTTTGCACTGGTCCCCACACAATCAATAGTTAATCTCTGAGTCAATCACAAGTGTTCATATCGGCTCGTGCATTTCAAGAAACGCAGCAGCGTTTTTGTGGTTTTGTACATATCAGACGCACGAGGCCACCGTCCCCAAGATCATCTCTTCTGTGAAAGGCCTGTCATCTAAGTACCCTGAAGCTGTTCGAAGGACAATCCGCTCATCTTCGTATGTTGGGCAGTCAGGGGGGAGATGCTTGATCGTTTTTTTCTACACCACGTGTGTTGTAATTGGCACTGTCGGCCATTTCGATTATATAGGAGCGAGTAGGCGTTCTTTCCCCTAGTCGCAGGCGGCACAATAACGTTTCTTCCCGTCGAGTAAAACAGGGTAAGAGTTGTAATCTCATATGTGGGTCTATGGCACACAGGCGCCGTTTGGTGAATGCCGGTGTATATCATTTTCTTAGAGTGATAATATGGGCAAGACCACCGAGGTGCCGCGCTGCATCCGTTCAGGACAGTGGTTCGAGGTACTTTCGCGTTCTCCATGTGCCTCACGGGCAGCTTTGTCGGCACTTCCATTGCCAGTAATGTTGCAGCGTTCAGGTAGCCACTGAAATATTATATCGTAGCCTCTGTCCACCGCTTGATTCTAGTGTAATCTTATATATGCCATGAAGAATCGATTGACCACATTTTGTGCACCTGCCCGCAGTACAGTCCACAGAGGGAATGCCTTCATCACGAACTTGACCACCTGGACGACCAACCGCTATCGGAAAAAAGAATTTTACACCATTGAAAGGACCTACCGTCACAGAAGAAGGCCGTGCAAGCACTATTGCGCTTTTTGTGATCTACCGGCCTTTGTGAACGTCTTTAACTGGAACGGCTTTTGTGTGTGTGTGCCTCCGTGTGCGTTTTTTTAACGCTTTCCTCTCTGTCCTCTTTCTAACCCCTATCTCCCATCCCCAGTGTAGGGTAGAAAACCGGAGACTGATATCTGGTTAACCTCCCTGCCTTTCCTCTTCCTCTCTGTCTCTCTATATCTGCCTCCAACGTTCGTGTGGGCCACGATGAAGACCTGATAAGAGTGATTGTAGGGCTGCCTTTGAATCCCAGAGTATAGCCCAGTTATTTGGTTACTCTTGATGCACATAAAGCACTGCGCTATGGAGGGCGACAAGTTCGGACCATATCGATGTTGTGACGTGGCTGATCTTGAACTACTTGTAGATTTACGTCGACGGAAAGACTACCGCACCAGTAGAGCTGGTTAGAGTCGAAGAGACATCGGTATAAATGTGAACTCGATTGGAATCATGCAGTAGATGTAAAGCGGCTTGATTCAGGACACAAGTTGGTAAGTCAGACTTATTGCGTTTGCCGAAGACACTGCAAAGGACAAGGTGATCTTGCTGCAGGAATCAAATTGGATGGATGAGAGGATCGGTATAGGAAGCTACAAATGTCGAAAATGTTGCGTCTAGTCTACTTTCTGAAAGAGAAGCAAGGCTGGTTGAGTCAGACTCGAGTCGAGAAAGGTGTCAGACAAGAGTTCAAAGCGTGTAGGTGGCTGTACGCGTACTGATGGGATGATCCCTGGCGGATGCAACGGTTGCGGCTGTTGAGGCGCATACCGGCAAACCAAGACAAGTTCCAAGCGCTTGGGCTTACGTGCTCTCAAGCATTCTGAGATTTGTCTTCCGGCTGCTTGACAGCATGATACTGCTGTCACGCAAGAAACCGATGAAGAGCGCTTTGTACATGTGGGGCATAGAACAAACCGAAGGTTCCCATGCTTTTCCAGTGATGGCTCCGAAAAGGTGACTGATCTAGAGGAGTCTCTTCCTCAGGTAGGTCACGTGGGGACTCCCCGATAGGTGGCCGTCGACAATGGTCCATGAAGATCGATGGGTTCTCTTGTGCGAGATAGGCTGACCATTAATAGACACCGGGTATCATGTCATCGATTTTCGGGTGCTGGCGATTAACGCGCGTTCTTGCTGTTCAGACGCCGAGGCCTTGTCTCTGAAGATAAGCAGACGTCAGCGTTGAGGCCTTTTATAAGCTTGCGCGAACCTGCGGGCGAGTTACTCCTATATTCCAGATGCAGATGCCATCTGCGTAACATGACAGACTGACCGACTATGACAGGGATTCCGCCAGCTCAGACAGAGCTAGGCTGAACAAAACTGGGCCTAGCGAGCGTGGCTTAGACGCTTTGCTTCTATTAGTAGTAAGTCAGTCCGTAGTTTCATTCACTGTTCACATGCATAATGCATTGTTAATACGCAATAGTCAATACAAGGTGGAGCATGCATTGTACGCTTGCGGCTACATGTTCAAGTACGTTTCACACAAAATGCTGGTGAAAAAGCTGATAAATATTGGGCCAACAAAACAAGCCTCACCCCGAAAACAACTTTTCTACAGAGGGGGTTGTGTACAATACAACTGCTTTTGTACTTAAAACATCCTGTTGTCGAAATGTTGGCCTAGGGCTGAGGGTTGCTTTGTTCGCCCACTGAAGATTTCAGTGGCCACTCTCTTGTTTGTTTGTCGTTTTTCAATGTACCTTATAAAACGATGTCTATGAATGATTTATCTACAGATGAAGTTGGAAAGGTTGACAACTATTACATCGTCGCTTTCGGTGGAAACAATCAATTGTTCAAGGATCAAAAAATTATAAACTGAGGTGATATGAAAATATTTGCGACAATAAAGCACACATTGCAAATGTGCTTAAGCAGTCAAAATAAGAAAATAATGAAGCTAATCAGTTCTGTGAAATCATGCAAGGTGGAGCAAGGTTAATGAAAGAGAGAGAGAGAAAGAGAGATTAAATAGAGATCCTCTCCGGTTGGCTACTGGCTCTACCCTCTACCGGGTGAGAGGAAAGCGATGCTATATATGAAAGAAAAAGAATACGAAAAGAAAAGAAAGAAATGCACACACATACAATACAGAACTGTTTCAGTGAGCGCTGTCACGCAGTCTGCGAAGGCGTTACATTGTGTTACCCACTGGCAACGTCCCATTATTACGTTCTACGTCACACATTGTGCACTCACAATTTGTCACAAGAGGAAGCCCGTCATCCCCTTCATGACAATTTTCCCTTTCAGGAAAATAATAAACGGCAACAAAATGGCACGCTCTGCAGTATCTGCAGTTAAACTGGGGGTAATTGATGACTTAAACCGAGTTGTATACGAATTAACTGAAAGTACGCACAAGGAGACGCAAATGTCACTTTCACTGAAGGTGACCGTTAAGGCTCTTAGAACAGATCGTCGTAATGACGCGTTGCTCCGGGCCCAAGCAACTATTATTATTATTATTATTATTATTATTATTATTATTAGTAGTAGTAGTAGTAGTAGTAGTAGTAGTAGTAGTAGTAGTAGTAGTAGTAGTAGTAGTAGTAGTATATGGTATTTAGGAGATGTTGTCCCCTTTAATTGGCGCCGGCTACTCCTTTTCAGTAGGGAACTTAAGAAAGAAGACTAAATCATAATAAGAAATGTAATGAAATGATGATAACACAAAGTCTAGTCACATAACTAGACTAAAATCAAGGCACACAAGAAAGTACGGATTTGATTCATATAAAAGTACATAAAACCAGGCATTGAATTGGCCAGAGTCGGGTAAAATAAAAAAAAAAGTTATAACATAGAATGCGCTTTTCACATTTAAACATTCTACTCAATAGTTCCCGCAAAAATTTCTCACTTCTAGAAATCTTTGAAGGGCCAGTAACGCTCGTCTTTGCAATGAGTAAACTTTTCTACAAGCGAATGAGCATCAAGGCGATCCATTCATGATCTCAAAGCACACATTTTCTGCGCAAGCTTAGAACAGCTTGTGAGAACGTGTTCTAGATTCTCCCAAGAATGCGCGCATGCGCAAGAAGGCAGAGCTGTACGTCGTATACAATATAAAAAAGCTACCTGTACACGCCACTTCCAAGCTTAGACAATGTATCAGAGTGCCCATGTCACGATCTGCACCAGCAGTGGTCGGAAACTGCGGATGGGGGGGGGGGGGGGGGGGGTTCAACTGCCTGGAAATAGAGCATTCATATATAGAAACGGCATGGAATCCAGAAACTAGTCATAGATGTGTGTGTGCTCGCTTTGTTTATTTTTTTGTTCTAATTTTGGCATCAGCCACCACGAATTAATATTTAGTGTGACAAGGATAGGATTTATGCGCATCTCTACAGCCAGTCTGTCGGCTTCGGTCTTTCCTCCGATGCCGACAGTGTCCGGGCATATATTACAGCTTGTCGGGATCTGCGATATAGCACGCCAACTTCTCGTGGACTGCGCGTGCCGACAGCTCCCAGTACGTGATCGCGACGCAGCTATCAAGCGTGGCCTCATGCAAGAGTCGGCGCCCCATTGTGCACGTGCAGTGATGGCTTCGCATTGCAGCGACTGCAGCAGCTACAGCGGGGAGGCCGTGTGCGCAAGGTGTGATGCCGCGCCGAGGTGAAAGCTGGTTGCACACACGAGCGCCCGTCAGTGAACCGTTTCTCAAGGTTGACAAAGTCGAGAAGGGAGAAATCGGGTCACGACGAAGAAGATAACGCGAGAATCGCCAGACGGAGAAAAAGCAGACGATCTAGAGGGCATATTTTTTGAGGGGAGGATAACCTAAAGTCTAGAAGAACTGCGCTCAGTCAGAGACGCGAGAGAGAATAAGAAAGGGAAAGAAAAAAAGGGAGCTTAAACGGCCAACAACTGCAGAACAGCGGGCGGGGAGGAGGACCGCCGTCAACGGGCCACATTTAGGCAGACGGGTCCGCGCCGAGACACTCTTTTTTTATTCTTTCCGCCTCAACGGATTTAATCTGCGAGGACATCGCCATCCATCTTGATCCCCGACCAAAGTAAACGGCGCGCGCTTGGCGCCGCCATTCACGAGCGGCGTCGGAGGCCTTCGTCATCACACAGACGTCTTCTCTGGGAAGGACACGCTGTGGCCAAAGACGATGCAGATGGCGCCTTCGCCGGGGAAAGAAAAAAAAAAATGTCGAAGGAAATAAAGTAAGACGGGGGAACTCGCGGCAACAACTCCGAGATGCCGTGCAGGGCAATGCGTTCGCCACCACCTCGGCCGGCCCGCGTTGCGCATACATTAACGGACCCCAACGCCACCTCGCTCTCTTGCCACGAGGGCATAAGCCGCTTAGTCACGCGCTAGCGTGCAAAGATGGTGCGAAGTCAGGTCGCGCTCTCTTCGTTTGGGACTCTTCTCTTTCTCTCTCTTTCCCCCCTTTTCGCGGCCTCTTCATCTCTCCTCCACTTCATCCTCTCCTTTCCTTAGCCACGCATTCAGGACCGGCGGAAGAAAGCCGACGCTGTCGCAAGAATAACGGGACGAAGACGACGACCACGACGACGGAGGACAAACGCGTTGCCGAAGTTGCATGGTGGTGGGTGTGTGTGCGAAACTCTGCGCAAGGAAGGCGCGAGAAGATGATGCGACCACGCATGCTTTCTCCGCCGGCCTTTTTTCGCCCTCTTTCTTCTTTAGTTTTCCCTATCTGTTATTTCGGCCCTTCCGTCTCCCTCCGTCGTCTTCGTCCAAAGGAGAAGAAACCGTCGACGACTACGACCATGTGTCAAAAGATGCGATATCTCTCGCGCACGTCCAAACACCGCGACAGGCGTGAAAGCGTCGTGGCCTCGCGGGTCACCCCTCTTCGACTGTTTAGCCGCTTCTTCGCTGAAAGGAATCGGGAAGAGGAAGAACTGGGTCATCGTCGTCGCTTCTTATCCTCCACGTGTGGCGACAAGCTTTTAATCGCTGCGAAGTGTTCGCTGCACCGCGTGCATTCGATGAGCCTTGAGGAACTAGACTAAACAAACAAAAACGGCCAACGTTTGTCGTGGCGAAAGTAAGCAATAGCGTTATCCCTTACCGGGGAAAAATAAAGGGTGGGGGGGTAGATTTGAACGGGAAGTCGAAAGATTCCGGCTGAGCTTATAATATTGAGTTTTGGCATATGGTCCGTGTTGGGCGTTTGTTTTATTCATTCAACATTTCAACCAATCGGCGCACATATATTCATTTAATCGGGTTCGGCCAAGGCCTGTCCGTTCTGAATTTATTTTATTTCTTTAAACGAGAAAATAGAAAGAAATCAGATGCGTGGCTCTATAAAACGATGATGGCAAAGTTTGCATTAGAAACGTTTCAAGTGGTAACCGCAAACTTTTAATGTTGTTTCCCTTTGTCCCTTAATATTACTTTTTTTTTTCGTTTAAGCATGGGAGCATTGGAACTCCTTGGTGGGCTAGTTGGTGCATATTCGATAGCATAATTGTCGGCGTGTAGAAACCACAAACGCACGAGGATTAATTGACAGGGTAGCTCGTCCTGTCAATGCGTCCTTGTGCGGTTGTGTTTTCACTCGCAGAAGATTGCGCTATCATATGTGAGAGCTGAGGAGCTGGAGCTTTTTCGAATTCCCTACGCTGCACGTTACATTCGAAGCGTAGTGTCGTGAGTTCGCTTTTCTTTTTTCGTGCACTATATTATTTTCGATAAGTTCTTGGGGTCGAACTTTTGCTGGACAGTGTCCTACAGAACGAACGGGTTAGCGCTATGTATTGGTAACGCAAGTGCTTTTCACGGTTTCGAGACACTATATCACTCGAAGAAGCGATCCCTGGCGTCAAGAAATACAAAGAGCAGCGTACAAGCTTACCTACCTCTCCCTCTTCGTCTCTCTCTCTCTCTCTCTGCAGATCTAATCAAATGCTTTGCTGCCGTACCGAAAGCGTACTTGCTGCGACGGTCTGAGCCCGCATTGCAGGCGCTAGTTAATCGGTTCCATTGCTCCTTGTACATGTATTGCGTGATTGGAGATATTACATTTGCAGAACGCTTTTGAGTCGGCTAAGTCTCACACGAGGGCAGGTTCCGTATTTCCTCATTACGTTCAGTTCTTGGTTGAGAGAGCTCAAGAACTGCATTCAGTTTTCGCCTATTGAAATATACATATTAGATCTTTGTCTCGACACCGCGCTCGCAAAAGAGAGAATCACACTGTCTGCATGCAATGAGTCTGTGCACGGCACTAAGGGTCTCCTCCGCAACTGTGCGGTTGTGAATCGGACGCCAGATTTTTTTTTTTTTGTGTGTGTGTGTGTGTGTGTGAGACAGACGCGGCTTGACTCAATGTAAAGCGCTGTCTTATACATCGTACAGTTGACTTTTCCCTTCGGCTGTTTTACTTGGTGACTTGCGCTGAGCCTGAGGTTTCACCCAGAAGATCAAATGTTTTCTTTGCTCTTTCTTTTTTTTTTTTTGCTTAGTGGTTTAAGCGTACGTGCATGGATATCTGTTGCAGGAAATTCCGCTAACAGTTAATTATACAGGCAACTAAATTATGTTAATACAACGTTTAATCGTCTAAGCGAAGCGTCAATAAGTCAGTTAAAGGTTACGCGGATCACGCGCATTTTCGGAATCGGTGGACGCGAAGCTTCTGGACCGATTTCACCACACTCCCAATACCGAGACGCGCGTGGTGGTCGCGTGTGTTGTATAGCTATAATTGAAGGTGCAGGTGGATGGGTTTATTAACAAGTGCGACACGTAACACTTGACGTGTAACGCCTCTAAAAGCAGCCTCTGCAACGGAACGATCGATTTCACCATTCAATTCGACTGTGTTCGATATGAGTTAGAACATGTCTTTCGGGGTCGTACAGAATTACATACGAAATCCGTTTATGACGTGCAAACCGGCGGCACTACGCAAGTGGTTCATCTTTGAACTCTTCCACGCTAACATCGCAGCTGTTCCTCGTATATTTTCCCTCGCCGCACCTCAGCTGCGTGATAACCAAACACGGAGAAAGATTCAAAGCAGCTTAGGTCCACATGCTACACCTGAGCGACCACTATGCGAGATTATTATTAGGATCGGTCCACCCACGACTTCGGTAGCACTGTGGATCGGACGGAGTTACAAACCGCATTAAAATTCTTGCAAGGAGCCATATATCGTGCACTGGTGTCAGGATCGGCCAACCAAGTCACCACCTTTGATAACACAGCCTTTGGGGTCTTCCTATACAGATCTAATTGCATCATCTTATACGCGAGTTAGGTCTTGTAGACATCCTTTGAACAGTTGTTACTCATCTGGAATCTATTTCTTTATATAATCGTAGTTACTTGTTTTAAATGCGTAGGCATCTCTATGGTTACCCAACGAGAAAACTGTCTGTCCGTCCCTTCTTCGCGTAAGACGATGGCTTTCAAGTTTGGTTTGGTTTGGTGCCTACGGATATGGCTCAAGCCACTACGGGGGACCGGCCATGAATCGGGCGGCAGTAGGTAAGAAAGGACGATAGAGCCAGCCAGCTGTGGAAGAAGACTACGATCGCGTCTCTGCGACCACGTGACGCGTACAGTCGGGCACGCACCAGAAATGTGGAGCAGTCTTGGCTTCGGATCGAAACGTCATCGGCGCACCTGGCGCACCGCCACCTGCAGTAGTTTGCTTGCCTCATCAGTTCACATTGCGCCGCCTTCCGCAGCAGTCTGTGTCGCCGCAGCGCCGTCGCATTTGCCGTAATGGCGGCGCCAAGACGACCGCAACCGCTTAGTGAAGAAGAACGGAAACGCAGGAATGCGGAGTATCAGCGTGAATACAGATTACACCAGAAACAAATGGACGACGCGGCGCAGAGCGGTGTACTACAGAAACACACTGCCGTACGCCACAAACAAGGCGCCGTACAGACGCTGCCCGATACCGACGTTCCAGGGAAAGCTACACTCTAAAAACAGTTGCACCCTTTGGGGTGTATATTTGCCACACAACAATAATCGTCATCTGTCTTGTCCGGATTTCCTTTCTTTAGCGCGGCGAGCCCGGTACTTTCCCGTAACGAACGGCATGCGCGTAGTCAGCAGGACATGGCATTCCCGACAGGAAAGTAACGAGCGCAGCGTTTTCAAGAAAGGAAATGCAGGCAAGAGAGACGACGATTATCGTTGTGTGGCAAATATACACTCCAAAGGGTGTAAACTTTTCTTAGAGTGTACATTTCCTTCATTTCCTACATCTCCCGCGTCATTTCATCCCTCGTCTACATCCGCTGCGGGCTCTCGATTGGGGGCGAGGAGTTACGGAGTCTCCGTTTGTCGGAAGTGCCTCCCTTAGTATGAGGGATCACGCGGCGCGCTCCTCATATAGGTTTCGCTTACGGCGCTCAATAAAAGCACTACGCGGCAGTCCTCCTGGACATTTATGTAGGTACTCTCAAATCGAGGGAAGTTTCTGACTGTCGATATAATAATCTTGGGCAAACTGTGTGGGGACTGCGTAGCCCATTTCGTTGCAGCGCCATAGCGCAGCACGTTTTGGGCATAGGAGCCGAGCGCGGCGAGGTCGCTTTCGAACTTCGCGCGCGCGGTCCACCGCTTTCCCTCTCTCTCATTCCTCCGAGGGCGCCGAACGGCAGCGGGACCGTAAAAGACTTGCTGCCGTCCGCCCCCGAACGGTCCAGGGGCTCACCCGATTGGTCTGTTTGGGTGGGAACCCGCGTTCCCTCTCTCCTGGCGACTCAAGTCGACCGAGGAGCGGCAACGCGGGGGGAAGCTCTCGGACAGCGAAACGGTGCGTACGGACTTCCCATTCTCCCGGTCATCCCTTTGGTTGGCCGGTCTCGCCGAAGGTCCTCGACCCGAGGCGGTTGCGTACCTATTCGCTGCTCCTGTTCTGAAGGCTACGCCGAAGAGACGCGGCTCACTTGACGTGCGCGGTCGTACTGCGCCGAGTCGCCCTCGGAGGCTACCCCGAGCTGAAAGAACGTTGCCCTGGTAGCACGGTCGTTGGGAGCCATCCTCCTGTAGAGCGGCGTGCTACCGCGTTTTGAGATAACTGAGTGTCACCCCTTGACTTGCGGGAGCTTCGGCTCATGAGCCTCGCGCCGAAACGGGTGTATACGGTATATCCTGAACGCCAAGGTGGTCGTACAATAAACGCCTTCCTTGTACTCTGGGCCTTCTCCTTGCGGCGCTCTGTTTCGCTCCCATAGGAGACCGAACGAGCGTCCGCTTCGGGCACACGCTACACTCGCGGCTGAGCTGATCGTCCCCCTGAGGGGCTCGGATCCTCGGACCCGCGCGGTGGTCTAGGTGACTCCCGGCGGAGCACCGCTATATAGGCGGAGACCACAAAGTGGCGCCCAACGTGGGGCCAAGGGCTCATTAAGCCTTTGGCCGCTTGATAGCCGAGCCAGAACGCTTTAACGATCAGGCTCGCCGCGTCAGGTCTGGTAGCAAGAGTGGCCCTTTGCTGCTTTCCGCTTTCGGACGACCCTCTGCCAAGTACCGAACGAGCGTCCACTTCGGGCACACGAAACACACGCAGCTGAGCGTATCGTTCCTGCGGGATCGGATCCTCGGCGCGCGTGGTGGTCTATAGGTGGACCCTTAAGGAACACCACGTGAGAGAGACCACGAAGTGTCGCCTGCAACACACGCGGCTGAGCGTATCGGTCCCTTTGGGCTCGGATCCTCGGCATGCGTGGTGGTCTAGGTTGTTCCCATAGGAACACCACGTGAGAGAGATCACAAAGTGGCGCATAAGTTCGTTTGCTGGCAGAATCATTCTCGCGCACGCTCGCTGCAGCCCACATTGGGGTTGAAAACACAGCGTGGTGCTACGCTATCGCTCCCACTGGAGCGGACGTAGTGCGTTTGGGAACGGAGCCTTGCTTCCCCCAAATTATGCGTGTTGGTACAACTGCCTGTAACGGCTCCCTGCGGAGCTAACAGCAGTTCGTCCCCACCTTGTAGCGTTGGCTACAGCCCATTGTTGAGTTAGTCGCCTTTGCGATTTGACTCGTAGTGTCAATTCCGCTAGCCATTGCGGCCCCCTTGCCGCCTTTCGCTATCGGACGACTCTCTGCCAAGTACCGAACGAGCGTCCACTTCGGGCACACGAAACACACGCAGCTGAGCGTATCGTTCCTGCGGGATCGGATCCTCGGCGCGCGTGGTGGTCTATAGGTGGACCCTTAAGGAACACCACGTGAGAGAGACCACGAAGTGTCGCCTGCAACACATGCGGCTGAGCGTATCGGTCCCTTTGGGCTCGGATCCTCGGCATGCGTGGTGGTCTAGGTTGTTCCCATAGGAACACCACGTGAGAGAGATCACAAAGTGGCGCCTAAGTTCGTTTGCTGGCAGAATCATTCTCGCGCACGCTCGCTGCAGCCCACATTGCGGTTGAAAAGACAGCGTGGTGCTACGCTATCGCTCCCACTGGAGCGGACGTAGTGCGTTTGGGAACGGAGCCTTGCTTCCCCCAAATTGTGCATGTTGGCACAACTGCCCTAACGGCTCCCTGCGGAGCTAACAGCAGTTCGTCCCCACCTTGTAGCGTCGGCTACAGCACATTGCTGAGTTAGTCGCCTTTGCGATTTGACTTGTGTCAGTTCCGCTAATCACTGCGGCCCCTTTGCTGCTTTCCGCTATCGGACGTCTCTCTGCAAAGTACCGAACTAGCGTCCACTTCGGGCACACGAAACACACGCAGCTGAGCGTATCGTTCCTGCGGGATCGGATCCTCGGCGCGCGTGGTGGTCTATAGGTGGACCCTTAAGGAACACCACGTGAGAGAGATCACGAAGTGTCGCCTGCAACACACGCGGCTGAGCGTATCGGTCCCTTTGGGCTCGGATCCTCGGCGTGCGTGGTGGTCTAGGTTGTTCCCATAGGAACACCACGTGAGAGAGATCACAAAGTGGCGCATAAGTTCGTTTGCTGGCAGAATCATTCTCGCGCACGCTCGCTGCAGCCCACATTGGGGTTGAAAAGACAGCGTGGTGCTACGCTACCGCTCCCACTGGAGCGGACGTAGCACGTTTGTGAACGGAGCCTTGCTCTTCACGAATTTTGCGTACCTGCACATTTCTGGCAACTCATTTGGAAAGCCTTAACGCCTGAGCGATCTGGCTGACCGCACCATGTCTGCTAACCAGAGCGGCCGTTGTCCCCTCATTACGTTAGCAGACGTTGCTTTGCGCGAGACCGGGGCCTTGTCCCCCCTCGAGCCGAGCATAAACTCACGCTCGCGTACTGCCGCCCCCAGTGGGGTGAACACGACAGCGAGGCACTATGATACTGCTCCCACTGGAGTGGACGTAGCTCAGTACGGGAACGGAGCCTTGGCGCTCCCCGAACCGTGCGTGTCGGCACCGCTGCCTACAGCTGTTCCCAGTGGAGCTAGCGGCAGTCTGTTGCCACTTCGCCCCTCATCGGCTCCCTGTGGAGCTCACGGTGGGCAGATCGGTACAGTGGCCTCAGCCATTTCCGAGTTCTGCCCGTTGGCTGCGAACACGTTGAGCAGTGAGAAGGCACCGTGGTCAGCTGTGACCCCCTGTGGGGCACCCAGCCGTTCCAGAAACAATTCTGCTTCTCAGGCTCCCTTTGGAGTGCGTGGTGCAGCGCCCAGTGGCGCAGCATCGGAGCAACGACCCATTTTGTCAACGCTGGCCGAACGTGGCTTAAGCGTCTCCGCCGCTCTGGGTAGCGACGGAAGACAACGGGACGGTCCCCCTAGGAACCACATTTGTTCCGGGGCTGGCGCGGACGGAACCCCCTTGGATTCCGCGCCGCTTATCGAGTTGGGAGCCATAGCTCCTTCGCTCGAGAGCACCTGCAACGCTCCAACAGTTTCCTGCGAAGCTGGAGCAGACACGTTGCTGCGCAACGCTGCAGGCATGATCCAAACCCTCTCGGAGGCGGTGAAAGCCCTTGTCGCTACGCCGAGGCTCACTCGCCCAGCGGTAAAGTTGGCCATTCCGATATACCGTGGATACGGCGATCTGGTGAGTGCCCGAGAATTCATAGAAAACCTGGCGCATTATCAAAGAGCCCTGGGATTGGATGAACACGAGGTGCTGGGACGCGTCGTTCCCGCAGCACTGACTGATGCGGCTGCCAGGTGGTATCGACTTGTCGGCCACCGAGCAGCAAACCTCGGGGAATTTCGCGTGGCCTTCCTACGCGAATTCCTACCCGCAGACTACCATGGTAGGATGCGGCGAGAGCTGGAGCGACGCACACAGGCTCCGGATGAGTCATTGCAGGAATATGTGCGAGCGATGGAAGAGTTATTCTCTATCGCTGAGCCCCAAGCCTCAAACGAGGAACGCGTCGACCGGGTGATACGGCAGGCACATCCGACTTTTTCGGCCTACCTGCGTGGCAGTCGGTTCCATGATTTAGAGGAACTGGCCGCCGAGGCGAAGCGCATACAGGGGGACATTCTCTCCACTCGTGCGTACCGCCCGCCACCGCCGGTCAGCGAGGCCCTTGAGCCGCGCTGTGCGTGGGGTGGAGCCATGCTCTTTCCCCCCCGGCGCCCCGCTGAGGCTGCCTGTGCAGCGACAAGCGGGACGAACAACTGGGAGCTGAGCGAACGAGCTCTGGACCCGTTCTCCTATGAGAGGCGCGTGGCTTTGACTACGCCGTCGCTCGAAACGCGCGTAAAGGGACGTCATCCGTCTTATCGCGTTGAGGAGCCTCAAAACAGAGAGCCCCGCGGCACTCCGTCGAACCAACCCGGGAGGAGAGCAGCTGATCCAGCCCGTGATCGAGATCGGGCTGGAATGCGCTGTTTCCGCTGTTCGCAGCGGGGTCACATGGCAAGGGAGTGCACCGTTGACAGGCCTCCGGCGAGGCAGGGAAACGGAAACCGCGGTCGCTCGTGAGCGCACGATCGGCCGAACCCTTGTCAGCTCCCTGTGCGTACCGGGCAAGCTGTGATGCTGGTGCGCACGCGCCGTTTATTCCGATCACCCTTGCTGGTCGTGAATTTGCGGCGCTACTGGACACGGGCGCTAGCGCCTCGTTGTTCGGCGATGAGGCTTTCTCCCATTTGAGCAAGCACGCAGTGCGCTTGAGAGACAGCCGAACGACTTTCAACCTTGCGAAAGGCGTGGCCCATTCGGCAGGCGCCGCAAGGCTGACCGTCAGATGGGGGGAACGACTGAGACGCACGCGTTTCATTCACCTCCCAGGGCTCAGTGTTCCTGTGATTCTCGGACGGGACTTTCTCCTGAAAACCGGGATCGTAGTGGACATTGCTAATGGTGGCTATCGCGACGGACCTTTTTCCTCGCTTAAGCCGTTCATCAGCCCGCCGGCGCCGACTCTTGCCCGTGCAGAAGAGGCGTTTGGACCGTGCCGCGCGCAAAGTTCGGGGGCAAGCCCCTGCGCTGTGCGCTCGCCTGCTCCTAGCCCCCATTGGCATAAAGCGGCACGGCACGTTAAGGCACTGCACCCGTTGGCCGCCAGTGCGGTTCACTTGGGTGGTGCACAGAAGGCTCTGTTGTCGTCACTATTACGCCAATACGATGAGCTATTCACCGATCTACCTGGCTGTACCGATCTAGTGAGCCACAAGATCGAAACCGGTGATGCGCTTCCACTGAAGTGCAACCCTAGGCCTGTCAGTCTGGCCAAGAGGCAGGTGATTGACGGTTTGCTGGATGAGATGCTAGCGACGGACATTATCCGACGCTCTTCCAGTGCCTGGGCGTCTCCAATTGTGTTGGTGCCTAAGAAAGATGGCAGTCAGCGCCTTTGCGTAGACTACCGCCGTCTGAACGGAGTGACTCGAAAGGATGCCTACCCGCTCCCGACGATTAGCTCCATTGTAGGAAACCTGGGCAGTGCGAGGTACTTCACTACGCTAGATGCCTCCAAAGGTTACCTACAGGTCCGGATGGATGATCGTGACCGGTGCAAGACCGCGTTCACGTGCCACAGAGGGTTGTTCGAGTTTACTCGTATGCCCTTTGGCCTCTGTAATGGTCCGGCGACCTTTCAAAGGCTGATGGACCGCGTTCTCGGGGAAGCCAAGTGGTCACACTGCTTATGCTACCTCGACGACATCGTGATCTATTCACGAACCTTCGAAGAGCACTTGACCCATGTTGCCGATGTGCTCGAGAGGGTGTGGGCAGCCGGGATGACTTTGAATCCGGCGAAAGCCCAAATCGCGCAAACTCGAGTTCAATTACTCGGGTTTACGCTGGGCAGCGGCTCCATTGAGCCGGACGGGGAGAAACTTCGAGCCATACTCGATTTTCCCGTGCCAAAGGACGTACGCGGCCTGCGCCGCTTTCTGGGAATGGCCAACTACTACAGGTCGTTCATTCCGTCCTGTGCCCGAGTGCAGGCACCCTTGACCAAGCTATTGGGAAAGTCTGTCGAGTGGCATTGGGGACCTGAGCAGCAAGAGGCGTTTCGCCGTCTGTCTAGCGCCATTGCGGAGACAGCGCAGCTCCGGCTCCCCGACCTGACCAGAGAGTTCGTTGTCCAGACTGACGCGAGCGATTTGGGATTAGGAGCCGTCCTCCTACAGGTATTTGATGGCGTGTTGCAACCGCTGGCCTTTGCCAGCCGCTCCTTAACACCCTCGGAGAGGAATTATTCCGTGACCGAGAAGGAATGCCTCGCCATCGTGTTTGCACTACGTAAGTTCGATGTCTACCTTGACGGGACGAAATTTGTCGTGCAAACAGACCACAGTGCGCTAAGCTGGCTGATGCGGCTCCGCGAGCCTGCAGGCCGGCTCGCGCGCTGGGCCCTCCTGATACAGCATTATGACTTGTCAGTGCAATATCGAAAGGGGAGCACCAACGTGGTAGCTGACGCGCTATCTCGTGCTCCATTGTCCACCGGGAGCCTTCCTCTAGGTGCGACAGTCGATGGCGGCGCCTTTGCGCCAGCAAGTATCAGGGGCGAGACGGTGGCCGAGCCGCCGAGCGGTGAGAAGGGAGAGCCCGCAAACGGGCAAACCCGTGCCGCTATCCAGGCAAGCAGCGTGCCGCAAAGCAGGCGAGAGGGGGAGCTTCTTGAAAGCGAACCCACGACGCCGACGCGGGCGGTAGGGATGGCTGCAGTCCTGAGTGGGGACGAGACTAGGCCCGCCTGCGTGGGTACTGGAATCGCATTCAGCCGGAAAGAGCTACTGACGGCCCAGCAAAATGACCCGTTTTGTCGCGCTTTGAGCGACGGTCTCCGGGAGACAGAGCGCCGAGACGCTGCTTGTACTGCAGCGGGCGCGGTGGAGGCGAAGCCAGCGTGTGTCGCTGTGGCCTCTGGGGATTCATATTTGCTGGATAATGATGGGCTCGTGCTGAAGTACATAGCCACCGATGATGAGTCCGTAGACGCCTTTAAGGTGGTTATCCCCAAGAGTCTGAGAGGCACACTGTTGCGATTCTCTCACGACGAACCCTTGGCCGGTCATATGGGTGGCTCCAAAGTTTTTGCAAAACTGAGCCAAACTGTGACCTGGCCGGGCATGAGGCGGGATATACTCCGCTATTGCCGCTCCTGCCATGTCTGTCAAATGGTGAAATCACGAGGAGGCAAGCCACCTGGATTGATGAAACCAATTGACAGTGTGCGTCCGTGGCAGATAGCCACCTGCGATTTAATGGGGCCTTTCCCCAGGAGTAAGCAGGGGTATAGCTACTTGTTGGTAGTTGCTGATCATTTTTCGAAATGGGTTGAACTGTTTCCTCTTCGGAAGGTGACAGCACGGGCGGTGCTAGGAAAGATCCTAGAAGTGTTCAATCGGTTCGGCTACCCGGAAAGGCTGATCACGGACAATGCGTCCTATTTCACCGCTCGGGTGTTTGGTGCGACGTGCCGTTCCTTTGGAATTGATCACCGCACTACTTCGCCCTACCATCCCCAGTCCAACCTGACAGAGCGAATGAACAGAACGCTCAAACCCATGCTCTGTGCCTTTGCCGAGCGCCAGAAGGATTGGGCTGACCACTTGAACGAGCTCGCGTTCGCCATCCGAACCTCTGAAAATCGTTCAACTGGTTTCTCTCCTGCCTTCCTCAATTTTGGAAGGGAGCTGGCGAATCCTATGACCAGGATAATTCGCCGCCAGCACGAGGATGAGAAGGCGCAGGCAGACCGCTCTGCTTACGCATCGAAGCTTCGGGACCGTCTTTGTCAGGCTCTCAGTAGAGCAAGGCAGAGCTTGACGAAGGCCAGAGCCCTGCAAAAGGCTCAGTACGATCGCAAGCACCGCCACCTCTCATTTAAGGTGGGTGATCTGGTCCTGAAGCGGAACCACGCGCTTAGCGATGCTAGTAAGGGGTTCTCAGCCTCGCTGGCACCTAAGTGGCTTGGTCCGTACCGAGTGCAGAGAGTTTGCTCTCCGCTCGTGTACTTGTTGAAGGGTCCCCCTTCGGGGAAACTAAGTCGTGCCCATGTCGCAGACCTGAAAGCCTATGTCGCTCGGGCTGGCGATTTCACGCCCGAGCCCGTTCGCACAAGGCGCCAGCGACAGGGCACACCCGTTGTGGCCAACCACAAACGGTACAGTCTGAGGAAGCGATCACCTGTGTGATATCGCGCCGGACGGCGGACCCTCTCCGCCACCGAAGGCCCTCAGGCAACGCGCAGCCTCAGTAGGCAAACTTCTTTCTCGACGGGCGTTCCCCGAAAAGAGGTCTTGCCGCAGCCCATGCTAAGTAATTTTGCTCTAAGTGCATGTTCATTTCATTGTGTATATGATATTGCGTGTTGCTCCTGCGTAAGTACTTTTATTGTCGTGGATGTAAGTGCTCTGACTTTCCACTAAGCATGTGTTCGTCCTTGTTTTGTTTTGCTGTAAATAGCGACGAGCCGCAGTTTTCCGTGTAGTTAACTGGCCGTCAGTGCGGTGTCGCGGGTTTTCTTCGCTGGCCCATTCGGGGCGGTGGCCGTTGCGGGAACGCGGCGGGGAGTCGCGGGTTTTTGTTTTGTATGTGTTTTTGTTTGGGAGGCCAGTTTTCACGTCGGCTACGGCTTCCCCTCGAGGGGGAAGCTGTGGTCGCCTGGCTGTTGCTTCCGGATGTGCGCATGCGGGAGGACCATCGTAACGGTGTTGCGGGGTTGTGGTGTGCTGGCGCGGCTGGTTGAGGGCGGCAGCGGGAGTGACTGCCGAAAAGGCGTGCAAGACGCTTGTTGTGTTGTTCTTGTGTCGGGCTCTGCGACGCGGCCGCAGCCGCTTTGTGTGCGCGCGACTGGCGGCATTCCTGTGAACGTGTTGCGTGGGGGTGGTGTGTGCGTGTGTGAGTGCGCCCGTGCCCGGGGCGAGTGTGCGTGCGCGCTTCGTTGGACGCCCTAGATGGCCGGTAGCATCCCCGACCTTGTGCCCCTACTCGCACCTCCCCGGGGAAGGCGAGCGAAACCCACTGCGGCCCGCGACGCGAGACCCACCTCGCTTCCCCCGGCTGGCGGGGGGGGGGGGGGGATGTTTTACGGCATCGGTCCTGTCTCACAGTAACGGGATAGGGTTGCGCCGGCGGTCCTGGCCCAATGCCCTGAGCGCAACTTTGAACCGTCGTTTACGTGTGTGTGTACTGCCGTGTGTGCACTGGTGGCCGCCTCGGTGGGGGTCGAGACGGACGGGCGAATAGGGAGGCTTCCCGCGTTTTTTCGGGCGCCTCCGTAACTCTTGCGCGTTGTGCGCGGGCACTTGTCTCCCCGACTTCGAGGCGCAAGGTGTACCATCGATGGCTCTGCAGTTCTCCGCAAGCGGCGACCGTCGCGGCGACTCCGCTCTGCGGCATCCGGGGCCCGGGGCAAAAGAAACCCTTGGCTCGCAACGGGACCTGGTTGAGGCCGGCCCGGCCCCTCGGCGGAGCCGGACATCCAAGAGGAACCGCCGGCCGGGTCAGACGAGTGCTCGGCGCCAGGACCGGGCTGCGAGGAGTGTGGCCACGTGGACGTGCCAGCAAGATGGGGCGCCACCCCTGACCTTCTGCAGCGGCGCCCCATGGAGGGCGCAGAGGCGGGTTCGCCGAGATCGCGAGGTGAGCCTGGCGCCCTATCCATTCCGCGGCCACACGGTGGCTGAAACGAGCGGCTCGGCGGCGGCACAGTTCCCTCTTCCCGACGGCGTCCGCTGTTGCCGGCTATGTGCCACGCCGGTCTACTCAGAGAGCCATTTCCGAGGTTCTCTGCACCGGGCTCGGGAGAGGGCCCTTTCCGAGGCTGGTGCTGGCGACCGCAATCCGGCACCAAGCGGCCCTAAGATTGCGGACTCGGAGTTGGCGGCCCTGTGCCGGCAACGCTTGCAAGAGAACCCTGGCTTCGCGGCAATGGTCGGTGCGGCGACACCGACGGCGGCTATCGAGGAGAATACGGCACCGGGCGTCAAGACCAAGGTGACGGGCTGCGGAACTTCCCCCACACCCCCGCGTCATACTAACGAACTGATACACGAACTGGGGGGGCTTTCGTGGCCGTGACCGGGCGTTGCGCAGGGGGAGCGTGGGCACGGACATAGCCCTATGGGACTGCCGTGAGTGCCATTGTCCTGGTTTGGGCCACCCTTACTATTATCATCTTATTTTATTGTGTTATCATTTTGTGTTTTGCCTTTAACTTTACTATACTATACGCGTTTTCTGTGTGTAATTGTAAATAGTCTTCGTTGGGGTGGAACTATTACCGTTTCCCCCGCTCCTGTATTGCTGTTTTTGTTTGTTTATTTGCGTGTGTGTGTTTTTTTTTCGTTGGGTATATGCCGTGACTTATAATAATAATATACTGATGTAACTTTATAAAATGGTTTCCGTTCGTGTTTTCTTTGTATCCATCAGTAGTTATTTTTTTTAATGGTTATCTTAACATAGACATGCATGCCACTATTTACGAGCAATGGTAGAAATTTGGGCTGACCTGAGGTTTGCGCGCGCCCCGCTAGTCTGACCACGTCAGGCCGGTGGGAGGGCAATTTAGGAGGGGAGAGTGTGGGGACTGCGTAGCCCATTTCGTTGCAGCGCCATAGCGCAGCACGTTTTGGGCATAGGAGCCGAGCGCGGCGAGGTCGCTTTCGAACTTCGCGCGCGCGGTCCACCGCTTTCCCTCTCTCTCATTCCTCCGAGGGCGCCGAACGGCAGCGGGACCGTAAAAGACTTGCTGCCGTCCGCCCCCGAACGGTCCAGGGGCTCACCCGATTGGTCTGTTTGGGTGGGAACCCGCGTTCCCTCTCTCCTGGCGACTCAAGTCGACCGAGGAGCGGCAACGCGGGGAGAAGCTCTCGGACAGCGAAACGGTGCGTACGGACTTCCCATTCTCCCGGTCATCCCTTTGGTTGGCCGGTCTCGCCGAAGGTCCTCGACCCGAGGCGGTTGCGTACCTATTCGCTGCTCCTGTTCTGAAGGCTACGCCGAAGAGACGCGGCTCACTTGACGTGCGCGGTCGTACTGCGCCGAGTCGCCCTCGGAGGCTACCCCGAGCTGAAAGAACGTTGCCCTGGTAGCACGGTCGTTGGGAGCCATCCTCCTGTAGAGCGGCGTGCTACCGCGTTTTGAGATAACTGAGTGTCACCCCTTGACTTGCGGGAGCTTCGGCTCATGAGCCTCGCGCCGAAACGGGTGTATACGGTATATCCTGAACGCCAAGGTGGTCGTACAATAAACGCCTTCCTTGTACTCTGGGCCTTCTCCTTGCGGCGCTCTGTTTCGCTCCCATAGGAGACCGAACGAGCGTCCGCTTCGGGCACACGCTACACTCGCGGCTGAGCTGATCGTCCCCCTGAGGGGCTCGGATCCTCGGACCCGCGCGGTGGTCTAGGTGACTCCCGGCGGAGCACCGCTATATAGGCGGAGACCACAACTGAAAGCACAGAATCGTTTACAGAGGCTATCTCTTTACCGAATACGTACAGCGAACGCCACTACGCGCGGTCGCCGCGATGGAGTCTCCCGAACCGGCTTCCTGCGTGAAAGGTAGGCAAACGCTGAAAGTAAACTATGTGAAATCTGTTCTTATAGGGGGCTGTCTGTATAACCAAATGGAGCATAGCAGAATGAAGCCTCAAAATGAAAATAAACTATGCGAAATCTGTTCTTATAGGGGGCTGTCTGTATAACCAAATGGAGCATAGCAGAATGAAGCCTCAATGCAGCGATCGCACGGGTTCGCAGTGACCGACTGCGCGTCTGCAAACATGTACGCGCACAAAGTTTTGCTTTCGCTGGGAACGTGTTTTCGCACCGTACCGTGAGCTTTAGGCCGCAGCATATGAGCATTTGACAGTACACTAGCAACCATTGTTGCGTGGACGTTATCAGAACTGTTCAAAAATAATTTCGTTATAGACACTTCGACGCCTACGGCTACTGTGATGTGCCGTCGCGGCGATTCAATCTCTTTTTGTCTTCTAAATTCTTGGACATTTCAATATTATTCCTCAAGTTGCGTCGCACAGTATGTTTATCGGTCTCCTCGGCGTGCGATTTCCCGCTGCTTCTTTTTTTGTAATCCAGTGCATTAATTCTTGACACAAACATGACCATATGCCATGCCTTTCTTTAATGTGCGTCTTACCGCTCCCTTTCCGTTCCAGTGAGCTTGCCAGTATCTAGCATCAGCAAGTTCATAGACCAAAACGTCCTGACATTAGCCGGGCAGCGGGTGCGGGCGAGCGTCTCAGTGCGCGTTTTCTGGTACTCACCGAACATCGCGCAGTCCCGGCACCATAGCAGAAATCTTCCTCGCGTTTGTGCTTCACGTGGCCGCTGTGGCCGCGTGATCCCTCATGCCACGTCACGCCGACGGTGGCGCCAGCTTTTCCAGTGGTGGAGCTCGCTGCCAATATAGCACGTGAACATTGCTTCTACCCGCCTCTTCTATACGTCATCTTGTGCAGGTCTCACTTAGCAGTTCGGTGTTGAAACAGCGCTTCTCCGTTTCACGGCTCTTTCACGGTCGTTTTCGCAATTATACAAACACACCAGCGCACGACCACTCAGCGCCACGTCGTTACTATACTAAATGCTTACGCATTGTTCAGATATACTCCCTGACGAGCTTCTAGATACAATTTTTTTTCTTTCTCTCTCTTCTGCTCTGCCTGTATTCTTTTTTTTTTCGTGTCATCTCGAACACCTCAAGTATATATAGGATGCCCTGCATGAAAGAGGGCAAAGACATCTTAGAGAAAATCAAAGCACTCGAGCACGAGAATGCTCAACTCAGACGCACAATGACAGAACTGGCTAATGTGAATACATTGCTTAAAACACAAATCAGCACACCAAATGCACAGACACAGGACATGCACATGGACACTTCACCCAGTCCGAATCCCTCCAGCGTAGCGGAATCAGAAACGACTAGTCAAACCCTACTCGCGGGCACACCAGCCACCAAGAAACGCAAGGCCAAGACCACGGAATGCGACACGCCTGCCAAGGACATAGACGGTAAATTGGACAAGATCCTTAGTACCCTAGGTCAACTCCAATACGATGTCGAGTCACTAAAGAAGGGGCACGACAGACTAGTAGAGGCGGTCGACGGCCTAAGTAGAAGGGGTGAAAAACGGCTTCGGCGCCTGGATCGAGGGTCTCAAGAGAACCGTCTTTACTCACTCCACGGCACCGGTCAACTCCCCCGCCTCCCCCATGGTCAGAAGGAACACTGCAACAAGCGATATCGTCACACCCAAAATGGCGGTAAAGTCCGCAACCATAGTAGAAAGCAAAAATGGAGAAAGCAAATAAGCGAGAACCAGCCGAAAAGCACAGGCGCGAACAAACAATCAAAGCAAGCTTATAATCTGGCAATGGAATTGTCACGGGTTCCGCAACAAGAAATTGGTCCTGCAACAACACATCAGACACACTACAGAAAAGCCGGACAGCATAATCATTCAAGAGACCAACACCGACACATCCACACTTCCGGGATATGAAACAATTGCCGTCCCGCCCACAAAAGCCTGCAGCGGCGTAGCGACGTTTGTCAGTAACAGGCTCGCGTGGACCGAAATTGACAGAAGTAATCCGGACAGCAAATGCGAGCACTTGTTCATCGAAGTATTTCTCAAAGGCAAAAAGGCCAAGAGAATACTAGCACTCAACACGTACAGCAGCACGAACCACAGAATGCAAAGTTTCAGAAGACTGTTGAAGAAGGCGAGGTACAAAGTCGGGGACAACCCGCTGATTATTGCCGGAGATTTCAACGCCCCAAATGTAGAATGGGGCTACTGTGTCAACAGCGCCAAAGGCAGAAATCTTGCCACTGATGCAGAAGAGATGGGCCTCAACCTGATCACGTCCGCTGTCTACCCCACCAGGATGGGCAACTCGGTCTCGAGGGACACCACCCCAGACCTCACGTTCGTCCTCAACACCGAGGGGGCCACCTGGCATAATACCGGCGACGACCTCGGCAGTGACCATTACATTGTGGAAACGTCAATAGCAATCGCCTTGAAACCACTACGAAAGTGGAGATACACGGATTGGAATGCGTTTAGACAGGTAAGAAAGGAACGTACCGACAAGCCCGCTACACTAGAATAGTGGACGCAAGAACTCAAGGAGGACGCCCGCAATATGACCAAAGAAATAGAAACAGATTTCCAGCCAATCGGGATGGACGCTAAGCTCGCTCACATGTATGCTGGAAGCGAAAAGATCCATACTGCAGAGATGGCGTACCCAGAGACTCAATAGAAGACTTAGGAAAAACATCGCACTACTGCTCAAGGACATTGAGCACCACTGTGTGGTACTCTCCAACCAACAATGGGACGAAGCATGTGCAAGGACCGATGGCGGCATGACGTCAGGAAAAACCTGGAACCTGCTCAAACGCCTTCTTAACAAAGGTCAAACCAGGAGCTCCCAGACCAAGGCGGCTGACAAGATAGCGAAACGCGAACTCGAAAACTCCAACGAGCAGGAATTTATGGCAAGACTTGCCGAAAGATGCATGCCACTCTCGAGCATCCACGAAAACGAGGCTGAGGCACCCGGTTCCCCGTACACGGGAACGGACAACCCCGACCTCGATGAACCCTTCACACTGGAAGAAATCAGGACCGTCCTTCAAAACCTAAATGGCACATCGGCCCCAGGTCCGGACGGTATTAGTAAAAAGGCACTTCGTAACTTGGACGAAGACTCCGTCCGGTTCCTAGCGGATCGAATCAATCAGATCTGGGCTTCCGGCAGAGTCCCACTGGAATGGAAGAACGCCACCACGGTTCTCATCCTAAAGCCCAATAAGCCCTCGAGCGTCGAGAACCTCAGACCCATATCATTCACGTCGTGCGTGGGTAAGGCGGTGGAACACGCCATTCAGAACAGAATATCCAGATTCCTCGAAAACAAGGACTGTTATCACACACCCTCATCGGATTTAGACCCGGTCTATTAACTTAAGACACCATGATTTTAATCAAGCACCAAATCATTGATGACCGCATTAGAAACGCAAAGGCCATTCTCAGGTTGGATCTCGAGAAAGCGTTCGATAACCTCTCTCACCAATACACTGTGGACACCATTTCCGAACTCAACCTCGGAGCTAGATTGCACGCGTACGTCAAGTGATTCTTGGATAACAGGACGGCTACGCTCCGATTTGCCGACCTCTCCACGGAGACACACTCGCTGCGGAGCAGGGGCACCCCCCAAGGCTCGGTCATCTCCATTATGCTTCTCAACCTTGCCAGGGGGGCTTGCTGAGAAACTCGGACAGATCCACGGGCTCGAGCACACCATACACGCGGATGACATCACCATGTGGGTCTCCAAAGGAACACCGCGCATGCTGCAGGACATCTTGCAAGAAGCAGTGAATACCATAGAAGAATTTCTAATTCCCAGAGGACTCAGATGCTCGCCTACCAAGTCGGAGCTGCTCGTACGCAGAGCCACGCAGAAGGGCCGCAGTACATACTCGTCAGACTTCGATTATAATCAGGAAATTACCGTACGAACCAATTCGGGACACGCCATACCGTGCGTCGACAAAATCAGAGTCCTGGGTATGATCGTAGAGACTAAAGACGTCAATGCCTCTACGGTTCAGAAGCTCATCACCCAAACCAGCAACGTTATCGGGCTCATCAGAAGAATTGCCAATAGACACAGGGGCCTCAAGGAACATAATCTCATCAAACTCATACACACGTTCGTCACCTGTCACTTCGCATACGTTCCGGCAATGCTCAACTGGTCACGATCCGAAAAAGACAGACTTAATGCCCAAATCAGAAAGGTCACCAAGCAAGCCCTCGGCATTCCAACCAGCACCAGCAACGAGAAGCTGGGACACCTGGGCATTGTTAGGGTTGGCATTGGACACCACGGGCGATACGTCATCCCCCTACCCTCTACTGGGTCGGAGCCCACGGGCGACAGGTCATTCACCTTACCCTCTACTTGGTCGGAGCCTACGGGCGACAGGTCATTCACCCTACCTTCTACTTGGTCGGAGCCCACGGGCGACAGGTCATTCACCCTACCTTCTACCAGGCCGGAGCCCACGGGCGACAGGTCATTCACCCGACCTTCTCCCGGATTCGTCAAAAAGAGGATCGACTTCTCATTCCCGTGCTCGGTAATGCAGGAGGAGGGGCCCTCTCTCTGTGCCTGTCACGTGTCATCGACGGAAGCAAGACGCCGCCCACACTTGTAGAGAGCCTATTTAAGGGGCTCCGAAATGTACTTTTGAGATACTTCATACTTCATGCTTTTCTTATTTTCTTTCAACTACCTTTGAATAAACCGTGCAAGTTTCGCACTAGCAAATCGTCTCGCCCCTGCTTGGTCGCCATGGTCTACCGGATGCCTGCAGCCCGCCGACAACGCCACGCTACCCAATAAGTAATGTCGGTCGAGCTTCGATAGGCAGGCGCCGCTACTTCTCGGCAGCAGTACGGTACGCTACCCTGGAGTACGCAACAAACTGGCTGGCAGCGGTGGGATACGGAATCCTGGAGACCCCAACTTGGACGACAACTACGAGATCGTAGCCTCTTCGTCCTAGCAACAACGTTCGGAAGGAAGGTGTCTGGATCATGACTGCATGTCGTGAGTGCACGGCTTTTCTTTACTGAGATATCACTTGGCTTTTACGTATTTTTTGGAAAGTACATTGCAGTGATTTTTCTTTAAACCGTTGACGGAAGTTTGAGTACGTCAAGGTTGTATAGAGTGAAGGTTTAGCAGCACTAAGGGCAGCCATGAACTTGAAGGCACTAAAGAAGCCGGAATTGTTGAGCTTGGCCAAAGAGTTGGGCCTCCAAATTGCCGAATCAAAGAGAAAGCCGGAGATCATTGAGGCGATCGAAGCGATCGGGGCAGACGACGAGGAACTGACGGAATGCCTCGAGAGCTTTAAAGAAAAAGAAGAGCGTAAGCGCTTCGAGAAAGAGGAAAAAGAAGAGCGTAAGCGCCTAGAGGAAAAAGAAGAGCGTAAGCGCCTAAAGGAAAAAGAAGAGCGCAGGCGCCTAGAGGAAAAAGAAGAGCGCGAGCTCGCCGCACGTGAGGCCAAAGAAGAGCGCGACCTCGAAATGAAGCGCCTAGAGATTGAGCTCTTGAAAGCACAAAATTCTGAAAGATCTAGCACAGAGGCACGCGAAAATGAACGCAGAATGACAGACTTGATGGCACCCTACGCAGTAGGAGGGGACATAGGTCTTTTTCTGGTACAGTTTGAGCGCACGTGTGAGAAGGCAAAATTCGCGAGAAACACGTGGCCGCAACGCTTGCTTACGTTACTGCCACGTGAGGTAGCTGATATTATCGCCCGCATGGGGGAAAGAAGAAGCAGAGGACTTCGATGAAGTCAAAGCAAATCTGCTTAAAAAAGTATAGATTATCAGCTGAAGCATTCAGGCGAAAGTTCAGGGAAGTCGAGAAGACCAAAAGTGAGTCATATTCAGATTTTGCATACACCTTGAAGGTAAACCTGAAGGAATGGCTCAGAGAAGACGGTGCACTCGGCGATGCCGAAAAGACAATGCAGTGCGTTGCCTTAGAACAGTTCTACCGCCGGCTGCCAGTAAACATCAAGCATTGGGTTCAGGATAGGCCAGGCGTAGACACTATCACGAGAGCGGCCAATCTCGCTGAGGAGTACGTAACCCGCCGTGCGTTCGAAGGCAACGAAGCTCCTAAGAAGGAGGTGACTAAATACAGACCCGACTAGCCAGAGCGTTGGTCGTAGTCGAATCAGTATAAATCAAAGGAAAGGTCAGATTCAGTGAAAAGTAGTGACGAGAACAGCAAGGGAAGGGAGGAGTCACCCGAACAGAGGGCAGAAAGGCAAAAGAAAAGGGCTTTCGAGGCCAAGAAACCGGTCGTTTGCTACAACTGCCAGCAAACGGGGCATATCTCCGTGGGATGCAAAAATCCCAAGTTAGTGTTGATGTCGCTAACTAGTAACGAGGAAAACCTGAAATTGCTAGAACCGTACATTCGAGACCTCGTGGTAAACGGCAAACCGTGTAGAGTGCTTCGCGACTCGGCAGCCACAATGGACGTAGTGCATCCGTCGTACGTAGAGGAAGGCCAGTTCACGGGAGAATGTGCTTGGATAAGGCAAGCCGTGGAAACCTCCAGTGTTTGTCTCCCGGTGGCCAAGATTCGTATCGAAGGACCCTTCGGAGTGCTAGACACTGAAGCTGCCGTCTCGGCACATCTCCCGCCTCAGTATCCATATTTGTTTTCTAACAAATCTGAGGATTTGCTACGACGCAGGGGAATCGGGTTTAGTGAAGGGATAGTGCAAGCCTTAACTCGTTCCAAGGCACGGGAGCTCGCGGTCAAGGCAGTGTATGAGGGCCCAGTAGTGGAGGAAACAGGTTTGAAGGAGGATTCGTCCACCATTACCGAACAGGACAGCCCTATAGGGGATGATGCGGAAGGTACACCAGCTAATGAAGAAGTCAGGAAAGCAGCAGAGCCTGAAATGTCTCGCGAGGCAGAATGCAGGCAAAGGTTATTGAATGTAAGCCCTGCCACATTGATTGCTGAGCAGGAAAAAGATTCCACCCTGCGTAACCTAAGGCCTGACGCTAAAGAAGCTGTAGCCAAACCGAACGTGAAGTTCCTAAAGAGGGCAGGCATCCTCCATAGAAAGTACACCAGTCGAAAGGGAGTGAAATTCGACCAACTCGTGGTGCCTCATCCCTATCGTGAGCAGCTCCTGCACCTGGTTCACGGGGGCTTTTGGACAGGGCATCTGGGCATTCGTAAAACAAAGGACCGCTTATTGCAGGAATTTTACTGGCCCGGCTGCTTTCGAGAAATAGAAGCATTTGTAAGAAGCTGCGACACATGTCAACGCATAGGCAAGCCCGGAGATAAGGCTAAAGCGCCAATGAAACTTGTTCCCATTATCACGGAGCCATTTCGCAGGCTCGTAATAGATACAGTGGGACCACTTCCTGCGACGCAGTCTGGCTATCGACATATTCTTACTGCACTATGCCCCGCAACGAAATTTCCCGAGGCAGTGCCTCTCAAGGAACTAAGCTCGGCGGAGATCGTCAACGCGCTTTTATCTATCTTTGCGCGAGTAGGGTTTCCCGCAGAAATCCAGTCAGATCAAGGATCCGTCTTTACGAGCGCACTGACCTCGACGTTTCTGGAAAGGTGCGGTATTAAAATTATCCATAGCTCAGTGTACCACCCGCAGTCAAACGCGGTAGAGAAAGTCCACTCAGTCATGAAACTGCTTTTGCGAGCCCTTTGTTATGAGCACAAAGCCGATTGGGAGAGTTGCTTGCCTGCAGCAATGTTCGCGCTTCGAACTGCACCGCGCGAATCAACAGGTTTTTCACCTTCAGAGCTCGTTTACGGACGCTGCCTTCGCTCCCCTCTCCGCATTGTTCGAGAAGCCTGGGAAGGCCGGGCAGACGATCCTTCGGTTGTGGCATACGTGCTAGAGCTGTTGGACCGTCTGCACGCTTCTCAGGAATTAGCAGGGCAGGAAATGCGTAAGGCACAAAGCAAGGCTAAGCGGTACTATGACAGGACGGCTCGCACGCGGCGCTTTGAAGTGGGGGAAAAGGTAATGATCCTGAAACCCTCGTTGAAAAACAAACTAGAGGTTCAATGGGAAGGACCGGTTGACATAATTCAGAAATTATCTGAAACAAACTACGTAATCACGGTACCGGGAAAACGAAGGACACCACAAGTGTACCATAGCAATCTACTTAAACCCTACAGGCAGAGGGAAGCCATTGTGAACGTGTCCCTTAACCAACCTGAGGAAATGCCTGTTGACTTTCCAGAGTTAACAGCAGTGACGGAGACAAAAGACATTGACGAGACCATTGTTAAGTTAGTAGAACAGGCGGAGTTGAATCCCAATCAATGGGCCGAGCTGAGGGAACTCGTGTTTGAATTTAAAGACGTATTTTCAGACACACCGGGCAGGACAACTGCGATCGTTCACGATATCGAGTTAACCTCGTCGGACCCAGTTCGTTCGAAAGCTTATCGCGTTTCGCCTCGTCAACGTGAAGTCATGGCCGCTGAAATAAACAAGATGTTAGAGCTAGGTGTAATCGAGCCAGGAGAGAGTGATTATACCTCGCCTCTTATCTTGGTTGAGGTCCCAGGAAAAGAGCCGCGGCCATGTATCGACTACCGCAGGCTAAATTTAATCACGAAGGACCAGACTTATCCAATAACGCATATCGAGGAAAGGCTTGAAAAGGTGAGCAATGCTAATTTCATCTCTATGTATACGCTCGATTTAGTCAGAGGGTATTGGCAGGTTCCGTTGACCGAGAGGGCAAGCAGGCTTGCAGCGTTTATTTCCCCGATGGGAACCTTTCGTCCGAAAGTCCTGAGTTTTGGATTGAAGAATGCGCCATATTGCTTCTCTAGCCTTATGGACCACGTGCTACGAGGAATGGAGGACTTTGCACTTCCCTATCTCGATGACATAGCTATCTTTTCTTCATCATGGGCGGACCATATGCAACACCTGCGAACCGTGTTGTGTCGTCTACGAGAGGCCAACTTAACTGTTAAGGCTCCCAAATGCCAATTAGGGCGCGCGGAGGTAGCTTATCTAGGTTATGTAATAGGGCAAGGCCATCGTCGGCCTTCCGAGGTTAAACTGATCGCGATAGACAACTTCCCGCAACCACGCACCAAGCGGGACATCAGATCCTTCCTTGGCTTGGCGGGTTATTACCAAAGATATATTCCGCGGTATTCCGAGATTGCGAGTCCTTTAACGGATGCTCTCAGAAAAACAGAACCACAAACGGTAAAGTGGGTTGACGCAAAAGAAAAGGCTTTTAGTATGCTGAAGAACGCCCTAACGAGTCAGCCAGTATTGAACGCGCCCGACTACTCTAAGCCATTCATTCTTCAGTGTGATGCCAGTGACAGGGGTATGGGGGTGGTGCTCTGTCAAAAGAAAGATGACGAGAACGAACACTTTGTATTGTACGCCAGTAGAAAGCTTTCAGTTCGTGAGGAAGCATACAGTGCATCAGAAAAAGAATGCGCCTGCGTAGTTTGGGCGGTACAGAAACTAGCTTGCTATATCGCTGTCTCAGGATTCACCATAGAGACTCACCACTGTCCCCTCACATGGCTGCAGTCCATGTCTACGAAAAACGGTCGTCTTTTGCGCTGGAGCTTGGCTCTTCAACAGTACACCTTCGATATTCGCTACAAGAAGGGTAAGCTTAACGGCAATGCCGACGGTTTAAGTCGTTGCCCCTAGATTATCGAAAGCCCCATGCTCATCCGGGTTTCCGTGGCATTTTTTCGTGCATTCATATGTTTTTCCGAAGTGAAGCCGATTGTTAGCTGATTTTAATAACCACCTCCTAACGCCTTCAAGAAATGGCTGGTTTTAGTGTTGAGGGGGGAGGACGCGCGTAGGGAATGGGAAAGGTGTAGCGGGTTTTCTTTTTTTGTTAAAAGCCAGGTGTGTCTTGGGGGAGAGTGGCCTTGTGCTCGCTGCTTTGTGGTTGTGGGTCCGGCACTGTTCTGGGGTGATTGCTTGCCCACGCAGGAGACGAAAAGTTGCGAGACCTGCTTGCAAAGACCAATTTCACCGGACCGGACCAAGGAGAAAAGTCACAAGAGCGCCACGAGGACGGATGACCACGCCCCGGAATCTACCTGCTACGAACGAAGGGTTCGTGACCTCTACGGGGAATCCTGATACCGAAACGCCGATCCCTCGTACAGCGGCTGCTGGCCCCTACACGTCGGGATCTTCCTCCTCCGCCGGAGATGCTGTTAAGGTTGGCGTCGGACACCACGGGCGATACGTCATCCCCCTACCCTCTATTTGGTCGGAACCCACGGGCGACAGGTCATTCACCCTACCCTCTACTTGGTCGGAGCCTACGGGCGACAGGTCATTCACCCTACCTTCTACTTGGTCGGAGCCCACGGGCGACAGGTCATTCACCCTACCTTCTACTAGGCCGGAGCCCACGGGTGACAGGTCGTTCCCCCTACCTTCCACTAGGCCGGAGCCCACGGGTGACAGGTCGTTCCCCCTACCTTCTACTAGGCCGGAGCCCACGGGCGACAGGTCATTCACCCGACCTTCTCCCGGATTCGTCAAAAAGAGGATCGACTTCTCCTACCCGTGCTCGGTAATGCAGGAGGAGGGGCCCTCTCTCTGTGCCTGTCACGTGTCATCGACGGAAGCAAGATCCCGCTCACACTTGTAGAGAGCCTATTTAAGGGGCTCCGAAATGTACTTGTGAGATACTTCATACTTCATGCTTTTCTTATTTTCTTTCAACTACCTTTGAATAAACCGTGCAAGTTTCGCACTAGCAAATCGTCTCGCCCCTGCTTGGTCGCCATGGTCTACCGTATGCCTGCAGCCCGCCGACAACGCCACGCTACCCAATAAGTAATTTCGGTCGAGCTTCGATAGGCAGGCGCCGCTACTTCTCGGCAGCAGTACGGTACGCTACCCTGGAGTATACGCAACAGCATGCATGCACAACACCCTGTAAGAAATTGCCGAAGCCCAACAGCGCTCCCAGCTTGCTACGCTTTCGACGACGCCTCCGGGGCACACGATCCTAGGGAAGCTAGGCTTTGCTCAAGGAGACAGAAAAAGACTTTGCGGGCCTCTCACAGGACATCCGCGCCAAGATCACTGTCCGACCTATACCCAGAAACGTACACCTCGAAAACAACAGGGGCAGACGACAAGCGAGAGGACAATTCCTCCTTAAAACCGCGAACGCTCAGCTTTTGTGGACGCGGCGGCATACGCGGGAAACAAAGATTTCGAAGTGGCGGTTGTGGACGTCCGCGTATCCACAAGATACGCATCCACGTAATTGCAAGGAAGCCTGAACAGGCCGAACAGGTTGCGATCGCTGTTGCGCTCACTGACGGCAATCTTTCCCATATCTACAGCGACTCCATAGCCGCTATCAGAGCTTTCCAAAGGGGCACGGTCTGCGCACAGGCTCTCAGAATTGTTACAAAGAAAGAGATTAAGAACCACGCCATATACTGGTTCCCGGCAGACTTAGGACTAAAGATCGGCGACGTCCCCACCCTTAACGAGGCGCACAGGAGGCTGCGCGCGCGCTTACAGACCGCGCGGCTTCACCCGACCACTCGGAGAATAAGGACGCCCCCACTACATACAATGAAATCACTAAACACTACTACCTACAACGTAGAGAGTATATCACGCCACACCGCACGCTCACTCGAGCTCAAGCGGTTACACTCAGAATGCTACAGACAGACACATACCCCACGCAAAACAGACTACGCCATTACGTGCCTGAGCTCTACAAGTCTTATTGCACCAATTGCAATACGTCCCTTAACGTATATCATTAACTCTGGCCGTGCTCGCAAGCTCACATAAACTCCGAACCGGACAAGCGCAAGTTTCAAAAAGCAATCCGGAGCGAAGAAGTCGCTCCCCAATTCTGGGCCGTCCAGCAGGTCCACGACGCCGCCAGGAAACTCAACCTCCCGGTTCCGTCGTGGCAGACGCCCACTCCATGAGAGCCCAAAGCACTCGTGGCCTGCAGGACCTCGAATAAAGTTGATTTCCTTCCTTCCTTCCTACAATTTTAGTGGGCCTATTTAAAGGGCTCCGCAATGTACTTTTTCACTTCATTCTCTTCTTATTTTTCACCAACCATTGAATAAATCGTGCAACTTTCGCACTATAGAAATCGCCTCGTCCCTGCCTGATCGTCATGGTCTACCAGACGCCTGGAGCCTGCCGACAACGCCACGCTGCCCAATAAGTAACGCCGGTCGAGCTTCGAGAAACAAGTGTCACAACAATGGCTATCGCATGGCTTCAAACTAGCGAAATTTTTGGCTGTGTACAAAGGACTGCCGAGGGTTAGTTTGCGATGTAACGCTTAGTGTCCTAAGGACAGTATCTCTTTCTGGCGTGCGTGTTCGGCTTGACAGCGGCTGCGCAGCGGCAGCCAACTAGTCACCCTGGGTACAGCGACGATACGGTGTCCATACTTTTCCATTAGCTTCCGTCGCAATGGCTTTCACTATCTCATGGTGCTGATTATTATTATTATTATTATTATTATTATTATTATTATTATTATTATTATTATTATTATTATTATTATTATTATTATTATTACATGTGCATCCTTTTCGAAAGGAGGTAGCAGCACAAGCCAGCAAGGTAATTATTTTTGCCTTTCACGTGAATCCGTATATACCATCGTTATATACACACTGAACTGATTTGTCAAAATGAAAAATTCGCTTCACTGCATATTTTACTTTACTTTGGCCCACCGATCATCCGGCCATCAGTTTCGGTTGTTTTCTCCTTAAATCCGTCCAAGTCTCAAACACTCACGTAATGTCCCTAACACCGAAAGCCTTGGACAAGCACTTTTCGCATTTGCCACAAGATGGATAGTGTGATATAACTCACAGAACACGCTCAGCAGTTTGTGGACCACACTTCCAAACGGCATGTACAAATTATCTAGCTTTGAACAGCAGGGCACTGTCACTTTTGCATTTCAATAGTTCCAAGCCACTGCGAAATTGTCGGCAACGTCAGCGCAGATGAGTCTGCGCCTTCGGTTCACCAAAAACATCAGCGGGTTCCTATACCACTTCCAAGAACTAATGCTGCGCGACAACTTCACTCATTTGCTCGCCACATCACATTTGTACGATGGAGTTCACCGAGTTTCACCAATGAGTGAGTGAGAAAACTTTATTTAGAATCAGAACGATTCGCGTCCGGCGAGTTAGTGGGCTGGGGCACCCGCCGAGGTTACGGCCAAGAGTTCTTGCCTCTCGGCGGCTTCCTTGGCCCGCTGGACTGCCCATTGGTCTTCCAGGTTTGAGCTGAGCAGCGCGGCCTGCCATCGCGCGCGGAGGCTGTCGATGGAGGCTGCGCTCCCATTGTCCTGCATTAGTTCCTGGCATTCTCATAGCATGTGTTGTAGCGTGGCTCTGCTGCCGCGCACTTTGCATCTATCTGTTGTGTATATTTCCGAATAAATAGCGTGCATTAGTAACGGGCTCTTGTAGGATTTGGTTTGTAGTTGTCGCCACTGGACAGCTTGCGATCTAGTGAGTTGTGGATGGGGTGGAGGATAAGTGCATCTTTGCATCTTGTAATGTTTGGTGATGTAGCTGAACCTGGTCAATCTGTCTTCCCATTCTCATACTTCGCAGGGCCCTGTCGAGGAGTCTACGTTCATCGCAGCTCGGAAAGTCGGTCTTCGAGCTACGTTATGTGCCTCGATCCTGTTAGGGTTGGCGTCTGGCACCACGCGCAGAAAAGGATTTCACCCGACCTTCTCTCACCATGCCTCGTCGAAATGAGGCGTGACTGCTCCTGCTACGGTTGGTGTCTTGCACCACGTGCAGAAAGAAATTTCTCTCACCCGACCTTCACACACCTTGCCTCGTCGAAATGAAGCGTGACTTCCTAATTCGCCATGACCATTTCGAGTGTCTGCCGGTCTGGCGGAAGCGCCGCAGTGTTTACAGGCCTCTTTTGTGTGTGTGCGTGTGCGTGCGACATTAGAGGCGCCCTTTCCTCGAACGGCCAAAGTCTACAGGAGAACTTCCACGAACCAGCAACGCGCAAGAGTCGGACAAGCGTCTACAATTCCAGAAGGCGGGACGGCCTCCTCCTTGCAGCAGGCTTTCTGTGCCGGTCACGTGACGTCGACGGAAGCAAGATCCCTCCCACGATTGTAGAGAGACTATTTAAGGGGCTCCGAAATGTACTTTTAAACACTTCATGTTTTTCTCATTTTCTTTCACCAACTTTTGAATAAACCGTGCATGTTTAGCACTAGAAATCGTCTCGCCCTTGCTTGGTCGCCATGGTCTACCGGATGCCTGTAGCCCGTCGACAACACCACGCTACCCAATAAGTAACGTCGGTCGAGCTTCGATAGGCAAGCGCCTCTACAACTCGGCCGCAGTACTATACGCTACCCTGGAGCAAGCAACACTCCGCGTTAGAGTTGTCCTCTCCCGTTGAGTCGGTGGTGTGGGCTGGTATCCATAGGATTTGGACGCACCTGACTTCCCTTGTTGGTTTGCCTTTTATTAGTATGTTTAGCGCCTCAGCAGAGATACGGCCGTTCGCGAAGTTGCGTACTGCCTTCTGGGAATCGCTGATTATATAGTATGCGTTGGTTTGGGCTATGGCTAACGCTATAGCCGCTTCCGCCGCCGTTTCGATGCGTGTCGTGTTTATAGTCAAGCTTGTGCAGCATTGTCTGTTGTGGTTAAGTACTGCTGCGACAAAGCTGCGTTTGTGTTTGCAACGTTAAGCGCCTGGTGAGGTCTGGTGTGGAGTCGTCGCCGGCGCTGTTGCCTTGCCTTATGGGCGTTGCTAGGTCCGTGACGAGGGTTAGACCTTCCTGTTGGGAGTCGAGCCATATATTTTTGCCTTTGGTGTGGATGTACTTGCACCCCCACGTGGTGTGGGCGGCGTTAAAGTCTCCACCTGTTATCACCTTCTGGTCACCTGCTATGTCGAGCGTGCGTTTGAATAGTGTTAAGAATATGTGCCTCTTGAATTGTGGACTGCTGTATACGTTTAGAATGAATATACTATTATTTGTCTTCCTTGATGGTATAATTTCAATTAGTATGTTGTCCACGCCTGTGATTCACCAAGTCTCTCATAGATAAATACTAAGGGAATGTTGAGTGTTTATCAAAGCATCATACACAACTTTGCGTGTTGAATTTACAGACATTCTTTTTGCGCATAACATAAGGAAAGACACAGCGCATATATGATATTGCAAAACCAGTAGACCCCTTCAGCGCTACATAGCTTGCGATATCCAAGCGGCAAATTTTCTCGACTAACGCGCTTTTGAAGAAGAAACTGGGGTTCAGGCATGGCAGCAGAAGCCGACATATCATTTAATAATAACTTCGGCTCGAGCCACCCGTACCTTAAGCATACACGAAGGGATCGAGCGCGCGCGGCAGCCGAGCGAGCGGCGTCCTGGCTTTGACGTCACTCGCGAGAGGGCGCCACTCCAAGTTCTCGCTGCTAATAGCAGTCGGGCAAGGTAGCATGACGTCACAGATAGAAGTGCACCGGCCTTTGGTTAGAGGTGCAAAATAAGAAACGGACTAAGAATTAACAGACATGAACAAGCGCGAATGTGCGCTTGTTCTTGGTGAGCTAGGTAAATCATCACGCTGGATAGATATAATCAAAAGCGTCTTTGAATTATCACGTTTTTTTTTTGCTTAACAAAAAAGGAATATAAATATTTTCATACAGGAACCTGCATGACAGTGTTTCCTCTGCAGAGCATGGAAAACGCAGTATTCACGGTCACTTTCAAGCAGATGACATGCGACTAGTATGAAAATGCCGAACAGCACAGCGATTACACTTTCAGTGTTTTGCTTTCCGACAGGCGAGCACGAAATCAGACTACTTACTGCTCCTCTAAATAGAACTGGCGCAAATTATTGACCTTCACGATATATGTTGGTTACGATCGCGATCAGGTTCCGTGCTCTTCTAGGCTTGCTTTCAGTAGAATATCACAAGCTTCGTAGTCGCGTGGTTATGTTCTCGTCCACATCTCCTAAAACTAAAAAAAAAAAATGCTTTCAAAGATGCAATAGACGGTTCCACACTACATTTTAAAATGTACCATAATGCTAATATACTCACATCGATGTAATCGATGCACAACTCCTTCGAAATTGTTCACTTTCGTGCGTTCCTTATATCACGCTTGCTGGGAGCTATGTTTATGTATTGTTGGACCGACCTATCGTCAGTCGATGTTCACAAATGGACTTACGAAAATTCTATGCACACATATAGCTTCCTTGTCATCTCAGTCTCAGATGTCAGCTGGTCTGCGTCGTCTGCAACGCACGCTGCTTGTATGCCTGCTGGGATTGAAGAGCGGTGCCTCAGCTGCACTTGGCCAACATTTATACGAAGGAAAAGAAAAAAAGGGGAAACGTGAGGTGCACGTGTTCAGCTAATAGAACTTGTTTACCGAGGACGCTCGGCGCACCAAAGCATACCTGTGGTCTAGTGACTAATTCGGTATTGCAAGCGCTGCTTGCATGTAGACTCCCTACGGTGATGATGCAATGCGGCTTTACCCTTTGCAACGGGTATTTATGTCGATTGCGCACCCTAGCCATGAAAAAAAAAAAAGAACACAAACAAAGCATAAATAAATAAACAGAACAGTAAACAAACAACCCGCAAAAGGGGAGAGAATACTTTCAGGCGTGTCGCCCCATCTATGTGGCAAGCAAAATACTATTTTGCAGCCTTTGAGATTCGCATGCAGCCCATACTGCAATCTTAGAGGACTTATTACTGTGACTGTTATCCGTAAGCTGGCAGCACAATGCAAGAAGTTTTATTTTTTTTGCAAATTTTTGCTGGTTGTGCGTCGTGCTCCAGCGTCCGTAGTGGTTGTAGAGTGGTAGCGTAGCAGGTGTTTCGTTGAGTAAACTCGGCTGTGCGCGCGATGTTTACTACGCGTAGTACGGCGGAAACCTTTTGAGCGACTTCTGTAACATTTCTTCTCGTCAGATGTCTGTCGCCGGGAACCAAGTAGCTGTAGGTATGCCACTGTTCAAGAAGTCCAAGGAGTCCGACGATCATCGAACCAAGTTGCAGAGAAAACTGTATATCGCCCAGGAAAGTCCGGACAACACTTTCGATTTATCGGAGTGCGCACTCAGTGACGTGCCGTCCGGTGTGTTTTCCAAGTGCCGTGTGTTTCGCAAGACGACCTTGATACTGCGAAACAACAAACTGACTTCAATTAGTGGAGGAGGTTCATTAAAGGACCTTTGTGACATCACAGTGCTAGACTTGGAAAGCAACCTCTTGGCGAAATTACCCGACGAGTTCGGTTTCCTTCGCAGCTTGGTTGCGCTCAATCTAAAGGGCAACGCCCTGAAGAAATTACCTGGAAGCTTTGCAAACTTGGCGAGTTTGCAGTCGTTAAACCTTGGAAACAACAAGTTAAAAGACTTTCCGCTACCGATTCTCCGACTGCGAAAACTTCAGCACTTAGATATAGCGCAAAATGCCATCACGAGACTGCCAAACAACTTCTTCGAACTGCGGTCGCTGCGTTCGCTCGTCTTGGACAGCTGCAACTTCACCTTTCCCGACGCCGAGGTTTGCGGGCAGCCACTCGAATCTCTCATGCTGCACTTGTGCAATCTTGCAGGCGTCGAATATGTCCCGCCGCTTGATGAACCCGACACGAACGACTGCAAAGGCGACGCCGCAGCAACCACAGCCTTCATTGGGTTTGACCTGGAAGACCAGTACAAGCAGTTTGAGGAGCGGAGAGAGAGGCGCCATCAAGAGCTGTTACAAATGGAAGAGGAGCTACGGGACAGCGCAATGAATCATGCAGCAGTCTCGGAAGTCACGAGAAAACGCAAACAAGAGCTGCTGCTTGAAATAGCACGGGAACAGGACACATTGGAAGACGCCATTCTAGATGTACAAAGCAGGAAAGATTTGGAAAAGCAAAAGCTTGTATCGCTACTGCTGCACTTGGAACACCACTCGGCTGAGCTTATTCACCAAATCTCAAATGATATGAAGTTAAAGAATTCTGAAGTGCTGGCACGTGCTTTAGAACAGGAACAACTGGAAATGAAGGAACTCTTCGATATCCAACAGCAAGAAATGGACGCTTCTCGACGCAAGGAGGTCCTGCGTTCAATGGCTGAAATGCTCCACCAGGAAGAACAGCAACGTCTCTATAGACAAGCCAAAGACAGCATTGTTAAAGGAATCCAGGAAGAGGAAGCAGCTTGTGATGAGTTGCTGAGAGGTGCTATATTCTCTAAAACGAAGCAGCAGGATGAAACCATTTGTCGCATTATCGATGAAGAGAGATATCAAATGGAGGCCTTCAAAGCACTTCAGTTGAGGAATGATTACATGCATTGTCACCTAATGCAGCAAATTATGCTGATTGAGAAAGAGTTAAAGAGATTAACAGATGTTGAGTTGAAGAAACGGGATTTCAAAGTTATGGCTGACCTTGACATCCTTTCAAAGCATCGTGTTGAACTAGCATTTCTTCTTTCACAGTTGCTTGATGAAAAAGCTGTACGGGAGAAGCAATTGCAAGATCAACTAAAGGCAATAGAAGCTCACAGAAGGCAAGAAATTAATGATTTTTGGTTGATACAATACCAGAAGCTCCTCGACAGGAAACCACAGGACATATGTTACTTGGATGAGCAGCTGGACTCACGCATTCGTGACATCCTGCTTTTGGCGAATGCGTCGCACTATGCTACAGTTTTTGCGAGCAAGAATGTTGACTGGGAGCACTTTGTCCAGTTGGAGTGGAAAGACTTCAGGAGTTTGGGAATTAACTCTGACACTGTTATACAGATGCTGTTGTCCACAAAGGATCAGTATCTCGATGAAAACCCAGCTGCAAAACCAAGTGCACCTTCTCCAGAACAATCGCCACTTGATGAAAAAGCTGCTGCTGATGCCTGTTCTGCAACATTGCAAGTGCGTGACCTAAGGCTTTGGTGTAGCTCAGAGTGTGTCATTTGCTTTGAGGTGACAAGGCTGCTCGTATTTGTGCCATGTGGCCACGTCTGCTGTTGCGAACAGTGCAGTGTGGGGGTGAACCAGTGTCCTCTGTGCAGAGCGGACGTCGAGGGCAAATTGTCAGCTACATAACTGGCTATGTGCAAATGTGTATGTGTTCTCCTTTATTTTTTTTATTTTTATTTTTCATGTCACTGCTAAGCCTAGTCTTTTCTTAAAGCATGAGGTTGTGCAACTTTTTTGACAGCAGTATTGTTATGATGATTACACTTATGATGTATTTGCTCTTGGACTACCTCCCATTGTCGGAACAATTGCACGTGTTACGTCTGGCATGCTTTTCCCCCGTTTATTGACAAAGGAAAATGTGCTTTTATATTTCTGCATAACTGACAAAACTGGGCCGCAATTTTGTGTTGATACCGTTTCCGATGCTAATGCCTTTCGGTGCTTTTTGTGTTCGTGAGTGGGGCGGAGCACAAACCCGGCCACTCACGAATTCGAAATGTGCCGAAATGCATATTAGCATCAGAAAAGGCATCTCTAAAGAAATCGCAGCCCTGAATTGATCACTTGAATGTGCTGTGCGAGCATGCAGAGTCAACTCATGTTTAGTCAAACTCCTTGGAACCACAAGTCTTGCAAAACAATGCATAAACAATGTACAAGGGTGAGTGATCGACTACTGCTTGCATGGTGCAGAGGAGAGTGCATTACTCTATATGCACATTCAGTTATATCGGAGCTTGTATCGGGTGACTGAATCGGTGGCATTGTCTGTAGTCACACCTGGAAACATGCAGAGCAGCTTTAAGATCAAATTTAGGTGCACTTTGACCATGCATATTTTAGGACGCCCCCTGATTAGCCATTCCTCATCATGTTGCCCTCCACTGATAAGCCGAACTGTTTGAACGGCCCATAAACCTTCATCAAATTACACGGATTTTAGGTGCACTGAAGCCATAGTGGATCAACTGAAATGTTGAGATTTGTTCTAATCAACTGAATTGCCAGAGCTTCAATAACCTCGAGCCAGCTGTGCATGCTCACACCTTTGGCATTGTTTTAAAAGGCCTAGTCATGTTCCAGCAACAAACATGCATTAAAGAATGCCTGTTGTGCTAACGCTTTCAAAAGAGGAAAGAAAGCAGCTTTGTCAGCGGGGCGAGTGTGCTGACTTGCCACTATACTGCCAATTTTGGCAGTTTTGGCTTCAGCATTGCATGGTGTGATTATAAATGAACAAAACTGTGATGCCTAGGTGCCACTCCTGTCACACAACTGCTTTAATTGCTCATTGAAGCCGCTTTTCACTGAGATTTTGAACTTGACTAATGCATGCCACTGCCGCATAATCTGCTGGATGGATGGCTTTTATGAATGTCTGCTTTGTAATGGTATGATGGCATATTCCACCAAACTTGGATCTTTTTACCATTTTGCTACACCTTGTCAATACCCTTAAGATTGACTGTTCATGGTAACGGACCATAAGGTTATCAAATACATGTACTTGAAAAGTTGATGAGAGGGCCAAGTTATCAGATGTACAATGAGCAGTGTAAGGTGTGCCCAGACTAGTAGCTTGTAGATTATGACTGCACCTTTGGCCACAAGCAAAAGGCCACTGTAAAAGCACTTTTCTAGAAAACAGCATTGCCATTTTATGCTTTCTCATGGAAAAGAACTTTTGCATGCACTCAATTTATATTCCACTGCTACTGTATCTCATTGGGGGAGTGCTCAACACAATCTGCATTGCATTCGCTGTATGTACATACTGCAGTTGAAGTGTACCCTGAAAAGTTTAAGGGGGTTGATGACTTGGGTAGCACAACTTTGAAAACAGCTACTGTCAGCTCTCGGCCCGACAGGACGATGCTGGTCATCTTTGATGGTTTTCGTGCTATATAAGTTTTTTAATACCCTGACTGTTGTCAATGCTTAAAGGGGCCCTGAAACATAACCTCTTTGAAACATGAGCGACATGCTGCAATGAGTGTGATGCCTTTCAAGGAATATGCCAGTCCTGAAAAGGAAGTTTTTGAAAAGGACCTAATATGAAAGAAGATACAAAGAGTGCAATGTCTATGTACTTTCCCAATTACCCAGCAAGTCATCAGTTCCTCTCAGCTGGAGAGGTGTGGTGCCAGTAGCCATTATATCCCTATCACTCTTTCCTTTTAATTCTTTTTGCCTTGGTGCACTTATGGTAACCTTTTGAGGTACGAGTCTTACATAGGTACCTGAAAGCAACAAAGGAGTGACGACAGGATTGGTGGGATGGGTCGACAACTGCCTCTTCCTGTTTCCTGAACAGTCTGGAGATATATGAATGCGTACACAAGCATTTATACAAGATCAGCAGTAATTTGTCATCGGGAACAATCACCCAATGGCTGGCATCAATTGGCTGCTGCCACGTTATGGCAGCTGGCTAGAATTAGAAAAACAGCAAAGGGGAAGTCTGCCCAATGACCCACCATGGCCACTGTAGCATCATTGCTGGCACTGCATAGGGTGAAAAAAAGTGGACGGTTCAAAAGCTGCATGAGAGAGCAAGCAATCTATTAATCTAGATTGTAGGTGCCCTGCTGCATGCAACAGAATAAAATTTGGCTCAAGTGCTCATGGCAGCATTGTCTCCAGAGTGGCAACATTTTCTTAATACGCTCAAAAAGTGTTTCAGGGACCCCTTAGTCCCCACCCCAGGCACTTGAAACAGCTAAGGTGGGATGGTTGGGGGTATTTTCAACCTCCTAACCCTCCACCTGGTAGTGGCTCAGAATCACTGCACTTATTTTCTAGTTTCAGATCTGATCATTGCAGAAGAGTTTGTATTTATAGTCTGGTTGGTCCATGACTTCGACCCTAAAATAGCCCCCAAGACACATTGTGGGTAGATAGCCTATGGAGTTGCTACAAGGTTTCATGAATCAGGCGGTGTATCAACCAACAGAGGCCAGCCACGCATAGCAGGCAGAGCTATTTGCTTCTTAAAGTTCACCAAAGCCAATGTATAGTTTCAATGGCACTGCAGTTGGCAAACTAATTCAATTTCAGTTACAAAGTCTTGATGACGTGGACCTGGCATTTGTAAATTTTCTATTGTTAAAATTTCTGCCTAATTGTAGAAAACGGTCCTGGCATGTGTTCATGCATTTCTACACCGGAAAAGCCTGTTAATTCTACGTTCAATCCAGACAGTGTTCTGAATCTGACAGAGTTCTAGAATCTGACAGAGTTCTAGCTTGTCCATACACGGTGTTGAGCATGGTGCCCATTGTTGAACGCTCCCAAAAATACACAGTGGCACCAACCTATGAAAAATTGGTTTCATTAATACCAGTGATTAGAATGGTGCTTAGTAGTCCAATATTTCTTATGTTGGCACTGCCGTGCAGTCATGGAGTCCCTTCAATCACATGCACAGTGTTGCAGCTCATATTGCATGCGACTGTACATTGCCTTACGATGCAGTTCTGCATCATGTAGAACTGCAGGAAGCATAGTAGTCATTTGGACAAGTTGTAAATTGCCAGCCATTACTTGAGTGCACCAGTGAAGAAGTAAGGAAAAAAGCACATGAAATGTCGGGCACCATGAGAGAAGGGTGAATTGGGCAAGTTGGTATTTGTTCGTTTCTTTTTTTTTTATTACAGCACAAAGGACGAAGACTACAGGGGAGGTATTCTGTAAGAGTTCACCTAGTGGGCATGTCCATTTCGTCTGTTGTTGACGTTCTGATTGGCCGGGCTGGGCTGCGTGTCTGCAGCAACCAGCCGCCACAGCCAATCGACACTTCACAAAATGGACATGTCCGCTAGGTGGACTCTTACACAATACCTCCCCTGGTGGCACAGATGTGATAGGACCACACACTGTCTAGCAGCTTTGTCACCTCTAGTATTCGGCACTTTAGAAATAATAGCACTGTCTTCCGGTGACTACATATTTACTTTTTAGGTTACTTTTGTAACTTCTTAAAAGTTGTACTTGTGTGATTGGTTGAAATTTTATTTGCGCATGTTCCTGTACAAGTCTAAGTTTGCACGTAAAGACAGCAAAGTGTTTTATTTATTTGTGTTCTTGTACTATACATGCTCTTTGGATCACTTCATATCTTCTATAACATAAGAGATGATCTCATTTCTGCAAGGTCACCTGTACAGGATCCATTTTCTAATGCAAGTCCCTGACTGTGTGAAGCATTGTTTCGAGTTTATAGTGCAGCAAAGTGAAGATTTCAAAGCCACACTTAATTTGGCTTTCTGATAGCCTGAACCAATTCTATATGTCTAGCAAAGGCTGCTCTAATTCTGAATGGCTCAACGAGCTTTGAAACTGCTTGTGTGACAAGGGTGTAGACTATATGTATTCATGACTCTTGAGTGCCTGAAACGAACCCATAGTCCAACTTTCATATGTGGATTGTTTCGTCTAGATGCAGTCTGTCATATGGCACCACTTTTTTTCCCATTTATCATTAAGTCATGATGGCCTTTAGTTGCACCGTAAAAGGTGCCATGTAGAACAAACCAGAACAAAGAAACCACTGAATGGTATATAGCCCACTTCGTGAAGCATGCATAAAAATGTTTCGAAACCACTTTGTAGAGGACAGGAATCGTCACCGAGACCTGTGTCAGAGATCCAAAGCTTCAGAGAATGAGGGGCATCGTTTCTCTTTCATCTGCTGATTGGCGAAGCTTCCACAGAAGCCCTGCTACGTGGATATGGCAACCAGTATTGGCGATGCAGAAAATGACCTTGAAACTCCTGATGAAGACTAACAAGTTGGGGATATCTACAGTTGGTGTGATTACATTTGGCCTATCTGCCGTTAAAGAGCACATTTTAATTCTGTGATGTCAATTATGTTTTTACGAGTTATCTGTTGATACTGTTTCTTGGGTGTGTACATTACCTCTTATTAACGCAGGAGGTAGTTTGTTTAATTGCTTTATTGCATTATGTTTAATGTCAGGTTTTTTAAGACTGGCGAAAATGGTTGTAACAAAGCAATTTCTTGAAAACCACAGAAAGTTTGTTTTTTTTGCTACACATTTAATGGTACTACTGTATGTGCTGCCATAATTGATAGTGATGTGGCATGTACATAGGAGGAAACATGATAACGAAAGAATTTCCACAGTGATTGTGTGCCTGTTTGTATTACTTGACCCTTGTCCTGGCTATGTTTTGGCAAAGCCATATGAGTTGGCCTGGCAGAGTTGCAGGCGTGACAGATAGTATTGCAATTGCAATCACACTCTAAGGGTACACAGTGCACTCTACTTATCACAATACCATGTATAATGCTACAATTGGCTATAATTATTACAAATAACTTACACCAATGTGTGAGATTTATAGTATTGACTTTGTTGGTTCCACACAAAATTAAGGCATATGCAGCGATGAAATTACCGCATGTCCGGCATGAATATGACATCCAAACAATTATAAAGGTGGTTCCTGCTCCGGGAGAAACAAAATAACCAAACACTATGAAGCGTAGTTCAACTGAAGTGTTTGCAGACGGACTGCTAAGTGCTCTGCACTATCTGGCCTGACATGATGCAGTCTGTGCAGCTTTCATCGCCTAATTATGTGCAGTGACTGACTGTTAGACGCACGATGCCAAGCTACAGTTCTTGCAGAAGCAAGATTTGGTTTAAGCAGCCTCGTAGTGCTAAATACTCAATGTAATAGTTTGTTTCATTGAAAGAAATATAATTGTTGGCTAGCTGTAGAACAAGAAAATTTTTTTTTGCTATTCATTGTTTACCATATGATTTGTTCAGTGCTCAAGTGTAGGTTCACGCATATAGTCGAAGAGCTGCACCATGTAAAAATGCGCACTATCTGATGCGGCTATCTGATGTTGAGACTGCTTAGGAAAATGAACAATCTGCCCTGGCACATGTAGCGCTGTTCCTAAGTGGTAAAGTTTATTTCCAACATAGCGACAACCATGTGCAACACTCAAGTTCTCTTGCTGTGTGGGCACTGCTTGAGTAGATTGCACTGTAGTTTTTTTGAAGCCTGCTACTTATTATGCACCAACCTTTTGTTGACTGGGCAGTGGTTGCATGCACAACTGAAATGCAGGTGTGTGCAACAGTTCCCATACTCGCTTGTGTTTGACTGACTGCGAAAGTTCAGAATGTGCAAGAGCTTGCTGCAATTTTGTACTGCAGGCACTTATGATTATACGTCATGCTGAGATTGAAAGTCCTGAATTTCCTTGCTTACTGTGAGCCAGCATGTTGACATAGTCACTCCCAAGATGGTGCTTGCAACCGTTGCCTTAAAAAATTTACTGAACAAAGCTATGTGAACAAGCTGATTACTTGAAGCATGTTCATTAGATACATAGAGCACCACATTGCAATAATTTGATTATGCTATACACAGCATTGCTTTGCAATTTTGCATGGCTTTCCTAATAGTGCAACAAGTCTTTTTGAACATGTTACATTTGTATACAGCTTTCAATACCTCTCTGCAAGTTGTGAATTTTCAGCAATGTTTACAAATTATATTGTTGATGCAATGCTCATGTGTTTCAATAAAGCTGAGAATATACAAACACATTTATGATTCACATAGATAAGGGGGCTTTATGGACCACTGTTTCTTTGCTACAGACTTCACCTGGTTACAGCAGAAAATTGTGTGGCTTCTGCAACTGACTATATATATTGTGGTCATTTAGTAATTTCTGCCACTCTTCAATGTTAGAAAAAAGCTCTGACAACCTAAATTCTTTACGTAACCTTGCGGTAAGAGACTAGCCAGAACTAAAGTGTACAGCCAGCATATCACCACTGATGACTTCCACACGATGAAGGCCACAGTAATGTTGCAGGAAAGTGGAAAGCTGGGTATATAGTTGGAAATGTTGATATCTAATAATGTTATATAATCTCATCTGGTCAGGGTGATTCATGGCGAGTAAAGAACACAAGGACACTAGTCGGCAGTGTCAAAAGGAATCTCTAATGCCCTGATCAGCTCTTTCTCACATTTCAGTTCTTTGCAATATCTCATGCTCTCTATGGTATGTGCTTGAAAGAAGGAACTGTCATTGAATGGAAAGGTTACCATCGCTAGGTTTGCTTTAATGTTTGAATAGACCACATTCACTGGCCGATGAGAGAAAGAATATGCAGGAAAAAAAAATTTTGAGACATGGTTTCTCGTAACTGGCCTAGCTTGTAAGTGATATGTGCAGAGCATTGTGGTTGATTTAACATGTTTGCAATAAGGAAAGAGGTGTGGCTAGAGGAGAAATGGAAACAAATAGAACACTGGAATGACAGAATATTTCGTTAGCTGCGTTGCATGTTAAAAGACGGGCACCCAGTGTGCACAGGAGGCTGTTTCACATCATTTCAATATCCAGAATCTCCGATGCTCATGGTAAATTTAGCTGGTTACCTTCAAGTATGTGGAGCACATTTGCCCGATCGAACCTGCGCAGTTGGCAGTGCTCTTGCTTTCGAGCAAAAGTGCTATCCAACGAAATTCTGGTAAGGTGATTTCTCTGACTGCACTGTGGGCAAGCTGCAAACTAAGTCCTAGCAAGGTATCAAAGCTGTGCAATGCAGTGGTGTAGCCAGAAATTTCGTTCGAGGGGGGGGAAGGGGGGGCTCACGTTGGAGGTTGGCTTCCTCACAGAATTTGTTGAGGGATCAAATACATGAATAATAACTGCATTGGCATTGCCAAAGATGCTGCAAACAAATTCTTGAATGCTACGCACTGTCAAGACAAGTAAAATATGTATTTTTTCATAAAAGAATATATTCTTATCTTCTAAAAATTGTTCCAAACATAACTGATATCAATGCTTCCATGTTGTTTGTCTATTTATTAAGTAATAAAATATCACACGAACTTTAGAACTATATCAGTGCGAAACCAGCAAAGCAGTGCATGCCGCTGATATAATAAATGTAAAGGCCGTGGAATGAACAAGTTGAGGACAAATATGTTAATGATACTTTGTCATTCGAAAGCCTTGTTTACATTTTTGTACATATGCAACGGCCAGGGAGAAATCTCAGTGACGCTGTCTTTCATTCCAATGTACTGTCACCGGTTGCGTATTGTAATTGCACCAAAATCATAGTCGCAACAGAAATCACGTATAAAAAGCAGCAGTTCTGCAAAATATACATTAGAAATTCAAAGTACAATGGAATACACAAATGCGAAGATAAAGATTGATAAGAAGCAAAAAAAAGTGTCTCTGGAAACAAAGTTCACTGCATGTATCCACAAAACCTAGCAACAAGATATTTAAATATACGTATAAGTAACCAATAAATGTACGTATCTAAGCAAAAGTCACTTTATACAGGGTGCTTCCGCTAATTTTAGCCAGAGTTTAAAAATATGCTGATGCAGTCTAAGACGACGCGACCAAGTGCATATTGCTCACTTTTGTACGTAGTGTGTCACGCTATATTTTGTGTTTTGCTTAATTAGACTTTTAGTCAAGATTAATAAGCCAACTCCTGAAGTAACGAAGTTAGGAAAAAAATTCCAATTAGAAAATTGCAGAGCGGTTTGCAAAACGTCCGAATAAACAGTTTCTGTCTTTCTATATAAATATTAGGTATTAGTGTATTTCAGCTTACTGATGATGCCTGCGAACTACAATACTAGTGACATGCCCGCTTGCGCGTCGTGATTGCACTGCTCCCCAACGTTCCGCGCACAAACAGCCATAGGCACGCTACCACTTAAAAGGCAACAGGGCCACCACGTAGGCGTCGGCTGGGTGATTTACGCCAGCGATGTGCTCCCCTCGTGAAGGTTCGTTATAACGATAAGCAGACGCAGCGATTATCGCTTGTGCTGCCGGAAGCAACAGGTCCGTCATTTCGCGATAGCTCTAAGCAAATTGAACATCTCTAAATAAAGAAACTCAGTTTTGACAAGGCTGAAAATGGTGGAATAAGAGTATCATTAATGACCAGACGCAGTCTTTCACTGAATTTACGTTTATTTTTCATGCGCTTTCACAGCAAGCGCTCAAAGGGGTCACCTTCTGCAGCGATACAACACTGGGACTTTCTGAGAACGCTTGCTGTCGCTTCCTTGAACATCGTCGGTAAAATGCTGTGGCAGACTTCAATTATCTTCTTCTGTAAGGCTTCTGGAGTCGTCGTTTCCGTCGTGTATACGTGATCCTTAATATAGCCCCTGAAGAAAAAGTCGAGAGGGTTGAGGTCGGGTGACATTGCCGGCCACAGCACAGGCCCCGTTTCTCCATATCAGAGGACTGATAGCACCCCAAGCGCAGAAGATTCTCTCTGGCACTCCTCTCTCAAGGCAACGCCGCGTGCAGATCATCTGGGCCCCTGGTCACTCGGGTCTGGCTGGAAACGAAGCCGCCCAGGCACGTACCCAGGGGGGGGCCCGGGGGGGGGGCCGCCCCCCCCCCCGTAATCAAGTGGCGTACCCCCCTTCCTCCCCACCCACGCCACCACTCCTCACACATTCTTAAAGCGCCGCAAGATCAATGTTGAGACTTCGCAGCTGTTCATCGGTCAGCATTATGCTGCCTTTTTCACTCTTTTTAGATGGTGGTAGTTATCGGCATCTCTTGTAATGTGAAGGACAGTTTTCTCGTAGATTCCGCACCCGCGCGATTAACTCGAGATACGTTCAGTTGTCACCATCTATTCAATCGTCACGCGCATAGCTGTTGCTTTTGTTAGTTCAACCTTCTTTGTTTAGGCTGATCCTGGGACCAGGAGAGAGATGCGGCTGTTACTCAGCTGGTCTGTACTCTCATGGAACGAGTTGCGGCCGGAGAAAACGCCAATTGCGTTTAACTTATTCCTTTGCTTCATTGTTTCCTTGAGTTACGGCTCGCCGCGACGCTGGCAGATGCCTGGAACCATATACACGTGATATGAGTTAGATAAGGTGGGAAATAAAATAATGTGAAAGAGCGTCCATCATGAAACCCTGCAATAACCCTTAAACCCATAAGCAAGATGACTGTCGCCCGTTACCTCGTCTGTTTTTCCCTAACCGTATAGCACTTTTCGTTCAAAATTGGCAACCGGAAACAACAATAGCAAGGAGTTGAGAAATTAAGCGATCTACTAAGGGAGAGAGCCAAGGCAACAACCAAACTGCAAGCAAAAGCGAATAATAAAAATGTTAACCGTTGTATATGAGTATATTTATGGATCAACACCTTTTTATTTAAAAAGGAAGTAGAGAAAACGCCGCCGGAAGTGGAGAACAATTGCTTGTTTTGAATGACGCTTCTACAGTTATCGGTCGAACCGCCTCACGTAGCCACTTCTCTGCTGTGCTTATGTGGGTGTTTTTCTAACCTTTCGCAGTGAGCGCAGTACGTCTAGAATCGCAGAGTCCTGCGCTCTACGCGGTTATATGGGACGGGCGGCCGCACAGCGTTACGCAATTCGCGGAACTGTCAAAACTGATCAACAAGGCGAAAATAACTGATATTCGAAACTATAACATGAGAAAGACTGAAGAAGCCGAAAAAAATGAACGCAGCCTGAAATCAATAAAAAAGAAACCTGGCATAGGACAAACCATGATGTATGCACTAAAAGATAAGAAGGATAATATCATCAGCAATCTCGAAGATATAGTAAAAGCAGCGGAAAAATTCTAAGCTGACCTGTATACAATACCCAGAGGAGTCACGATAGTTCACTTAGAAACAGTAATGAACACTACACAGAAACTCTCCTATAACTAGCGATGAGGTCAGAAGGGCCCTGCAAGACATGAAACAATGAAGAGCGGGAGGATAACGTGGAATAACAGTCGATTTAATCAAAGATGGAGGAGACATAATGCTTGGAAAACTGGCGGCTCTTTATACGAAGTGTCTATCGACCGCAAGGGTCCAAGAAAACTGGAAGAATGCAGACATTATACTAATCCACAAAAAGAAGGAGACGTTAAAGAATTGAACAATTATGGGACCATTAGCTTGCTCCCAGTATTATATAAAATATTTACCAAAATAATCTCCAATAGAATAAGTTTAACACTGGATTTTGTCAACCAAGGGAACAGGCTGGCTTCAGGAAGAGATATTTTACAATGGATCACATCCATGTCATCAATCAGGCTATCGCGAAATCTGCAGAGTACAATGAGCCTCTCTATATGGCTTTCATAGATTACGAAAAGGCATTTGATTCAGTAGAGATACCAGCAATCATAGAGGCACTACGTAATCAAGGAGTACAGAACGCTTACGTAAAAAGCTTGGAAAATATTGCTACATGCGTGAGGTATTTGTTTGTTTGAACTAGGCGCGTAGGCGCCTTCACTCCAGAAAAGAGGAGGAAGAACGAACTGGGCTCGCGCTGTGAATCTAACTGGTCAGCGCTGCAACCGTTGTTGTAAATATAATCTGTAAATAGCTTCTCGTCTTACTGACTCGTCTTTCGCGTTAGAATATCTACAGAGGTTCTACAGCTACCTTAATTCTACACAAGAAAAGCCGGGAGAGACCTATAGAGAAAGGGGTCAGACAGGGAGACACAATTTCTCCAAAGCTATTTTCTGCATGCTTAGAAGAATTGAAGCTATTAAACTGGGAAGGCTTAGGAGTAAAGATCGACGGCAAATATCTCGGCAACCTTCGGTTTGCCGATGACATTGTTCTATTCAACAACAATGCAGACGAGTTACAACAAATGATTGGAGACCTTAACAGAGAGAGTGTAAGAGTGGGGTTGAATATTATTGTGCAGAAGATGAAGATAATGATAAATAGCCGGGCAAAGGAACAAGAGATCAGGATGGCCAGTCGGCCACTAGAGACTGTGAAGGAGTACGTTTACCTAGGTCAATTAATCAGAGGGAACCCTGATCATGAGAAGTAAATTCACAGAAGACTAAATATAGGTTGGATTGCATACGGCAGACATTGCCAGCTCCTGACTGGAAGCTTGCCATTATTATTGAAAAGTAAGGTGTGCAATCAGTGCATTTTGCCAGTGCAATATGTCCAGTGCCAATGCATTTGCTAGTGCATTTCCCAGTGCATTATGCCAGTGCATATGGGGCAGAGACTTGAGAGCAAGTTAAGGACCACGCAAAGAGCGATCGAACGAAGATTGCTAGGCATAACGTTAAGAGAGAAAGAGAGTGGTTTGGATCAGAAAGCGAACGGGTATAGACGATATTCTAATTGGCATCAAGAGGAAAAAGTGTAGCTGGGCAGGTCATGTAATGCGCCGGTTAGATGACCGTTGGACCATTAGGGTTACAGAATGGGTACCAAGAGAAGGGAAACGCAATCGAGGACGACAAAACACTAGGTGGAGCGATGAAATTAGGAAATTCGCGGGCGCTAGTTGGAATCGGTTGGCGCAGGACAGGGGTAATTGGAGATCTCAGGGAGAGGCCTTCGTCCTGCAGTGGACATAAAACATGATGATGATGATGATGATGATGATGGAGGTGGTGGGCCCCCCCCCCGAAAAAAAATCCTGGGTACGTGCCTGAAGCCGCCCACGATGCCGCCCGAGCTCTCGCACACCGGGCGCATCATCCTTCTCCTGCGTCTTCCGATCCCGACCAGCCCTCTGTTCTGCATCGCGGTCACACGCGGGACCGAATGGTCACGTTCAGAGAAATTCTCCTGCACTACCGCAGAGAGCGGTTGCGCTACCCCCCAGCACACAAAACACTGGATAAGTCTCAACCTACCACTTGGCGACTCATTCAAACACGAACTTGATAATGCAAAAAACAAACGGTATAAAATCCCGAAGAACCATAAATGACACCACAAAGAGACCATCCCTGCATTCAAAGTCTTAAACATAAACTGTTGTAGCGTCGTCAATAAAGCTGCAGAACTTGAGGGCATGCTGTTCTCGCATGATGCAGACGTTGCCATATTTACAGAGACGTGGTTGAGCAGTGAAATATTTGACAGTGAGTTTGTTCCTAAGGGCTATAAGGTATTTCGGGGTGACCGCGACAGAAGAGGTGGAGGAGTGGCCATTTTGTACAAATCATCAATGCAACTTTTTAGTGTGCCCGATGCGCAAGATATTGAAGCTGTCTTTTGCAAAACATACATCAACAAGGTCCGCTTCATCCTTGGTGTTTTTTATAGGCCTCCAAACTCTTCTGCAGCGGTACTTGAAAACTTAAGGGAATATATGCACTGCCATGTAAAATCAGATGACAGAATACTACTGGCAGGGGACTTTAATTTACCAAACATTGATTGGCACACCTTTTCATTGCATTCTGCTCACAGTATTGATAACACAATCTTTGATATTGTATTCACGTTTGACTTACTGCAAATGGTAAATAATTTTACGAGAGTACAGGGAGCCGTAGGCTCAATTCTGGACTTATTTTTTGTAAGTGGCGCCATCCGAAATGCGATAACCTGTGAAGTCACAAACGGGATTTCTGATCACAAAGCTGTCTTGTTGAGCTTGTCAAATGTCTACCCTGATCACAAAAACGGTGTTCATTTGTTTCCCAATTTTGCTTGTGCTGATGATGAATCTATTCTGGATATGCTTGCATTTTACTTTGATGACTTCAGAAACAGCACTTGCAATGTAAATGACTTGTGGCTTTCTTTTAGGGGAATTGTCTCTGAATGCATCCAACGATTCGTTCCCACAATTGTCTGTGCACCGTAATCCATGGATTTCTCACGAGACGTTACGCTTACAGCGAAGGCATAAAAGGTTAAAAGTGAAAGCAAGAACAAATGTAACCTTAAAATCTATTGTAGAAGGCACTTCAGAACAACTAAAACAGAAAATAATTTGTGACAAAGAAAAATATTACGGAACGATCCTGCCTTCGTTTATGAAAACGTCTCCCGAGAGATTCTGGCGCCAAATCACACCTAAATCTTCTTCTACCAGTGGGTTCATGATAAATGGCAAATGTGTAAGTGATGAGACTCGTTTGTTCTGCTTTTAACAAATTCTTCCAGACGGTATTTACCAAAGATAATGGTTGCCTTCCCAACTTTTCTATATCGCTTCCTGTTATATCTGACGTCATTTCTGAGAGTGGCGTTCTTAATTTGCTATTGAACATTGATACTAAAAAGTCACCAGGACCAGATAAAATACCAAACGCGTTTTTAAAGCGTTATGCAGAATGGTGTGCTAAGTACCTGTATGTCGTATTCACCAGATCTTTACGCGATGGTTCCCTACCGGATGACTGGAGGATGGTCGAAATCAAACCTTTACATAAATCCGGGAAAAAAACACACATAGACAATTACCGACCAGTATCTCTTACATCTACATCATGCAAAATTTTAGAGCATATAATTCATAAACATATATTAAGTTTCTTAGAAGAGCACAAGGTACTTACACATGTCCAACATGGTTTCAGGCATAGGTTTTCTACATGTACTCAATTAGTTGAGACTGTTCACGATCTCGCACAGGCAATTAATGAAGGGAAGCAAACAGATATTGTGTTCATGGATTTTCGTAAAGCATTTGACAAGGTATCACATAACAAATTAATCCATAAATTAGGGTATTATATAAATAATGAGCAGATACTTACATGGATCAGAGCCTATCTTACTAACAGACACCAATTTGTCACCTTAAACAATACTTCTTCTAACAATACAGAGGTTGCGTCTGGAGTCCCCCAGGGATCAGTTTTGGGACCACTTTTATTTCTATTATTTATAAATGACATAGTCGCAGAACTTTCAGTTTCTGTGAAACTTTACGCAGATGACTGTATTTTGTATGAAAAGATATCTTCTGTTGATGATCAGATGAATCTAAATAATGACCTGGCAAAGGTCACTGCTTGGTGCGAACAATGGCAAATGTCTATTAATTTTGAAAAAACTGTTTTTATGAGAATCACCCATAAGAAAGAACCTCTTCAATTTGCATATAATGTTGACAACGTATCTCTATCAGAGGTAAGAGAGTACAAATATTTGGGCCTATGGATAACCAATGAGCTTTCCTGGACGAAGCACATAGATACTGTTGTTGCGAATTCTTTGCGTAAACTGTTTTTCTTGAGGCGCTCACTGAAATCATCTACGTCTGATGTTTGTTTACTGGCGTACAATTCCTACATTCTTCCGTTGTTGGAATATGCCGTAATTATTTGGGACCCATTCACTTTAACCAATATTAAGAAACTGGAACGTGTACAGCATAAGGTAGTTAGGTTTGTTTTTAGTTCATACGGCCGCGCGTCTGTTGGTGAGCTCATAAGGCACAGTGGATTACCCCCGGTGACTGTGCGCAACCGTATCTGTCGATTAAAGTTCCTCTTTCAACTTGTAAACGGCCATTATAAGGTTAACACTTCCAAGTTCTTTACTTACTCATCAGGTTATAACACGAGACGAAGGCATGCTTTATCGATAACCCCCATCAACGCACGGAATAACTGTTTCAAATATTCTTTTTTTCCTAGGACAATAACAGACTGGAATAATCTTAATTCTCATATTGTTACCCAGAATTCCTTATCAATGTTTGAAAAATGCTTGGAAATGTTATGAATTCGTGTGCGTTATCTGCTTGGATGTTTTTTTCTTGTATGTTATGTATTCTTCACCAATGTCTGAAAATGCCTGCATATGTGATGGATTTGTATGTGTTTACATGCTTGTATATTTCTATGTATACCCACCCTGCTATGATCTGATTTCAGATCGCAGTATCTATAAATAAATAAATAAATAAAAAATAAAACTTTTCCGAACCCCGAGCTTTACAACCGCATGTACCCCGATGCATACTCCCCACTCTGCAAAGCGTGCGAGGCCTGCGCTGACCTCGATCATATTATCTGGCAATGCCCCAAAGCCTCACCCACCAACATCTCCCGCACTAACACACGCATCATAACTGCGGCCGAGCAGTGGGAGACATTGCAGCTCAGCTTAGACCCAGAGGAGCAGCTCTGGGCCGTCCGGATGGCCGAAGACGCCGCCACAAAGCAAGGACTGGCCGCCGTCTGAGGAAGGGGGGGATAGGGGGTTAGTCTCCCGACCCCCGCCACCCCTGAACCCCATCAAGGACATAATACAGTTTTATCTCTCTCTCCCTATCTATTGCCCTGGGAAGGTAACATCAAGGCTTGCTCGTGCTTGACTGCAGCTGTGGGCTGGGGCCTCGTCGTGCTGACACCACATTGCATGAAGCTGGGCTAGTGGCATGTTGCTGCAGAAGTCTTCAACCTGCTCTTTGAGGAACTGACATACCTCTTGCCGGTCAGAGTGTTGTTAAACACACTGGGCCAATGACTGTGCTGTCATATATTCCGCACCAAATGTTAAAAGACCACTGATATTGGTGGCGGGATATTCTTAGTCAGTGGGGATTTTTCTCACTTTTATAGTGGGCGTTGTGGATATTTACTTGGCGATTTCAGGAAAAGTTCATCTCGTCACTCCGGATACCTTGGTGAGAAAGTCAGAATCCTGCTCCTCCTGAATCAAAATCGAATTCGCAAAGTTGAGTCTCTTTTTAAGATCCCTTGACTCCAGGCATTGATGCAACTGCAGGTGATAAGGGCGCAGTCCAGCTGTTTTCAAAATTATCCAGGCAGTTCAGCTGAACAGACCGAGCTGTGCACTCACGCTGCGCGTGCTGGTGTGTGGATATTGGCTGCCATGAAAGACATAACGTTGGAGCGAACCTCATTATTTATGACTGAAGCTCTCTGCCTCTTTCTTGTGAAGCTGCCGGTTTGCTTCAGCGACTCATCGGTGTTAAATATTGTCATCGGGCTCAGTCGCGTACCTGGATGCCAGCTTCGAAATATTCTTGCACCCTGCCGTCTCTGTCTGCCTGCCGCCGCTAGGGCAAGGATCATGTTTGCTTTTTCCTCGTTGGAAAAAATCATCACGAAATTGCTCGCACTTTAGCAGCCGATGCACGATAGTCTGTTTATCGCTGTCTGGAATTACCACCTACCACTACAACGTTGTCCGTCAGTCGCTTTACAAAGCGCCGATGATAACGGTTGCTTGCTTAAATCGAACAGCCAATGCTTGCGTCGCTGTTCTGTCGCTTTTTAAGTGGCAGCTAGTGCACCTACGTTGTTTGTGCACAGAAAGCTTCGGAGCAGTGCAATCATGACAGGCAAGCGGGCATGTCGCGTTGTGTTTTTTGTATTTCGCGGGAATCCGCAGTGAGCTGAAAAACACTTATACTTAATAGATAGAAAGGCAGAAACTGTTTACTCGGACGTTTCGCAAACCGCTCTGAAACTTTCTAATTAGAATTTCTTTTGCTAGCTTCGTTGCTTCAGAAGTTAGATAATTAATCTTGACTAATTATCTAATTAAACAAAATACAATAATAGCTACACCATGGATACGAAAGTGAGGAACATGCATTTGGTCGCGTCGTCTCAGAGTGCATCGGTATATTTTTAAACTCTGGCTAAAGTTAGCTAAAACACCCTGTATAATGCGTCAAACAAGGCAAATAAACATGTTGCGCAATCACAGATCACAAAATCCTAAGGCCCGCACCCCCCCGCCCTCCACTCCCTTGATGCATCGCGTGCGACGGAAGGTGGCGCACTTCCTTCCTGCTTTTCTCCGTTGTGCACACAAGACTGACCCACCATCGTCGGCTCCCCCCTCCCTCCCCACCGCTATACACTTTCACTCGCACATACAGCATGTGGCGCGCGCTGACGATGTTATTGCCCTTGGACTTCATACGAAACATGACGGCGATGACAGAAATGTGCCTTGAGTGTTCACCTAATTGCTATCACACCAATATAGTAAAGTATCCGGCAAGTGAAGAGTACCATGGCCCATTACTTTCCACAAAAGTAGTAACAAAATCGAACTTTCAGCATGCGACTATTCGCTGCGCCGCATGTCTTTTTGTGTGTGTGTGGGGGGGGGGGGGCACCGAAATGAAGAAACGCAAAGGAAAGCATCTTGGCCACAATCGAATGGCTACTTGGAGACCTAATGTAGCTACGTAAGCAATATCCATGAAAACGGGAGACGCTTGGTCCACAGAAAACCATATGCATGTTGCTCGTTATTCTACACTGGCGAGATAAGACTTTCTGTAGATGTTGCAATAACATCGAAACGATGGGGAGGCTCTCAAGCGAACGCGTTGCAATCTGTCGAGTCCCCACAATGGTGATGGCGAGCGACCATTGCTTCTTTTTCTCGCCTGCTAGCCAGAAAGCATCCAAAACTCTCAGAGGCCAAAATCCGCTCGTCCAGAGAAAAACGAATGCGCACCGCAGTGCGCCGCGCGGTTGTCAGGGCAACACGTGAAAAACGCATGACCTCTGGCTGGCTCTGGTAGCCCGCGGGTAGCGAGAACAAAAAATTGGAGAGGCTCAATGTGTCCTCGCGAATAAAATTCAAAGTAGAAAACATAAATAAGAAGGCAGTTACCTTTGCTGGCTTTAGTGTCTTGACATGGATGCATTGGCGCAGGTGAAAAAGCTGTTGATATTGTTTTCTGTTGCATGATGGCAAATATGAACCATCACAACGCTTTGTCTCATCGGACCTCGCTGCGTGCTTTGCCAATTTGTCTGATAGTGTATTGATTTGGCTTGTTTCGTTGTATGGAGCGATGTAAGACTTTAGAAAAGTCAATGCAGCTTTGGCATCAAATGTTATCAAGAACATTAAACCCACAAAGATCCGGAATTGAAAATGTAAAGCAGGACTTTGGAAATGTCGATGCACCTTTCGCATCAAAACTTTATGTGATCTTTATAGTACCTCTAAAGTTTCTTAATTGAAATCTATGCACACCGTAGATTTTACGGCCTCTGCGAGATGCCGCAACGAGACCGCTTGCCACCAAAGCGTCCTTGAAAATTAGTGCTCGGATAGAGATCTTTGTGTTATGCGAGTACAGGTGCATGGGCATTGCCACGAAATCCAGCCCGAGTTCACAATTTTCACGGCGAAATGTCTTTCCGGACGCGAAAAATACATCCTAGAGAAAATCCAGAATGATTTCTGGCGCCGTGGGTTGTTTTGGTTTGCGGTGCATCACAGCACGAAAAAATTTCGGGGGGGGGGGCTGAAGCTCCATAAGCCCCCCCCTGGCTACGCCTCTGGTGCAATGTAACAGAGTAAACGATGGTTCTTGCTTGATAAAGATGCAATGTTTTGAAGACCACAGCTGCATTGCCAGCCTATTTTGTCAAGTTTCCCAATAATGGTAGTGATGTTGACATTGCAATGACAAAATAAATGCAAAACATTTACGAAGGCTGTGCGGCTTGTACTGAACCTGCGAATTTCACTTATCAGATCAGTTTCAACAGACTGCATCACCAGGATAGGATGTTGCCAGAGGTATTTCACTACTTGTAAGTGGGCAGGTTGTTCATAGTTATCATGCTCCCTTACCTGTCCTGTGGTTTCTTCACATCATTTTGTGTACTGTACAGGACCGCTATAAGCAGTGAGCAAGGCATAAACTATTATTTCGCTGCTGTAGAAGTTAGGCCAAGTTAGGTTGAGTCTCTATGCTACACCTGAGAATGGTGGCGCGGCAACGCAGTTGAACAAAGTTTGAACTCTCAGAACAACAAAAAAGAGACTGCACTTTTCCACAACCATTTATTTCCCGAAATATCCATAGACACATCTGTCCATCAAATTTTAACAAAAACCTCCTTAGTTTTCTAAAACAACCTGCCATAGTCTCGGACCAGCGTAAGCAGTCACTTAAATACGTGACCACTGTCAAAAGTAAGCACAACTGAAGGACCAAATGCTAAGCATTTGTTCTGGTTATGGATTTCCAAAGCTCCACCAGCTAGCTTACACGGGGTTCTGGCTAAGAATGCACAAGAATAAAAGAAAAAGCAACATTACTAAACCACTTAAACACACTACAGAAGGAAAAAGTAAAGTAGACATCTATACAATGGTGCTGACACCTTACAAATTTCACCAACTTCGACACTTTCATTACATTTCTTATGGGTGCCAAAAATGCCTTTCAAGCAGTAAGCAGTGGTAAATAGGCCAATAGGTAAAAATCTTGAAAGCTCCAAACAGTATGTGTTACTACAGGACAAATTAGGAGCTAAAGCAGTGCACTATAATGGTATGATTTGCTTTTTAATTTTTCAAGTAACAAGTATTTGTGAAATTATTCCACAAAAGCCAATTCCCAATTAAGAAACACATAACAACATTAGCATACATGCAGCTGTTTGAACACAACAGGGAATCAAGCACACAGGAAGATCATGTGACGTTTCAATTTCACGAACTCGACGAATGGCGCTGAGTGGAACAGCGAATACAACCGACTGTATTTCCCGCATCTTCAACAGAGGGTAACAAAGAACACACACACAGAAGAAGCTGCTCTGGTCTGTAGAGTACTTCTTACAGCTAAATTAATTGTGAAACATTTCTGTTTTGCATCTCACTGCAACTATACAACGAGATAAACACTCTGAATCCGTTTGCGTCCTTAAATGGATCATATCTTCAATACTAATGATGTCTGACAAGCAGTTTTGTAGCACAAATATGCAGCAAGCAGAAATTCTCTGCAATCCCAAGGCATTTTGTCTACAATAGGATTGGCAGTATAAATGTCCACAAAAATGCTTACCCCTGAGCTCAAACCTTATAGCAAATATACTACTATACACACACATACACACTTTGAGATGTCTTGGTCTCCTGTGACATGTCGCAAAAAACTGTGCATTAATATCTTCAAGCACTGGGGCCCCCACAAGAGTTTACATTGGAGAGAAATACCACCGCAAATGTAAAAACAACACCCTCGAGCGAAAATAAATATGGCTATAAATAGAAAACAATGAATAAAAACGGCATATTTACTGCCCGGAACCACAACCGTAATCTAATGAAAAGAATGCAGACTACATGGACAAAAGAGCGGTACAAGCCAGGCACCACAATCAGCATGGTGGTAGGAAATGTGAATGCTAGCTTTAATGTAAATTTTAATGAGCGAAACAATGTAAAACGATGCGGCCATGCAATTCCAATGCTCACTAATAATGTGCACAAGAACGAGAGTACAGGAAGTCACTTGTGAACATGATGCCTTCGTATCAGGAGCAGTGTGAATGACAATGAACTTGCCTTAGCAAGAAAGAGCTCCATGTGAGACAGAAATGCTTAGAACAATCTCAACAAAAAAAGAAAGAAGGAAGGGGCAAAAGGAAATGGCTTGTTTGAAAAGAATCTGACATATGTGATATGACCCTGAGTACATGGCTTTGATGTGATTCCAACAATTCGTTTACTCACAGAGAGCCAGGTTAATAACAAGCTTTAAAATAAGACTATTTCATATAGCGCAAGAGGAAATGGCACTAGTAATAAGAAACAGAAATCTCAACAGACAACACACACACTGTGCAAAAATTAATTTAATGCCAAGAAAGGCAAATGATAATTGCTAAAATTTAGACCACAGTATGCATGTACTTACGTAGTTGGAACACAAACATATTTACAAGAGCCACAAACAAACGGAAAAACAAACATTTTACAGGTGCCCCACACAGGCGTGTTATCAACTCACTGTTAACATTCTGTATCTCTAGTACATTCAAAAGTCTTTGAAGCACATGAAACAGCCGTGATCTGAACACTTAGACACATGCACATTTATAAAAAAAATTCCCATGCTGCAAGGGCGTAACATGTTCTTGTTCGTTGATACATTTGAAGGCAAAATGACGAGATGTGATATGCAAGGTCCTGATCCCGAATACTCACAGAGTGAGGCAACAATATTAGAACACTAGTCAGCAGCTCCTCTGGTGCTTTTTCTTACAGACCAGTGCTCGTAAACATGGCATGTAAACAAAAGATAATGCAGCCAACATTGCCTCATGTAAGAGCTTTGATATGCTTCTCTTTCATTTAAATCTTATCGTGTTCTACTGGTTACATAACAAGCACAACAACAGAAAAGCATAAAAGGAAATACTATCATGAAGGGTGAAAAGGCAGAGAGGATAAAGGGCACCAAGAATAGAAATGTCATCCTCTATTCTGAGAAGGCGATGTTTGCCTAGCTATTACGTGTAGTTATAAGCTGCCTGTAATAATGCAACATTAGGGGAAAAAAAGTCATAGCCATCCAGTCATGCCAGAATATTATTGCACCAACATGATTTTGTAGCTAGAGCTTTCTTAATATAGATGATGCAATAAAATGAAAAAAAAAAAGAAACAATGCAGTTTCCTGTCATAGCCCAGAGACAGTCTAGTAAGCACGAATGCTAAGCACACAATGGTGTGCTTTTTCACACAACAGCAAGTTCTGAAAGAAGGTTCCTTCTGTGTCTAGGACTACAAAGTGGGGAGCTGCTGCAGACTCAAAAAGTACCAGTACCCTCTCCAAGTGCAGAACTGCAAACCGCTTCAAAAGATGTACAAAAGTCTCGCGTAATAATGGTAAGAGTACGACTTGGTTATTTATCAACCCTGTGCAAGACAGAAGCAAGAAATGTAAACAGTGTGATAACAAAACAAAAAAAAAGGCAACAAGATATTGACGTATTAAAAACAACAAAAAGGCTTGCTCGCTAACATTATAAATACAAACAATGCCAACAAACTCATACGCTACAGGTTAAAACAATACTGATGTGCAGTTCACTCCCAGAGGCAAATGAGATGTCTTTGTGATTGTACATTAAGCTCTATCAAAGGATGAAGATGAGGAAGCAGGCTGCTGAGAAGAAGGAATAAAAGAAAATTAAATATCAGGTATTATGTGCCAAAACCATGATCTGATTATGAGGCCTGCTGCAGTGGGGAACTGGATTAAGATTGACAACCTGTGTTTTTTTTTTTTTTAGTGTGCACGAGTGTTTTGGAATTTCGCTCAGGACCAATTGAAATGTGGCTACTGCGGCCGGGATAGAACCCATGAGCTTAGCAGCACAGCACCATGAGTTGCCTTGCCAAAAAAAAAAAAAAAATAACTGGGCAAAATGTTTAGAAGATAGAATGCAAATGCTGGACGCCAACCATAGATCAGTAACCTTTCTTCCTCTTCTCCCCTCTCTTTTCAGATAAAACCTAAACCATCTCTTGATAGCAAGAAAAAAAAAAAAAGAGTATCATGAGAATAAAGGCTTGTAAGGCAAACAGACATTCTTGCTCAGGCAAGCTGTACGGCAGTAGATTCAAGCCCAATTCCACAAAAAAATGTTTACAATGTCCATAAAAAAGTGTAGTAAAGCCAGCTGGCAGCTGTCATTGTGCCTAAGATTTTTGAGTTCACGACCTGCCATATGTTCCCGACATTGAATGCAGCTGCAGTCTAAAAAGTATTTACAGCAGGAAATTGCTCCTGGAGAGACATCTTCAAAGATAAAAAAAAAACAATGCATGCAGGCGGTAAGCTTGAAACTCCTGCTATACAGCATGCAGCAAAACAGTGTTGGTGTCATAATGATAAAATAACAATAAAGCTGCAAACTTGGCAAAAAAAGGAATATGTGTGCATTTACCGAATGTAATACAACTCAGTTGTTATACTCGACATTAAAAGATTGACATTGAAAGAAGTGTTGCCTCATAGTGACGGAACCAAAAAAGCATACGTGGCTACCTTACAAGAAATCTAAACACATAATATTTCTGGCAGGCTATATCATGACAGCAATGCATTTTTTCGCTCTCCTCCAGATAGAATTATGATTAACCATTACATACAGAGTCCACACATTTGAGTATGATGTCCTGAAGTCTTATGAGAGTTAGATGCTAACATTAAAGAGCCTGTCACAAGAAATCATATCAGCCATTTAAGACTGAGGTAAAGACAAGTTTCTAACGCAATAATTGTTGCATTTCAAATGTACTCCTTCAACAACAAAACTATTTAAGAATTGTGAATTTATACAGCATGTAACAATACCTAACCAAGCTTGGTCGTGCTAATTTTACTTACACATGCTGCTCGAGATACTACAGAAATCTTGGCAGATCATGGTTCCTATTTTAATGCTTGCAACAGCTTAGATTCAAGGTGTGCCCTAATGGCTGGAATGCAAAATGGCTGAGCAACTGTGCTCCCTTCGAACACAGCTAACTTTAGTGCATCTCAAAAACGATGCAAGCAAGATAACATGTGACTACCATTGACGCATGCTTTCTGTTTTCCCTAAGACATTGACATGACTGCATATATACTAACCTCGCCCTTGGTGTCTGCAAAATTGATTGGCTGCTGATGAAACAAGGACACATAGAGACACTTTGATATAGCATGAATGCACAGCAAGCATGCAGACCCAACTGCACAGAATGAAGTACAAAATAAAAACCGCATAATGAAGGGCATTAACTGTGATACACACACACACACATGCATGGAGGCCTTTGGATGCACCACTCAGATGCAAACTTCAGAGGTTACTACATCTCACTGTGTGCGCATAAAACCGACCTGCACACGCACCCATGGAAGACTGTTCTCTCCTCTGATCAGAAACGTGAAATGTGCGAGCAAGGACTCGGAGAGGAGCTGCTGGCACTGGAAGCAAAACCAGCAGGTCGGTATGTACAGGGCATTCATACAAGGGCTGCTCATTTCAAGCATGGCAACATCAAAGAAGCTTTTGCATTCATTTATATGGCCTGAAAGCCTGAATAGAGAAGAAAATAGCTGACAGGCATTCAGCAGTAGATGTACTCACTAACAATCTTTTTGTAGTAATACTTTGACTCTCGTGCGACATACCACCTAGTGATACTTCTACTTACAGCAAGCAGCAGGTATTTTCCAAAGTTATACTCCCGCTGCCAGGGCTAACAATGCACTCAACAGCTAAGTGACGTGAAAATAATGTTGAGGGAGTACGTGAAATCAATACATTTCATTTCTTGTGTCTGCCTCTGCTGCTTGTGCCGGATGGCACCCACTGAAACTGATACGACTCCCAAAAGAAATACATGTTGAACACTTCCTCAGTTGCAGCCCCCTTTCTCTTGAAGTTAAACATTTTGACGGAAATATCAGTCTCATCCTGTATCCAATCCTGTAGTGCATGTTAGTCCACTTGAACAATCTATCATGATGCTATGATTGATTTGTGGGGATTCATGTCCCAAAGCAACACAACAGCTACTGAAGCTGTGAAAGGCATTGTAGTGGGGGCCCTAGTTTATTTTTATTACCTGAAATTAGTGGATGTACTGCACACAAGGTATGGTGGTACCTTGGGATGAGCATTCTGTCCTATTTGAACTGTGGCCATCACAGCCATGAATTGAACCAGTGACCTCATGCTAAGCAGAATGGTATTGCCACTCATCCATTGCAATGGGCACCTCCTCAATAATAATCAAGAGTTCGGGGGAAACTTGTCTGGCAAGCATTGCTTTTGCCATCAATTCTGAAAAAGGGACCCGTACAGGCCCCAGAATGTCAAGTTTTAGTCCTTTTACATTTTTGCAGAGTGTTTGTTTTATTTTACCAACAGGTACCTGCCTTGTCGCAGCCCAAATGTCCAAAGAGCGTGGGATGTAACAGCGCAGTTATTAATTAACGGAAGTAGTTGGAGGATTCAGTCATAAGTCAGCTGTACCAGCACGTCGTTGCTGGCACAAGAACATCTGACACTGCTTTGCTGTCAAAAAACAGCATTTCTGTCAATTAAATATTGGCTTAATCAAATTACTCTTTCACATGAGAGCATACCAACATTTTGAAAGACATGCTTCTTTCATGGTCCCATGAAAAATGTGTGAGCAATGTTCTACATTATAGGCTGTCTCCACCAACACTTTTTGTTTTTAAGAGGGCCTTTCAACGCAAGATGAGCTTATGTGTTTTGTTTCTTGGTTGCATAGAGTGGTGTGTTAGAGTGGTTTCAGTGTTTCTCACTCACATTGATGCTGAAGAATTATATGTTACCTTTTAACCAAATGATAATGTAACCGATGATGAAACTTGTACAGTGTAATACATACACTGATGAGCCATTGCCTGTGTGATTAGCTACACAGGACGATCTATAAACAGAGTCATGACCATCAACATCCACATGATTTCGCAGGTGTACCGCACCTGCAAGTCTCACTGCAAAACCAATTCATCAGCGAACAACATCATAAGCTGCCTGCAAAGCATTCGATGAAGTAGCTGACACATTCAATTTAAAAAAAAAAGGGCTGTTCCCTGGTTTTACGGCCACATTAGCCCTCCACACAACCAGATAGTTTCCAAAAAGATCTAGTTTCCGTGCGACGTCGACCCTTGTCTATGAATTCCAAACTGCCTCTGCTAAATCCATAGCCAAGGAGTACAGTCTAGAGATGGCTTTCTGCCACCTCATGATGAGGTATGAAGTGACATGAACAGTTTTCATTGCAATCAAAGGTACACATACGACGCAAGCCAATAGTTTCCATAGAAGTACCACATACATTTTGGTGAATCGAACTGAGTCAGCAGTTAATCAAAGAATCAGCCAAATGGAAGAGAAAGAAATGCGAGGTACAAATGATTGGCAAAGTTGACGACTGCACCACTGGAGAAATCCAACTATGTGAAACACTGTGAAAAAATATATATATATATATCCTTGGGCCTGAGAGGTGCCAGGAAGCCCAGCGCATTGCTACATGACAGAAGCTAATTTTGGACAATTTCTCATGATAACAACAAGCAGAGCACGTCACCAATTACATGTTTTGGACAGTGGGTGAAACTTTTGACATATGAGGCAACCGATTGTAAAGCCTTCAATGAAGCCGCTTATCAACAGGAAATGGCAAAGAAAGCATAAGCCATGAAAATTAAGCTAACCAAGGGGCCACGGGATCTTTGCAGCAGCAACCTGCAAGTTAATGATGCATTCTACATACCAGACATTGGGATCCCCTTTGTGCTCTGTCATGCATATGACATGCTGCTTTTGAGAAATTCATAATGGCCACAATGTAAATTGGCAATGGGGATGAGGAAGACTAAGGTCCATAGGTGATGAGGGAGTGAATCAGAAAGAAAAAAAAAGAGAGACATGTATTTGTGCGTACTCTGCAAATGAGCAAAAGACCCCCGCACAATGTTTCATGCATAGAACAGATATTTTATTTTTTCTTTACGATCGATTCTTTTGCAGAGAGATTACCTTGAGATATATTTTCTATCTTTTATCACAAATCATTAAAAACCAATCAAGGGCGCAATTTTCACCTTGTCAAAAAAAACTAAAAAAGCATGTTGGGGGGCCCCCGCTATTACCAAACGTGGCAATGGAATCCTTTTCTACCTGATAAGCAAAACAGCATAAATATTGCAACGTCAGACTGTTACACAGGAAATGGATTAGTTGTTGGCCATGAAACGTAGCCCTTCATGAAGTCTTCTACGAATGATGACAATGATGCCTTTGTTTGATGCAGCTAGTGCATGAGAAATGAACAGCCCTGTTCAACTTCACCTCACTGAAGTGCTGTGCCTAGTGCACAAGCTCCCACTACTATAAGAACACCGCGTTAGGAGTAACAACCTGTAAGCAACAATGAATAAATAAATAACACGGCAGTAGGAGTGGCTCTTGCGAAGCATTCATGCAAGACGCTGATGTCGCCTTGCATATTAGTACTGTCAGCGTATGGTGAAGTCAAGCATGACAGTTAATGGCCATTGAAGACGTCATGAATCATAATGAGCAGCTGCAACTGTGCCTTTGTAGATTCAAATGTAAAGGTTTAGTGCATCAAGGAACTGATGCACCGGCAAGTCCACCAATGAAGATGCATCAAGGCATTGACTATAAGATGTCTTTCAAGTGCCAAGCTAGCATCATGCCACTTGGGCAACGTGCATGGCATGTACCAAGATGTAGGTTCTCTCTATAAAGAGTGAAGCTTAAAGCTACAGTTTCACTCAGCTATGGTAGCCACAATCACGGCAGTGACATGGTTAAATGAAATTGTGCTGTTGTCAAAGCATCCTGAATTGCCAGACATGATAATATCAGGTGGACATTTAAGCTTTTACAAGCAGATGAGCAAAATGATCGTCTCTGACTGTTTCTAACTCTTAAAGAACCCTTTACCAGGCACTAAGAAAATTTTGGTTATACAATGGAAGTTGTAAAATGTCATCTAGGGAACATTATACAATTTTTCAAATCGGTTTATTATTAGAGGAGATAGAAGAAATTGAAATGTCACAATGACATGCTGCCAGAAGGGAAACTTCACTGTGAACACAGATACTCTCTTCTTTAGCCTCACCAAGCATTCACAAGCGACATTCCTTCCCCACTTTCTCCTATATTGGAGCTGAAGGACTATGCTACCTTTACATCACAAGCCACACTTCCAGTTTTCTTCCTTTTCTTGCTTTTTCTTTTTTTGCTGTGAAGCCCACTTCCAGAGATGCTTTTGTGCATTCTGCATTGGATGTTTTGCTGAAGCCATATGCTATACTTAATCATATTGCAGGTCTTTTTTGTGGTGTGGATGAGTTTTCAATGTGATGTCACTTTGTTTGGAAGTGAGGCTTACTCCAAAGTAAAGGTGCGCAGGTTTCATTTCAATTTTCAGCTGTATTTATGGCGCACATTGGTGTATACCTTGCAGATGCAATTGTCGGAGCTTAGTCTATGCATCGCACTTGTGTGTTTGCAATGGCTAAACCTGGTGAGGGGCCCTTTAAGAGGATGTGGGTTAGCCAAGGCATTCCATCATCATTACACAAAAGCTGCATGTAATAAAGACAATAAATACTCAGTCTGTCCACAAAGCAAAATTTACAAGACAACCAACTAGGCATTTGAGTTCATGCAGCACTTATTGTAATAGAAACAATCAACCTGTCTTGTTGCATCAGGCTCCTGATGGACATGCTTGCTAAATTTTTTTTGTCTTGTGCACCCAATCTTCTCTTGCCAGCGAGCAAAACTGCTTTGTCCAAATGCTCATGAACTTTTGCAGCTTTACCTCTCTTCATTCCAATTCTTTCAATTTATGCTGCAGTAAAGATAGAAAAGAAGGCAACTAACATTAAGGAGCTTTAAATATTTATAGTAGCCAATTCCCATCTTTCAGGCTATATAATATCAGCTGTCTTCTTCCCATTCTGCCAAGAATGCTGGCCATCAAACAATCTTGCATCAACTGCTATAGCAACAGCCTCGAGGCCAGAAGTACAATGATGAAAGACAATGGCATTTCATTGTGCCCACATGATCTCCGAACTATGCTTTGAGTACATGTTTGAGACATGTACATATGTATATATACACACACTAGAACCCATGTGGACACTTCGTGGAGCGAGCATACCTTGGTGATTACTCTCACTAATGACAAGTGTGAAATAGCCATAGTGACCCGAATGGCGCTTGGCTGGGGCAGAGTACTATATAAAAATGCATCAGAATACCTTCAAACTTGCAATTTGACACATGGAGGAATGTGTTAATGCTCAATCCAAGAAAAGTCGAACAACGTTCTGCTCTCGTTCAAACAAAATGGCCATGATTCTGTCTTCCTCGTCAGATGTACCTAAAGCTATATATGGCTGATGAGCTAGTTCAGCTGAAATGTCTGGTCAGTACATTCCACAAAGACATTTTGCTAGGTTTGTTTCCAATGACGGTTTAGAAAAGCCAAGATAATAAAGCTTTTGAAACCTTAGATGACCTTATTCTGACATGACAAGACTGACACGGCGTACATGCACTAAAATGTATCAAGGCTTTCCAGAGATGTGTTTAGCATTGCTCTCGTGTGCTTGCAAAGCTTTTAAGTCACAGGAAGGCAATGTAAAAATAGTAAAAATTAAGGATGAGGAAACTTGACATAGAAACTAAAAACTCTTTCAAGAGCGTTATGGCTTCTATACCATAGTCAAAAAGTGAGAGAGGACGCCTTTAAGGTAGGTACAACTTATTAAGAACACTGCCATTGGGTTTACACTAAGGCATGAATTTGGGCTTGTGATCCGTATGCTTTGAATGATGAATTCACACAATGCACAAAAAAGATAAAAACATATGAATTGCCATGTCTAACTTGTGCATGTTGCTACAAATAAATAATCAGCGTCTCCCGCACATCAACACATAATTACTATTGTTAATTATTAATTGCTGTTTCAGAATGCTTTTGGATCGAGCAACCGAAGTGTGAAAATTTGTATTACTGCAGGCCAAGCAGTGAAAAAGCTAATAATGAAAGCAACACATTTTTTTCCCACCCACTTTTCCCAAAAGAAATTTCCCAACAAGGATAACTCCCTTGAAGTACAGATGGCTTAAAAAAATCAAGAGCAGCATGAGCTACTGTTGCTTCTTGTCAGCACTAACCATTCCTCAACTATTCAAACACAGTTCACCGAAGCAAGCAAATGCATCACACAATATTGTGGAAGGCAGCCAACAACATTCAGTTTTAGCACAAAGCAAATGAGTGTCATTCTCGTGCTGTCTGTCGAGCCAACGCATAATGAAAGACGAATTCCAATGGTCAATCTAGAGCACTTTTTTTTTTTTTTGCTACATAGCAAAGCTATTCTCTTTTGCTTACTTACAAGTAGAATTGCATTTTCTACTGGTCATTTCAGATCAACTCACTCCAAGACGGATTGCTCCCTCTTGCTCTTGATGCCTACATGTAGTGGAAAGAAACATAAGTACATGTATAATGGTTGCGCGACAACTGACAAAGAGAGACAGTGCAGAGCTTCTTGTGTCTCAATTGCGGATTTGAACTTGAAAATAAGAGATTGATTAGCGTGCTTACTGGAGGATTCAGGTAGCTCCTCCAGAAAGACCAGTGGAATTCACCATAAAAAAAAGCATGCATAAATATCGCCAAACTTCTTTTGATAACATTCAGATGATAGTTGACAACATCTGTATGACAGCCATCTGAAAGGCAGTGTTGATTTCCATGATACCACAGTTCAAATTCTTTTCTTTGCAGCATCAGGAATTATGTGGAAACCATGGCCATTGCTTTGCTTGCATTTGAATCTGTTAAACACTGGCCTATGTTTCTTTAGCCAGGGTCAAGGCAACTGACCACGATCATCAGTAATGTAAAACTAATTGCAGGTGTTCCTCGAAGACCTGTCCAGTTCGGACTGGTGGCAGGATTGTTCTCACACCTGTTCAGTTATGTGGTGCCCTAAAACCTTTCATGTACTGGATCCACCTATCGGCTGTAGTCTTGAAAATGGTATCATCATCTATGGTCGCCAAGTAAAGCAGCTGGTTGATGTGCGTTGTGTGATAGTCCCAACGAGCAAGATTTGGCGCAATGCCCAGCGAGAAGTGTCTCAGGTCGTAGACGGTTCCTGAGCCAGTGTCAAACAGTGGCAGCATTCGCTTCAGTGAAACCATCCCATCAATGAAAAGCTTTTCTGCATCCCTACACCGCTCCAACAAACCCGCCCCATCCCCACAAGTTGACTTGACATCATAGAGACCAAAGAGTGAGTATATAAAGCCATTCAACACAAATGAACTAGGTACAGTGGGGTACTCTTCGTACCATACAAACTTGCCGAGGAAAGTTGTCATGACCCCGTGGGTCTCAGCACGCACTTTGAATGGTGCTGTGGCATGCAGGGCAGCATCCAGATAGCGCCTCTGCCCTGTGGTCAGGTAGGCGCGTGTCAGCACCGACATGGCCTGGCCCTGGGCCATAGCTGAATACCAGCCAGGTTCCAGCTCCAGCATGCCGTTGGAGAGGCGGCGCGTCACCTGAATTGGCCAACCACCTGTGTCATCTTGGTGTCGCACGAGCCACTCAGCCGAATCAAAGAAGTGGGCCTCATGTGCACTGGTGGTCAGGGTGAGGTTGTCTACGAGGCCATAGCCCCTGAGAACAATGCTGTGAACACGAAGGTTGCGAGGCCGAGTGGCCATCTTGCGTTGCCCAAAGCTGAGCCCTTTGACCAGGTCAACGGCCAAGTCTCGAGTGAGATGCATCCAGGAGCGCTGGGTGCCAATCCCATAATAGACATCATGGTCATCCACAGCCAGGTGAGTGTCGGTCATGATGTAGTGGACTCCATATAGGGACGGCTTGTCGGTGCTGCCGGCGGTGAGGACTACACTGAGGCTGCCGTTGAGAATGACCCTAAGGTCAACCGACAGGGTGAGATTGTAGCACTCTTGCTTGAGCGCAAATGCCACTCCTTGGTCCTGAGCTGTTCCTGCGTGATTAGCAAGCAAGGAATTACTTTACTTTCTGAAGTGGTAAACAGAATAGACCAGTACAATCTTTTGCTGCATACTTGTGTAGCACAACAAAGATCATGTAGCGTACACTTAGACAGCTTTATATGAGCATTAGCACAGTAAAACATCATAAAACCAACACCAATGAAAATGAAGTCACAATGATTGTCTTAAAATAACTTTAAAATATTGATATTCTGAAATATTGATAGCTTTTTTTTCCATAATAAGTAAAGTGGTTACTGCTACAACAATTGGAGGAATCAGTTATGCGGAAATGCAGAACAAAGCAATGTGCCTATGCCTGTGTATTTTCGTAGACTGAAAATTTTCTCACATCTATTTACATAGTTTCAAAAATGTATTACATTTGTTGATACCACGCTCAGCCTCATTCTCTTGTACATTGAGTGTATTGCCATTCCATGGTCATTAATAAAAGAATACAAAGAAGCACAACATCCCTGTGCCCACCAATGCCCTGCCAAAAAGAACCACTGCATGTCTTGGTGCGCAGGCTTTCACAAGCGTGGCAATTTGGGCGAGTTGGTATGTCATGACTTTTCCCCTTCCACCTTCCTTTTTGCTTTTTCTGAGCTGCGCTACAAGCCTAAAAAAAAAGGCTTTCACAATTGTAAAAGAGGCTGTATAATTGAATTACTGAAGCAGTGAGATACAAGAGGGATGCCGACTTTAATTAGAAACTAGAGTTGCTAGCCTAGCTGACAGTCAGGCATGCTACTCCCCATGTTTCATGAGAGACAAGATGATGCCCACTATGGACATACTAAACACACAATGGTACAGATGCATAGTTTAATGTTACTGCAGAACACAAGTGGTTGGAAGAGAAAGCAACAAGAACAAAACAAACAAAAACAATATGAGCATAAACAGAACTAAACTTTTCTCATGTCTAACCAAAAAGCTGAGCGAGCGGTAAACATTTAGAAGCTGCCAACATTGTCCCCTTCCTGCATCAAAAACACCACTGTCAAGGCAAGATGCTTGATATTCTTTTGGAATTTCGGTTTAGTATGAAGGCCAACCAACCAGAAGGGGAGACAACGGCATTAGCAATGCAATTTACAAATGCACAGGAAGTATGCCAGTATGCTTACCCTTGCTGCAATCACAATTAAAAAAAAAATAGAAAACTTGATAAATTGTCTGTTTGAAGTGCAGCTTCCTAGTTAGAAATTCCCCTTTCAAAGGTTAAAATCTTTGAATTCAGTTCAAAAGCAAGGCCCTTAGCTAAAATCACTGTCCAAGTCTGTCTGTGAACTGCACAGACACATAGGTTGAAAAGTGCATTAATAAATACAGTAAAACCTCATTAATACATACCCACTTAGTAATTAATTTCCATTTAAATATAGTCGCAATGAATCCTCTGCTCTGTCACCATTGAACCTAACGTATTGGCTGACTACTTAAGCAGTAGTTGCTCAATGCACGCCAAACAGTTTGTGCGTAGTACTGTATTTACTTCGTTTTTCAGCATGTACAAGGCTGGCATTGGCGAAATGTTGTGCGTGCACACAATAGATAGCAAAATTTCGGGGCATGGCCCTTTCCTGAACTGCAGTTGCCACCGATAGTGACGTCAACACATGGTAGCCATGACGTCCTTCCTGCTCTTATATATTCTTATGCTCTCACTTCATTGTCATGGAAGGCGTGGATGATGGCCCTTCTGTATCCGACACGGCTAGTGCATTGATCGTGATGTAGTGAAAACTGGCTCAGGGCCTCGCCAACTTTGAGGATTCCATCATCGCTGCAAGGCTGCTACTGCGGCAAGTGAAAATCACATACTTTCTGCTACCTGCTCGCAAATAAAGCTTGTCTGCATTTGTGTTGGAGTGAGGAATAACACATATAATGTCATTCATGTGCCATCGTCGGTTAATAAGTACATTGCTTAGTGCATACCTGATCCCCGATTCCCACCCACTATGTATTAACGAGGTTCTACTGTCTATTCAGAAAAGTTTCTGGTACTAATAAGGAAGGTTTGCAGAGGCAAGCGGTGCTTCCCATTGTTATGCCATTAATTTATGATCAATAATCTCCAGGTTATATCACATACACTTATTTAACGAGGACTCCATGGCATGCAGTAACACAGTTTGGCTATCTGAATGTACACTCAACCAGGAAAGCTTATGAACCACGGGCTCTTGAAAAACGTTGAGCTTTGGAGCAGCCTGTAACAATAGCCAGTAGAACTGCCCATCACAATGGTGTCCGCATATACTTGTAGAGGCTGGAAATACAAATACTAAGCTGCGTTGTGAGGCTGTGGAGATCACCAGATTTTCCTAAGATCCTGTGGTCCATAAAAGTTTTCAGTCAACTGTACAAGTTTCAATGAAATGTGGCACACATCATTGATTGCATCTCTTCTGACATGCACTAAGTAGACTTTATTCCCCTTGATGAAGTTACAACATAATGCCCAACACTGCGACTTATAGGGGCATGAAATAATGGCACTAAACCAGCTTAGACTGGTGGAAAAATAATTTCCTCAATGTACTCTTAGGCTCATTTAGAAGGCAATGTATTTCTTTTTCTGTAAATAAACAATTGTGTGACAAGAAAACATACCATCAAAATCCAGGACCATGAAAAGCTGGTGCAAGAAGTTGAAAGGGGCATAGCCATTCGTTTTTGTGCAGTTTATGGCTTATTAAAGCTTTACACATGGTAAGAGAGACCTTTTTAGTACTACTTTGAAAACTTTTCAAATTCAGGTTAACCTGATAACCTTCTTTAGAGGCGCTTTAATATTAATCCACTGCTGTGAAACAAAGTGCAGAAGTAACAACCTGCTTCTTCTCACGCTCTTGCAGCTTAATAAAAACTAGAAAATGGAACTCTTACCACTGGTCCGAAACTCGAAGACATGCCCCTCAGTTTCGTCATCACGGAGCCTTGAGTAGCTTGCCTTGAGCCTAGAGGAGGCAACCCAGGAGCCATGCTGGCTGCGCACGCCATTCTCGAGAAGAGCCACAGATGGCGGCGGCTCCGTCAAGTTTTTACTGAAGTGGCTCAACCCAAACTGTGCAATCTGTACAGGGTAGAAATGGCCCTTGGGGTCCCATTGCGTTGAGATGGGTACACCTGCGCAGAATGCAAGGGACTTGTCAAAAACTGCATCACTCGTTTTGTGCAACGACCTTCCTCTGTAGCTACCTATGGGAAATAAGATTATAATTTAATAAAGCGAAGCCTTCTTTGCCTCCTCCTTCGAGTTTCCCACTGCTGCTGCTGCTGCTGCTGCAGCTGTGGCTGCTGCTGTCAGGCACACCGTGGTGTCAGGGGGTCACAGCGTGTGCATACATGACAGGAGCCAGTCAGAGAGGAAAGGTGACGCTACAAACTCATTTTCTCCCCCCTCGCATTGAATGTGCACAATGCCCTCTGGAGCTCCCTGGCCATCTCCACATTAAAATCATGGAGTTTTACGTGCCAAAACCACTTTCTGATTATGAGGCACGCCATAGAGGAGGACTCCGGAAATTTCGACCACCTGGGGTTCTTTAACGTGCACCTAAATCTAAGCACATGGGTGTTTTCGCATTTCGCTGTTTCGCCCCCATCGAAATGCGGCCGCCGTGGCCGGGATTCGATTCCACAACTTCGTGCTCAGCACCCTAACACCATAGCCACTGAGCAACCATGGCGGGTTGACTCCACATTAGCCTCTTGACAGCTGTAATTATCCCTAATTCCCCTCAGAATCATTGCAGCTTCCCTTTCTACTAAGGTGCGAGTCCAGAGGGGAAGGGGACGTAGATAGAACTGTAGGGAAGAAGGAGGAGAAGAGGCAGCTCCCATACCAGGGAGAGGGGGGGGGGGTGGAGGTGACCTGAGAAGGCGAGCAAACCCTACTACTATATGACAGCAGTTGCAGGGAAACTGGATAAGCTTAAGTTAAGGTACGATACAGTACGTTTATGCTATGCCTGAAAAATAAACACCATGCAAATATGTCAAGCGGACAAACTACGCAGGACATGCAGAAGCAGAGCTGCATTAATTAAAGTGCACCGCAGGGTTCAGGTGACACTATGGAAGTGGTCAATCGTCAAATCAAGACTTCTGTGCCCGCCGCATTAGCTTTGCAGCTATGGCATTGCTGGAGGCCATGGATTTGATCCCAGCAGCGGCAGCCGCCTTTCGACGGGGGCGAAATAGAAAACGCATGTACACTTAGATTTTTGGACGTGTTAAAGAACATCACGGTGTCAAAATTAATCCGGAGTCTGCCACTACGGTGCGCCTCGTAATCCGATTGCGGTTTTGGCACGTACGGCTCCATAATCCAATTGAAGTTTAATACTTCTGCCACAATTCGATGTGCCAAGTGAGGCAATGAATATGCTCATCCTGCTTAGAGGTTGTGAAATATAACACAGAAGAGTGCCTTAAGCAAACACCTCTCCCTGTGTGTTCTGTGTACTATGCAGCTAAACAGCAGTGGTGCCCGCAAAGTAACGTTTAACATCAACTCACCACTCTTGTGTTAGACTAAATGTTGAAGAAATTAAGCTTTAGTCGTCAACATCACCACTAATTATTGTCAATCAAAGCATCTAGCACGGAATGCTTCGCTTACATCGATTCCCACAGTGCATGGGATCTGCATAATTTTTGTTACTTATTACTTATTTCTTTGGAAATACTGTAAGCATTTTTCAGGCTCTTATAGGCAGTGGACCACAGGGCAAACACTGGAAATTAGACTGTTACAATGAGCAAATGAACACACCATTACATAACCTGTCACAATGGGTATAATTCACTATATATAATTTTTGATGATCATACAAAACAAATTAAATTGCTGGTATCCTGAGGTGCAGGGAAACAACATCCATATACTAAAGAGTATCAATAAACATTGATAAATTATATAAAAATGATTAGTCATAACATGTCTCTAACTTATCTTCAAAAGCACCAACACTGTCAGCATTAACAAGTGAACTAGATAAGTTGTTCCATGGCTCCACAGATGCAGGAAAAAAATGATAACCCTTTCCCTACCGGGAACAGGGGTGCAAGCAAACATTGGGATGCACGGCTCTTTGTTGTCGTAATGCCTCGGCTTCGCGCTTCGTCACTGCGAGTCGGCACGTTGACGATGAGCCTTTTCTCCAGCTACTTCCCGGCAGCATTCATGAAACGCCGCCTTTTCTTCAGCTGACATGTGGCCCGCTCACACTGACGTTTTTTTCAATGTAGCCTGCACAAACCAAACGCGGCCTCCCCATCTGACTGCCAGGCCTGAACTGGCGGGAAACGGCGGGTGCGAGGCGAGCGAACACGCGATCACACCCTTTCCTTCCTTTGGAGGAAGGGGACACCTGTGATTGGTTCTCACTTTGTGCTGCATCTGCTTCTTCATGCATATAAAACCCCACTTTAAAGGACGTGTATGATGAACCGACAGTGGCTGAATTGGTTAGCGTGATCATCTTGCAACCCAGAGGTAGGTGGTTCAAATCCACAGCCCGATAAGCAATTTTATTTTCGCGTGGCTTGAGTTTTTTCGTACGGCAACAGCGACACCAACATGAGTGAGGCAATACAAGCTTCACTTGAAAAAGAACTTGAACAAATTCCAATGTGAAATGAATGACTTACTGTACTTACTATGATTGGCTCGAGATGAACCAATAATGAGTGAAAGGTGGAAAGTTTATCAGATGCTTTATCTATGGCCTTCTGCTCTGTGTAGGGAAGACGGACATGGGAGGGAAGGGAAGGAGTCGATTGACTGATTTGTGAAGTTTTAGCACTTCAAGGCAACACTGGGGCTATGAGAGGTGTCGTAGTGGCAGGAGGGCTCTGGATTAATGTTGACCAGCTGGGATACCTTACCTTAACATGCACCTAAGTACCCGAGCCTCTTTTCATTTTGGCCTCATCAAAATATGGCCGCAGCGGCTGTAAATCAAGCCAATAACTTCATGCTCAGCAGTAGAATGCCATAGATGCTAAGCCACCATGACCCGTGAAAGTAAAAGAGAGAGAGAGAGAGAGTGCAGATGACAATAACAACGTGTCAAAGTACAGTCACACTCACAATGTCCATACACCCAACAGATTGTGGGAGAGCAAAAAGTTCAATAGCAACAGTAGAGAGATTGACCTTAGGTACAGCCTACTGAAAAAGAAAAGTCCAGTGTCAAAGGTTGTAGGAAATGGGCGGTTGGCCTTTACTTTTTATGCGATAATGTAGGCTTTGCCCTAGCCAGCTACTCTACACTAGGGAAAATGGAAGACAGAAATAAGATAAGTCATGATCAGGGTGGAAGGAAAAGATGAAGCACTAGCACATGACAACCGCCCATTTCCAGCCTTATAAGCACTGTTGAAGCTGAGAGTTGAGGCAATAGAGCCATAGGGGCCGCCGAAGCACAAGGACTTTCGGCCACCTAGAGCGGCATGAAGGCTCACCAGTTTCCTCTTTCCCTGTCCCCCGCCTCTCACCTGACCCAGTTTTTGATGTCAATAAAGTTGTTTCCTCCTGCTTCTCCTCCTTGAGGCTACTTTCGACTGAAAGTGACACAAGTGTTTTTATTGTGTGCAATGCATTTTGAGCATCATTCCATGTGCTAGAATCTTTTGCACCAAAAGATGCTGGTTGTCCAAATGAGAAAATATGGCACTAAGTGTCTTGCCTGCCATTCAGTGCCATAATAATCAGGACAGTCACAGAAAATGCATGAGATTGATTCTGGAATCCTGCATGAACAATGGTTTGGGTCGCCTCTTTTCATGGCCTATCTTTTTAAAGGGACACTAAAGGCAAATATTAAGTCAAGCTAAAGTGACAGATTAGTGCTCTATAATCTCTAAGGGGTCAATATTATAATGAACAGAACCTTTATAATAGAGAAATTCAGGTAAATGGAGTACATGATCAGAGACACCCCCGGAACATTCAAGTACTTGCCCAATGCCGAAAGCACTGCTCAGTTAAATTGTGTCACTAGTGCTGAACCCCTCGTTGCAAAAAACATCCTTGTATTATATTATAAGACTGAATAAAATGCTACTTGTCCAGTTCTATTTTGTTTTTAGAAAAAAAGAACTCATTGAAATTACTCTTGGCAGTGATGCGGGCGGTCTAAAGGTTTCGTTTTCGCTAGACTCCGTGCCTCCCACGCTTTGGCATTTCAGTAGCTTCATTATCGCGTAGTGCTGCGCTGGTTTTGTTGGCTTGCGAAACTCGCACAAACTGCAAGTGGCAAGGAATTCTACTGCCATGTGATGTTGCGGGATGCCCGAACGGTCTACGACACTTGACCAAAAAAGCAGCTGCAGCGGCGAATCAACCACTCTGGCTTCATCTGTTTTGGCTCAGTACCACCGTCTGTCGGGTGCCGTTTTACTCACCGATGGCAGCAAAGGGTGGTGATGGCGTATGCAATGTCACCACTCCCCCGGTTGGGTGGCGGGAGATTTTAATTATGAAAGAGGTATTCGGACCCTTCAGATGCAATTTTCTTGTACACTAAGTCTTTTCTTGGCATGAAACAAGCGTTGCAAGGTTCCTGGAATGGTATTTAGCTAGTCCACGTTGACTTAGCGTCACTTTAATGTACGGTCCAGTAAATATTACAGTGAATCATGCCCAGACTGTAATAGGCTGATCTGATCCATTGCCAAGGTTGTCTTTTCATGCTAGGTGTATAGTTAGTTTAGGCTCCCACTTTAAACAAACTGATGTCACGTAGGTTTACCACATACCAAATGCTAGAAATCATGATTAGTGTTTACATTGTCTTATGCTACACTGCTTCTGCATGTAAGTTCATTAAATTTTACAGAAGCCACCTATACAGCGTGGTCCACTGTTAAGAACACTTACCTAGAAAGCATTCTGCAATTGATTGCACCTAGCTTAGATCTCTCTCTCTCACACACACACACACGCACGCACGCACACAGGTGGCATATCACCCACCCTTTTCTGGCAGAGTTGAGGTAACACTATCGTTACACTGCGATTTTTCTATTAGCTGAATACTCCTTCTAAGAATGGACCACACTGTACATGAATAATGATTGATGCAGTGATTACTGCTGTGCTTATGTACTATATATATGCACCTGATGCATCCACATTCACACACAACATTGGGGATACCATCACTGCGTGCTTGTGTCTGCGGCAAAATATAGAGTAACCACTACAGAGCCTTCCACAAATGTAAGTGTATTTGGCAGAAGAATTAAGTCGATGTGTCATTTCATATGAGACCAGTGAAAGAAATGGGTGGAATTAAAAAAAAATGAAGAAACAAGAAATCAATGCTGGAGACAAGCACAAAGTTGTGTGGAAGGCTACATTAATAATACCTGCTATTTTGTGCTCGTTTTTAGCACCTAAATATGCGCCTACACACACATCAATACACTTTGCTAGACGGTTGGCATTACATTTGCATAATATAATTTTAAACGAATCTAGATGCGCCTGGCGCATCTGTCATTTGAATGACATAACCTCAAGCTGACAAGTGGTGCCTTGGAAGAGCCCCACAAGGTGTAGTTGTATGCGAGGAGGTGGAGAGGCATAAGAAGTAATATGTCAAGAAAGCAGTGATGGAAGTGTCATTGGTTCTTTGGAGCAGCTCTAGGAGCAGGAAAAATCGCAGTTTGGAGCAGAAATGTACGCTTTTGGAGCAGAAACTTTTTTTTTTTTTTTGAGCAAGAAAAGAATGTTTTGGAGCAGCAACCTACTGCTCTGGTGCAATGAAGCACTGTACAAGTTAGTACTTTCTGAAACACTGCACTCAATATCGGGTATTATAATAAGATGCAATTTTACTAATTTTACTTCCGTGTCCCGTTTTCGATTATTTCTTTTCCATGATGGGACTGCCTAGTCGAAATAAATTATGTCTTACACATTTGTCAATATACTGCTAAGCAACTCCGAGAAAGGCGCGTCGAGCTACTGTGCCATCATAATTGTGTGTCACCATAATTACCTAACATAATTATCATTTCGATAGCATTTCTATGGACACTCCACATGAGTTCCCACGGTTGTCATCGGCGTCAGCGTTGTCGTGAGGTTCTGTATAATGCCCAAGCGAGATAAGATGGCGGTCGCCCGCCATATATGCGGTATCTGTGATGGAAAGCGTGTGAGGGTTGGTCGCGAAGGATGGTTGCTTGATGCACGACGCCTTCTCGCGCACGCAAAATATTCCCGATTCGGAACAGGTGCGTGTCGGCACAGGCCTGGCACAATACCTGTGATAAACACCAATTTGGCGCAGCATGTAGCAAGATTTCCTTCGTCCCATTGGCGCAGCACTTCCATCACTGAGAAATAAGCCACAAATTAAGCTGAGCGACTAAGTACATGCTCGTACAGTGCAGCCAGAGCATGTCAATAATGCAAACATCAAAAAACAAAATAACAGGCTTGCCTTCCATTCCACTGATGCATTTGACCCGGTCACGGACAGCCACATTGTAGTTCTCGAACCAGAGGAAAGGCCCAGCCGTGTGGTACGGGGCGGTTGGTGCCATAACCTTGGAGTAGCTGTGTTGCCAGTCAAGCACCTCCTTGCCGTCCCGGTAGGCAATCTTGCCATACACTTCAAAGTACTTGCGCACAAAGCTGAATGGCACATACACTTCTGGTCCTTCCTTCCGACAGGGCACAGCATAGTCATCATTTATGACACACTTGATTTCCTGTGCTAGGTGTGCCTTACCCCTGGCTCCCAAGCTGATGCCTCCGCTCGTGTCTGCCTGCACAAAACAAAGGCAACAGCACGTGTACAGGACTAGAAGCTCCTGCTATGTGGCTGCTCAAAGTGATCATCTGGCAATACCATAAACAATCCAAGGTTTACAGTGCATGGTGGTCTCCTATGTGTACAAGTATGTATTTTTTTTCCCACATTGGCGCCATGTCACCCTGTGACATCACCAGTAGCTCTTTGCCTTATGAGCGCTTAACATACACTTGTATAATGAGCTGCTTTGGTCAGTCTAGGCCACGGTGGTCTAGGCTGAAGTGCTTAAATGGCTCCTCACCAGGTCTGGCCACATTGAGCTGACAAGTGCAGAGCATACAATGCACGCTAACGATGCGTTTGCAAAATTACATAGCGACATGCAGTGAAAAGGTCTGAAATTTCAATCCGAACGCCGTTTTCCCTTCACCTCGTGGCTGCTGTGCTCCAAGCCGGACGGTGACGTACTCGCGTCCCTGCGCCTACGTACTTGGGTCCTCAGTGTGACGTCGCTCGTGGTGACAAGTGACTTCAAGAATTATTCAAGGCACCATCTGTTTTTTGTGTGATCTGTTGCTTGAATTGACGAATTGAAGTTTAAAGAAATAATAAAACACACAAACGGAATGGAGTCTAGACGGGGCGAGTGAAGAGTGTGTCTCACTATGCAGTGGAGCTTGCCTCCTGAAATCATGGGTTCGCGGCACTGAAATATTTCAATCTTGGCTATTAATGAGCCAATTTGAAAAATATTTGCGGCAAAACACTCCCTAGAGGACATGTAACAATGTTCAGTGTATACCCAAAATTTGCTATGGCGCCTGGCGAGGGGCCCTTTTCACATGAAAATGCTTATTTTAGGCTTAAACTCACTGGCCAATTTCATTAAGAAATGCAACTGCTGAAAATGTCAGACGTTTGCAATTGTATTATAAACATGAATGAGTCAAGAAAGGAACAAAACATGTGCACGCTACAGTGGTATATACGAGGGCGAATTGGAAAGTCTTTGCTCTGTAAAGGCGTTTATTAGTCCCCGCCGTTCGGGACCAACCGTTAGAGAAGGGCACGAACTCCCGCACGAGCAGCGTTTTCCAAGCAAGAATGCTGAAGAGAACGACCCACTAGAAAGTGCTGGAGAGAACAACCCACTATAGGCTACATTCAAATGGTCAGGCGGGCGCCACCGTGACAGTTCCGCGAAACACCGAGGCAGCCAATGCTATGGAGGCATGCTTTTGCGGCGCTCGTTTGAAATGTGCGAGTCATTCTAAATTGCGGTTTTAATAATTGAAGACATCATGACCCATTTTGGACCACCGACACTTGAGATAGGATGTCAAATTTACCACTAAAACCATGTATATAGTGTCAAAGAAGTAAACAGCACGGACATCGCAGCGAAGTGCTTAAATTAAATTAAATTATGGGGTTTTACATGCCAGAACCACGATCTGATTATGAGGCGCTCCGTAGTGGGGGACTCCGGAATAATTTGGACCACCTGGGGTTGTTTAATTGCATTTTGCATTTTGCATTTCGCCCCCATCGAAATGCAGCCGCCGCGGCCAGGATTTGATCCCGTGCTTAGCAAACCAACACCACAGCCACTAAGCAATCACCGCAGGTCGCCAAGTGTTTGTCACAACAAGGCAAGCATGTTCACAACTCAAAGGAAGCTAACAAATGATTATTTTATGCCACTTGAGCGAGCAAATACGGCCGTACAGATTTTTCAACTGTCATTTGTGGCTCCATTACTTGGAGCGTGCCCTGCACCTCACAATTGTAGAAGCTCTTGCGAATTGGCAGGTAAGTGCTTTTTTCTCCGTTGACAAAGTGCTTCGAGCATATCCTGGTATTGTCGTTTGGGCTGCAATCTGAGAGGTCATCACTGTTTTAACATAGTAGAGAGCGATCAGCTGAGACTAAACAACGCAAAGACTGAACAGATGTGCGCTAGCGTGTGTGAGAAAAATGCTAATTTGCGAATACTCGACGTGTGCTGCGGTGCACTCCAACCTTAGTTCGGTTGTTCTAAGTGCAAGGAAACGTCAGCATGGATAAGCCCGGTTCCCGCAGTCACGCCTTGATCTTGGCGCAGAAAGAAGCGGTGCGTTGGCTTGCTAATGCACAACAAAAAGTACAAAGCTCCAGCATGGAGAGCTTACGAGGCTAGATTTGATACGTAACGACCATTGCGCGTTTGTTTTGGAGTGAGGCGAGCTAAACAACTATCTAAACCAACTTACAAAAGTGGGAATAAGCTCATGCATTTTTATGCAGTTGTTGCTTTACTGTGCATTTTTACGGATGCTGCCTGCTGGTATTTTTTTTTTCTTTTTACATTTATGTCTCAGTTCACTTAACAAAAATTTGCAAGAGCAACATGAACCGCAACGATCCACTTCGGCCACCGGTTTGCCTTCCACAGTTTTGAAGGGAAGCGGTACAATTTGATGCCGATGCCCTCTTCGCGGTTATGACAATCCTTAACGTAGCGGTATCTGCACTTGTTCTTTTTGTTCACGCTTTTCACGGAGGAGCTGCCAAGAGGCCATGGTGAATTCATTGCGAAATTGGAAAAGGAGGCTTTGAGGCAGGCCTCAGCGCAGTATGGTCAATGGTGAAATGGTAGTGATGGCTACTCACGGAAGCTTACTGCCGCTGCTAGGTGGCGTGAGATGTACAGCCAAACTTCATTGCAGGGTGCCTATACCGTTCCAATCCTCCTCTACAATTACCCCTGGGAACAAAAAGGGAGCCACCCAGTGACCTAACAGCTTGTCACTATGAGTGGGTAATAGTAGGTCTTGAGGCAGTCAACGTTGACAATGTCTCGTCCACGACGGTGCATGTCCAAAGACGATTCAACGGGTTCGATCACATAGTTGACCAGGGATGCACATTCGATGACACCGTAGGGCCGTTCATACTTGGGTAGTAGTTTTGAAGAGCGACCAGGTGCAGTGGAAGGAACCGAGAGCCACACAAGTGTGCCAGGAAGGAAAGTGGGTGCAGAAGTGGTGTCATCACAAGTGCTCTTCTGGCGCTCTTGGTCACTGAAGGTAAAGGCCCGAGCGAGGTCGTGGCACTTTATAGCATGTCTTGCCATGGCAGAAATGGGAGCACATGCAGATGCATCATGCCGGTATGGTAGAATTGTGTTGATGTTGTGCGACAGGTGCCTACCGTACAGTAGGGAAAAGGGTGAAAAGTCGGTGGTTCTCTGAGTAGTGGCCGACTTTGCGCCCGATGCCAACTACGCGCCGTTCACCGTCTCCTTATTGTCGCGCGCTGTCGCCGATGTGACCTCGCCCCGTCGCTTGTGACGTGGAAAACTAATTGTCGTAGTCCAAGAGGCAAGGGCTGCAACACCGTCGAAGAGTCCTCAATGCAGTCCCTTGAACGTAATCAACATGCTTGTTGATGGTGTTCATGCATCTGCACTCGTAGACAAAGGAGCCGCCGTATGTGTTATGGAAGCTAAGCTTTGCCGTATACTTCGGAAAGTCACAACGCCCCTCTCTGGGCTGTCCCTCTGCACAGCCAGTGCTCAGAATCGTCATCATCATCATCATCACCAACAACCTATTTTTTGTCCACTGCAGGATGAAGGCCTCTCCCTCCAATCTTCAATTACCCCTCAGAATATTCACCCCTTAGCGGCTTGCACTGCTCGTGTTGTCATTGCCGACGTTCTATGCGCCATAGAATTCGTAGTCCTTTCCCTGTGCTCTCATGACGTTATCCTCGGCTGGGATTTTCTCTCGTGCCACAATGCCGTCATTCATTGCGCACAGGCAGAAATAGAACTCTTGCTGCTTTTAGATTTGCTGCTCACCGACATTTCTTTCAGGGAAGCTACTTGTCCAAGCCTACTGCCACGTTCTTCGGAGCGCGTCAACAGTCGTGCCCATGTACTGCAGCAGAATCTCAGACGCTGTTGCACTAATGTCTCCATTTGACGACTTTCTCACTCGGAAAGGTCTGTTCTTACATTTCGCGACAGGAGACATCCCACAGGGCTCCAGCACCATTTTCGTTTGTAACCCGCTGCCATACCGTGATGCTGCTCTGAGGGGAATGTCTTGGCAATGTAGAAGCGATTGAGGACATGCAAGTTATGGATGTACCCTATGACCGTTACTGTACTAGTTCCACTGTGCTCAGTGCTGTTTCTACGTGACTTATTGCCCAGTGAAGTGTTTGGTTCTTCTATTGCTGGTGACCTTACACCGGTCCAGCGGTCTCAGGTTTTGTGCCTCTTAGAACAATTTTGTTCTTTCGACGTAGGGCAATGTTCCCTGGGCCGGACGTCAACTGTTACTCATCGGATTGACACTGGCTCGAAACCGCCATTGCAGGAACGTCCGTAACGTGTATCTCCTGCAGAACCTCGTGTAATCAACGAACAAGTCGACCACATGCTTCGCTGCCAGGTGATATTGTAGCACTCTTCAATGAAGCACGCTAAACACACTGGTTTATTGTGGGCGAACTTGTGCCCGGCAACTCAATAGTAAGCATTCACACACTTTAAAAGAAGAGTTAACAGGAGCCTATTCCACAGTCTACCGCGTCTCCCCGCCGAACGCACTTTTCATGCGCCCCGAAGGCCAAGAGCCACGCCGTGGCTTCTCATTGGACGGCAGACTCGGGCGCTGCCGTGAGCACGTGCACGGGAGACACGCGCTGTAGCGCCATGCGCGAGGCGTTGCTGGCGCTCTTCTAATGGAGATGCGACGAGTAATGGGTTTTAGCGATGAGGCGCTTGGAAAGGTACCTCACGAGAGTCCTCGTAACTGGCACGTGGAGAGCTCTCTGTGGCATTAGTCCCCCTCCGAAAACGCATCGTCCAGATGCGTATGAAACAAATTTATCTGTACATGTGTTTTCATTGCCTGTCGTAGTAAAGCTTCATGCGGACTACGTGTACGACCTCCGCATGGATGTGCCACTTTGATAGCTCTTGTTCATGAGGGATGACTTCATAATTCAGGTCACCTACTCGGCGAATAACTTCGTAAGGTCTAAAGTATCGGCGAAGGAGTTTTTCACATAGCCTACGATGACGCACTGGTGTCCATACCCACACTTTGTCGCCTGGGTGGTACTGAACTTCTCTGCGGCACAGGTTGTAGTAGCTTGCATCCATACGTTGTTGCTGGTGGATACGGAACCGTGCCAACTGCCGGGCTCCTTCAGCTCGTTGTAGGAAGTCATGACGTCGTACGGGTTGTTGTTGTCATCATCTACCGGCAACATAGCATCCAGTGTGGTTGTTACTGTGCGGCCATAGACCAGTTGAAATGGAGTGACCTGGGTTGTCTCCTGCACTGCCATATTACAGGCGAAAGTGACGTAAGGCAAGATTGCGTCCCATGTCATATGTTCGAGGTCGACATACATGGACAGCATATCGGCCAAGTTTCGGTTTACACATTCCGTCAGGCCGTTTGTTTGGGGATGGTATGCAGCGTTTTTTCTGTGACTGGTGTGAGTCATCTTCATCAAACATTGCATCAAATCAGCTGTGAAGGCCGCTCCTCGATCAGTAATCACGACCATTGGTGCACCATGTCACAGTACTATATGTTACAAACGAAGAAATTTGCAACTTCAACTGCCGTTCCTCGCTCAAGGCAGCCAGTTTCAGCATGTCGTGTTAAATAGCCCGTCGCTACTACGATCCATCTCTTCCCTGACGATGAGGTTGGGAACGGGCCAAGGAGATCCATTCCAACTAGTTGAAATGGAGTCTTTGGTGGGTCTATGGGTTGAAGAAGGCCGGCCGGTTTCACGGGTGGTGTTTTGCGCCTTTGACATTCGCGACATGTCTTCACGTAATGCTGCACCAACGCTAACAATTTAGGCCAGAAGTATCTGAGACAAATTCTGGCAAACGTCCGGCTGACACCTAAGTGACCCGACAATGGTTCATCATGGCAAGCTTCCAAAATTTCTGGTCGCATGGCTGACGGTACGACGAGTAAGAATTTTTCCTGGTTGCGTTCAAAGTTTCTCTTGTAGAGCGCATTATCTCGGAGGCAAAATGACGATAAACCTCGCATAAACATATGTGGGACTTGGACGTCGTATTCTTCGAGGTGTTTGATGAGTGGGAGCAATTCTGTGTCGGCCCGTTGACGCTCGGCGATTTCCGAAGCTGTCATCGCTGTAAGAAATGGGAAATCTTCTTCTGAAGGAGTAGACTCCACTGGTGAGTGGAACAAGCAGTCAGCATTGTTATGTTTTCTTCCAGACCTGTACACGACAGTAATGTCGTATTCTTGGAGCCTGAGGCTCCACCTCGCAAGTCGTCCAGATGGGTCTTTTAGGTTTGCCAGCCAGCAAAGAGAATGGTGATCGCTGACTGCACGGAACGGCCTGCCGTAAAGGTATGGTTGGAACTTGCTGATGGCCCATATGACAGCCAAACACTCCTTTTCTGTCGCAGAGTAATTTGTTTCAGCTTTTGATAGAGTGCAGCTAGCATGCGCTATAACTTTCTCTTCCCCATTTTGCCACTGAACTAAAACCGCGCCGAGACCGAGATTGCTTGCATCTGTGTGGGCTTCTGTGTCCGCTGTCTCGTCGAAGTGGGCGAGGATCAGTGGGGCTTGCAATCGTTCCTTTAATTCATTGAACGCAACCTCTTGTTCAGTATGCTACATGAAGGGCACGTCTTCTTTAGTAAGTTTCGTCAGAGGTTCGGCAATTTTCGAGAAGTTTTCTACAAATCGCCAGTAATAAGTGCATAGTCCCAAAAATTGCCGCACCATCTTCTTGTTTGTAGGCTTTGGAAATCGTGCAACGGCAGCAGTCTTGTTGGGATCCAGACCAGTACCTTGCGCGCTAATTACATGACCCAGGAAATGAAGTTCTTGGAATCCAAACTGGCACTTTTCCGGTTTAATGGTTAAGCCTGCCGAGCGGATGGCTTGAAGCACTAAACGCAGCCTCTGGACATGTTGGTTGAATGTTGCGGAAAATACCACTACGTCGTCTAGGTAAACTAAGCATGACTGCCATTTAAGACCTGAGAGGACACTGTCCATCATGCGCTGGAATGTCGCCGGGCGCAGCAGAGAGTGAATGGAAGCGCTTTGAACTCATACAGGCCGCCTGGGGTTACGAAAGCAGTTTTTTCATGGTCTCTTTCGTCTACTTCAATTTGCCAATATCCGCTCTTGAGATCTAATGAAGAGAAAAAGTTTTCATGTCGTAGGCGATCCAACGTGTCATCAATGCGGGAAAGGGGGTATACCTCCCGCCTGGTCACACTGTTCAATTTCCGGTAATCAACACAGAATCTCAATGTATTGTCCTTCTTACTTCCAAGGACTACGGGCAACGCCCACGGGCTGTTTGATGGCTGAATGACAACGTCCTCAAGCATCTCTTGCACCTGACTCTTTATGATCTCTCGTTCAACCGGTGACACTCTGTACGGACGTTGGTATACTGGCCTGGTGGCTTCGTCTGTTATTATACGGTGTTTAACAATTGGTGTGCGCTGTACCTTTGACGAGGTGGACAAACATTCTGCGAATTCATTTATAAGGTCCTCCATCATTTCTTTCTGGGCTGGCGACAGACTTTGGTTGATCGCAACTGATGTTACGGTGTCATGCATAGTTTGGACAGCAGGCGGCCTTGACGCTAAGCTACATACATCTGTGACCGCAGTAGCGCTGTGCAGGAAGGCGATGGCTGTGTTCTTTGCGACATGCTGAAATTCACTTCCGAAGTTCGTCAGCAATACATCAGCACACCCATCATGTAGTTGAACAATTCCTCATGCTACGCAAATACCTTTTTTCAACAGTAGCTCGACGTTGGTCTCCACTATACCTTCCGAGTCGTCGAATGCTTCATTTCTTACACAAACCAGCGTGCTGCATCATGGTGGCACGGTTATGTCATCGTCGGTAACCCACAAGGCAACGTGTTCTAGCTCTTCCGACTCTTGCAGCCTGCTTCATAGAAAATGACACGCTAGAATTCTGCAGGTTGATTATGGCACCATTTTTTAGGAGAAAGTCCATTCCGAGTATTACATCCTTCGAACATTCTGGTAGCATGACAAAATCAGCGACGTAAGAAAAACCCCGAATTTTGATTCTCGCTGTACATCTACCCAGGGGCCTAATGAGGTGCCCACCAGCCGTATGTATCTGGTGTCCACTCCACGGCATCAAAACTTTTTTCAATTCCTTTGTGAGTGCATATCTTACAACAGAATAATCGGCACCTGTGTCAACTAATACACTCAATTCATGACCGTCTATTGTAATGCTCAAGTCTGAAGAAATTCTCTGTTCACTTATCTTATTCATCTGCTTCTGTTCGGTACGGCTGCTTGGTAAACTTGACAGAGGATCTTGGCTTTTTCGAATGTCAGCGGCCTCGCCTCCACAGGTCGCTCGCTTCAGTTTTCTGGATGTGGGCTCAGTGAACGATGCCTTGGTGAAATCGAGGATGGCCGTGGACTTGGTGATCGGTAGCGTGCAGACGATGATCGTGACTGGTGTTGGTATCTAGCAGCCGGATCCTGTTGTCTGGTCAAGTAGTCATGAATTTCGATGGGTCTTTCGCCATTATGGGGACAAGGCGCATTTATCGTAAAGCCGCGAAGACCTATTCTGCAATATGGGCACATTCTGTAAAGGGATCCAGCTTCCCCGCAGTGGAAACAGAGTGGCGTCCGGTCGGGTGCACGCCACACGTCACTTTTTCATGGCCTCAGCTCTGCTAGAAGGGGTCCACTGTGCAGAGTCGGCTGGCGGCTGCTGGGGGTCGCGAATGGAGAACTATGCCCGGTCGGTTGACATAACACATCAGCGTACGTTGGCACGCGACATACGGGTGGTGGTTGGTCATGATGAACAGGTGGTTCCTCATGTCCTGGCTGCAGAATGGCATGGCAAACTTCATCTCGAATGACGGTGGTGAGAATTGAAACTGTCGGCGTGGCTTCCTGTAGCTTCAGCTTTCGAAGCTCCTCCTTTACGATTGATCGCACCAGTTCCCTTAGTGCTTCGGTGTTACTGCCTGGGCCTGCTGACAGGATATCGGCCGGTGCGCTGGTGACATCGCGATTGTAGTGATCGGCATGCTGCTGCAGCGCCTTCTCTATGGTCGTCGCTTCGGTGTGAAACTTAGCAAAACTGTGTGGAAGGTTGCGGACGAGTCCTGCAAACAGCTCCTGCTTAACGCCACGCATCAGATGGTGTAATTTCTTCTCTTCGGTCATGTTTGGATCCGCGCGTGTGAAGAGACGGGACATGTCCTCGATATACATGCCGACACTCTCGTTAGTGTGCTGGTTTCAGGCTTCTCTCGCCTATCGGTGCTGGCATACGTGGCAAGCAGCTGTCGCCGAAATTCTTCCCATGAAGATAGCATCGCTTCATGATTGACGTACCACGTCCTCACTGACTCTTCTAACGCGAAGTACAAGTTGCGAAGCTTTCGTGTCTCATCCCAGCCGTTGAAATCTGCCACTCGCTCGAAGTGCTCTAACCAGTCTTCCACATCTTCGAACGTATCGCCGTGGAAGGACTCGGGCGTGCGTGGTGGGTACACGATAAGCTGGGACAATGCCACTGGGCTGGTTATGGTTGCACCGTCGCTGGTAACTGTTGCCTGCACTGCTGCAGCAACAGGAAGCGGTCCGAACTCGGGTGGGTCTCCTCGGATGCGGTGGATTGTGCGCTGGTGTACTGGAGTCAGTTCCCTGGGTTACAATCGCTGAGGGTCGGGGCTCCGTTCTCTTATGAATTGGGGACTTCCAATCATACCCCGCACCTCCACCAGAAATGTAGCCCTCTTCAATGAAGCACACTATAAACACACTGGTTTATTGTGGGCGAACTTGTGCCCGGAAACTCAATATTAAGCATTCACACACTTTAAAAGAAGAGTTTAACAGGAACCTATTCCACAGTCAACCGCGCCTCCCCGCCGAACGCACTTTTCACGCGCCCCGAAGGCCAAGAGCCACGCCGTGGCTTCTCATTGGACGGCAGACTCGGGCGCTGCCGTGAGCGCATGCACGGGAGACACGCGCCATGTGTGAGGCATTGCTGGCACTCTTCTAATGGCGATGTGACGAGTAATGGGTCTTAGCGATGAGGCGCTTGGAAAGGTACCTCATGAGAGTGCTCGTAACTGGCCCGTGGGGTGCTCTCTGCGGCAATATTACCTTCCAACAGTCCATGGGCATCACCTGTCGTCCTTGTTATGAAGAAAGATGGTTCTGTGTGGACTACTGGCGCCTCATTAAGATCACCTGCAAGAACGTCTACCCTCTCCAGCGCATAGACAACGCCATTGACAGTCTACAAGGCGCAGAATTCTTTCATCTCTAGATTTACGCTTAGGGTATTGGCAACTACCCATGGCAGATGCTGATCGGCTGAAGACCGCTTTTGTCATACTCGATGGCTTATACAAATTTGACATAATGCCTTTTGGCCTTTGTAATGCACCGGCAACTTTTGAATGCACGATGGACACTGTTCTATGTGGCTTGAAGTGGCACACTTGCTTGTGCTATCTTGACGACGTTGTAGTTTTTGCTCCTGACTTCACCATGCACCTTCAATGGCTCCAGTGTGTTTTGACGTGTTTAACAAACACTGGCCTACAACTAAACCTAAATAAGTGCTGATTCGCCGCTCAGCAGCTGACAATTCTAGGTTATGTTGTATTGAATGATGTAATACTCCTTGATCCAGCCAAACTTCGGGCCATCACTGAATTCCGTAAACCAACATCCGTCAAAGAATTGCGCAGTTTCGTAGGTCTCTGTTCTTACTTCAGATGCTTCATCTGCAATTTTGCTGCCACGATATCGGCCCTGACGAAGCTACTTAGAAGCACTGGACCCCTCACTTTGTGGTTGTCTAAGTGCAACGAGGCCTTCATAAAGCTTTGTCGTTTGCTAACGTCTCTGCCAATTTTGCTCCATTATGACCCACTAGAAAGCACTGGAGAGGAAAACCCACTATACCATTCCAATTCTCCTCTACAGCTCCTGTCTTTTATTTTTGCCAAATTATGGCTGTAAATACGAAGTCAACATATCCATTCCCAGTGGTGGACTTTTCTTGGACCGGCCCGGCCTTATCTGCCAGCAGCTCTGCAGCACGGTGCTGCTGTCAGTTGCTGAAGTTGTGGTTGTGCTTCACATGTCCACAGCATACGTACAACCAAATGTCATTCGTTTTCTATGGAGCAAGGAATGAACGCCCATCAAAATCCACAGATAAATGCAGTCCATGTATTGGGTAATGTGCCTGGCTTTGAGAAGTGTGAGGTGGTGGTGTTAGTTCGCAAAAGACTGTGAAGACTTGCATGACAATGATGGTGGTTCGCCAGTCAGCTGGACAAATTTTACCACAGGGGCATTTGAAATTTATTGTTGCCATGTGACAAATGTCTGAACCGGTGCGGGGACTATGTGGAAAAATAGTGTACAGTACATAGAATAGTATGTATACTTGTAATTATCTGTATGTGCCTCATTTTGGCTAATAAATGATACGGGCAAATATTTTCTGATTTTCCCTCGCATGCTGTCCTGAGGTACAAACAAATATATAAGTGAATATGTTAGAGTTGAGTAATGGCAATGCCTCTTTCATATTATTTCTTTTTGCTATATTTCTTGCAAAATGTAGGAGTGTTTTGTCAAAATGGAAGATCTAACCTGCGGCTTTCTTTGTTCATCTTTTGCCTTAATCTTGTTTCGATTCATGTTGCAAGCAAGTTATTACCAAGTCTTGCACTGGTTCATGAAGCCCCTTGTCTGTCATAAGTGCCTCCGAGATCTGCACTCACGGAAAGATTTACTTGTGATATAAGGTCGTGTCTACATTGATTCACGTAATCTTGTCTAAACCTCTTGTGTTCTACATGTCTAATCATTAAAAAAAGAATCTAAAACAAGATATCTCATGCAGAGCTCACAGACACTGTGGGCCGCCCCTACTTTGCCAATGCAGATGAATGAGTGTAAATACATCACACCACCCCCAACTCGTGTGCTGTCTCTATCCACCATGGCAGCGTGGAGATATTATTGCTTTCACTAACCAATCAACACATGTTAGCACGTCTCCTCCATCTTCAACATCTCTGCATTGCCCCTCTCCCCTCTTCGCAGCCTGCACCATCCTATCCACAATCTAATTGCAACTTCCACCGCCAGTATCCAACACTCAGCACCCAACATGAGGGACGCCATGAAGAAAGTTCTGCTTTGAAGGTGACCTCCACACTAACCCTGTCCAATCACTAATCAACGTGTCAAAATCCATAAACTCCAAAAAGAAAGGTTCATTAAAAAAAATAAAAGGATGTAAATGTATGCACTGAAGTCTCGGAGACGACAGCCACCACTTGTCAAGTACATGCTAGATGCCGCCACAGAAAACTCAAGAGACTTCACCAAGGCGCATAGTATCTGAACTATGGGGCGAAGCTTCTGCAGATGCTACTGTGCTAGGTAGTCTGGCAGCACTTGACAGCGCTTTAGGTTTCTTGGAGCAGATACTGAATCGGCCTAAACTTCCACGTGCGTCAGTTTCGCATTTTCCGAGACATCGAAGAGAATACCAACACTCAGTGGTGTGTTTTTTCTTATTTTTATTTCCCCCGCTGTTGTAAATAAAGTTCTTATGTTTCCTCTTCCTTAGGTTAAACTAATGTGGATGACAACATGGGACTTACTTTTAGAGGTGCTTTCATTTGTGCACGCTTTGCCTTCGTAACATTCCTTTCATTGCCACAGAAGGTCATCCATGAGTACAGCATAAGTTCGTCAACGAACAACTGGAGCAGCGATGGATGAGTAAGAGCATGCACATGAGTGGCATCGTGTGCAAGAGAGACATGAAACTATTTTGCTGGAGCTGTGAAGACACATTCGACTAAGCAGCCAGGCAGGGTGCTGGCACATTACGGTACTTGCCTGCATGAGAAGTGGCTCGGCCACGCTGAGGGGACTGCGTGTGCTGCAGCGAGCCAGGTAGGAGAGCAGCGTCAGTGCAGCACCCGACAGGGTTAGCACAAGCAGCAGCTTCTTGGTTGTCCGCATCCTCACGCCGCCTCCCAGCAGCATGTTGCTTGGCTCTGTACCTGCGTGGTGAGAAGAAACTTTAGCCTAAGATGATACAGTCAACGTAAATTTTTTGACATAACAACATGAGAAGAAAGGGGGTTAATTGAGGGGGCCGATTTTTATTAATCATATCATAAGAAGCTTCTTATGATATTACATAACAACATATCACTTGTAAATGGTATCTTGAAATACCCCATTCTTTTTTAAATCCCAACGTTGAAATGAGAGCTTGTAGTGTGCTCGTTTCGGCAAAATTGTCATCAGCAATTTGTCCTTGATACAGTAAAGTTATGGGGGTTATGGTGCAAGGATTTTACAGTATATAAGAATAATACATCAATGCTCGTAGCCACCCAACAGAATTTCATAAATGTAACACCAGAGCATTGAGAATATACACAATTATTCACACGGTTAATACGACTTCGAACTACATGGTTTTGTTTCATTAGGAATAAATTCGCACCCACGCTACAATAACAAGATCTTCTTTTTTTTCTAGTCTCTGTAAAAAGAAATTTGAGGTGTAACTGGATGGTACAGGTAGCCATTTCCACATATGTTCAGTTGTGGATTATCATTTTCTAACCTATTTTAAGCTTGTGTAATTGATGGTTTGGTCAGAATGAAAACTGTTGAAATGGCTGTAAATGAGATGTTAGTATCTCATGAAGTCCTTTTGTTTGCATTATTATTATTATTATTATTATTATTACAAGGTTTTTGGTGACATTTCATATGTAACAATTCACGTGTTGCCCTGCTGAGCTCACTGTCATCTTACATAACTGCAACATATACATAGAACAATATATATTTTCTGCTTACACCTCTAGTTCGTCTATATTTCTTAAACCTTTTTATAAAGGCAAGTATATTCAATGTGACTGGCCGCCCCCTGCTACGCATCCCTTCCCTTGGAATCCAGTCCGTAACCGTTAGTGACCATTGGTTATCTTCCCTCCTCATTACATGTCCGGCCCATGCCCATTTCTTTTTCTTGATTTCAACTAAGATGTCGTTTACCCGCGTTTGTTGCCTCACCCAATCAGAAAAGAGCAGATTGGGTGAGGCAACAAACGCGGGTAAACGACATCTTAGTTGAAATCAAGAAAAAGAAATGGGCATCGGCCGGACATGTAATGAGGAGGGAAGATAACTGATGGTCACTAAGGATTACGGACTGGATTCCAAGGGAAGGGATGCGTAGCAGGGGGCGGCAGAAAGTTAGGTGGGCAGATGACATTAAGACGTTTGCAGGGACAACATGGCCACAATTAGTACATGACCGGGGTAGTTGGAGAAGTATGGGAGAGGCCTTTGCCCTGCAGTGGGCGTAACTAGGCTGATGATGATGATGATATTCAATGTGCAATGAGGTATTATATACCTGTATATTTATTTCTTTATTTTCTGAAGACTTACTTTCACTTTGTTAAGTTCCTCTTGAAGACATTGCTGCCTGGCATCTCATTTACAGCCATTTCAACAGTTTTCATTCTGGCCAAACCATCAATTACACAAGGTTAAAATGGGTTAAAAAATGATAATCCACAACTGAACATATGTGGAAATGGCTACCTGTACCATCCAGTTACACCTCAAATTTCTTTTTAGAGAGACCAGAAATAAAAAAAGAAATCCATGGCGGTTTAGTAGTAAATGCAAGAAAAATGCATTTGGCATCACGTCACACCTCTCCGAGGTCTCAGACCCATAACACAAACCACGTTAACCACATTGTAAAGCCCTGTTCAGGAGCTAACTCTATACACGTACTGACTCTCTCTCTCTCTCTCTCTCTCTCTCTCTCTATATATATATATATATATATATATATATATATATATATATATATATATATATATATATATATACACACACACACGTCGAGCTTCCCACACTTCACACACGTTTTTCCACTTTGACAATCCAGCGCTGTGTCTGTGTATCTGTTTCTTTCTACGTTCTCGTACAGTCGCGCTATACACTCTACCATGGATTCTAACCAACTAGCCCGCCAACGTGTTTTAACCAATACTATCGCACTAAAATACTCGTTTGGCAGACAAAGACGAGACAGTAAAGGTACCATGTCACTCGCCATCATAATAACGAGTTGAACTTTCGCATATTCCCAGAGCAAAAGTGCGCGCCTGTAACGCACAGACGAACACCAAAGGATGCAAACACGAGTGGTCGTGTTTGTATTTTTACGCTGTTTGTACTCGTGCCCACAACAGTTGCACCTTTACAACAACAATCGCCAACCAACCAGCGCACCAATATGTCCCCAGAATGTAGCCTGCTGATTAAGACACTTATAAAGCGCACACAAAGTCAATAGAATCAATAAAACAGAAAGGAGTGTGCGTGTCTGTGTTGACATATCGCTTACTGAACTCCGAACTAAGCACACAAAGCTCGACAAAAAAGCACGCAGAATTGATAATCTTGATGGGCGTAGCTCGTCTAATCTGGCTCACATCAATAACCTATTCAAAACGAGACGGTGGCCCGGAAAGCGCTGACGCTGCTAAAGCGGCGGCCGAGGCCTAGGACGCACATACGTCCGGCACACGACGACAGCGGCAGTGGCCGTCGATAGTGGACGCAAGCGGAGATCACTTTGATATGATGCGAGCGAGAAAAGAGAGAGAGAGAGAGAGAAAGCGAAGCACATTGAAAGATGTCCACACAAGGACGTCGCAATCGAAGCAGGTGGGCTTATTGCATAGATTGAGAGCAAGGTACACAATGCGCAGGAATAACAGAGATGACGAAAAGGGAAGTGAAACCGGTCATCTAAGGAGGGGAAGAGATGAATGAGGGGGAGGGAGACACGTTACGCGAGATCGTCTCCGCAGTTTGAACGCACCGCGCACGGTGTCCATTCCCGTCCAGTCCACAGGGGCACGACCGGCGCGCGCGCACCTGCTAGCCTCTCTTCCAACCCTCCTTTCAGCTCTCTGGGACACGCACGCGGTGGAGGGAAGGAGGGAGGGAGGGGGGGGGATCGATGCTAATGTGGGCCCGCGGACACGATCAAAAAGGACCGAACCACGACAGAGGACCGACGAACGAACGAAGGAGAAGCTACCGCCAGTTTCGGCGCTCATTAACTTGCAAATAGGACTCTCGGGCGACGACTTCGATCTGAGGGGGGAAGGGGAGGAGGAAGACACTGGTGCTGCTGTTTCTTCACTCGAGGGGCGATGGCTGTGCAGAGACCACGTCGCCGGCCGCGAGGCAACGCTACATATCCCACCACCACACTTCCCTGCAAAAGAAGCTGCGCGTATCCACCGTGTAGGCACTCATTGCTCCTAGACTGAGCAGGTTTCCTTTCGCCAACAAATTTTGGTAGTTTGAATAGTTGCATGTCATCATCATCATCATCATCACAATTTTCTTCAACATCGTTGCTTCAACATCGTACCCAACTGTATCTTGCGGTGGAAAACTACTGCTACCACGTGTGCATTACACTGCCTATCTTTGTCAATTCTTGGTAAATGTACCAGTGTGAAGGTTTCATAGTTGTTGCTTAGCGCCGTAATAAGCGTCCGGCCAAGTGTATTAATCGAGTAATTTGAAAATAGAAAAACAATTCCACATGAAAAAAATTAAAAAATAAAGGGGGCATGGAATGAGCTGCCTCGCAAAGGCCGTTCTGGACACAACGCCTGTCCGATTTCAGAACAAGGGGTACAGAGATCGGAGATTCCGAAGAGGGAGAAAATACAAAAATAAACATGAATCGAGAAGTACAAATAATAATAATAATAATAATAATAATAATAATAATAATAATAATAATAATAATAATAATAATAATAATAAAACGAAACAGGGACACACTCAAACTGTACGGGCACATGCAGAGAAAGACCTTCGTGACAGAACGCGGGGTGAACGACAAAAGAAAAAAAAAAGAGCGACACAGTAGAGTTCGCAGAACGCAATGCCATTTTATAAGGAAATGTTCGTTTAAGTGCCACACTGAGCAATGGCTGCAACTCCACCTCGTTACTCAAATCTTTAATTCAGTTCAGAACAAAGCTCATTTGGCGAAAGAGAGACAGAGCTAACTGCGCAGTTAACGTGCCAGTGGTATTGTTCTCAGTGAACAATGCCTCTGGACAATGCTCGCCTGACTGAGCGTGGAGCGTAAAGGGTTGAGGACGTGAACGTTCGCGTAAACATACTGATCTGGCAGTCTTTTTTTTTTTTCTCCTCAGGGGCGCGCGTGCGCAAACGCTAGAATATTAAAACAAACATACTTATTATGCCTGGAACATTTATTATACGAGGGCCCGCGGCTCGCGTATAATCAATGCTCTGAATCTTGCATACCCATCGCGCAGAGCTTCAAAAAATATTTGCTCGCTTAGATTACCGCAGTAATCAAAGCAGGCAAAGTATTTACCTAACGAAAATAGCTCTCAAGGTCTCAGACGATAAGGACACGCCAGTGGTATTCACGGTTATATATATATATATATATATATATATATATATATATATATATATATATATATATATATATATATATATATATATATATACGTAGAACACGTCTACCCGTGTTGCGCGTAAGTCTCCGACCATCGGAAAAAAAAAAAGAAAAGCAAATAACGCTGGGAACAAGTCGTACGGTCATGATAGGTATTAATGATAATTTATGCGCGTGAAACACCACTGCACCGAATTTGATAAGGTTTGTTACATTTAGAAGAAACAGTTAAAATCCAGTGATCACAGGAAGTGGATTTTTTTCATTTAGGCCGTTTACTTCAAAGAAAAAAAAAATAATAATTGCAATATTTCAAGAAGCGAAACTGTAATGTTTACAACTCTACGTGTCAGCAATGAAAGGAGATATCACATTTCTGTAAACTGGACTTTATAAGTACATCTAAAGCGAACAAAGATGATGTATTACACACCCCTCTGAAATATATCACTAACTGGTGAGTAGGAATTTTGCATGACGCTTGTAAACGTTTTAAAAATTAACATAAGCTGTAAATTCCTCTATCATATTTGTCGCTTTAGAAAACTGCAGTACACGTTTTTGGTGCAGAGCTACGTATATGTAAAAAAAAATCCTGCATCTATATTTCTTTAAACTTACAAGCTTTCGTGAAAAATTCCAGGCTCCTCTGGCGCAGAGCTAGAGCTTCCTCTGCGATCTCGAAGGCTACGATTATGTCAGTGCACTGCGTATGGTTGTAGAAAGGTGGCGCCACTAGTCTCACGTCAACTGCTGCTATGTCGGGCGACTCCACACTTGCCGAAGTGCAAAACAAATAAATAAATTAATAGGTGAGTAAGTAAGCAAGTAACCGAGTAATATATTCATAATAATTCGCACGTTCTCAACACTCGTATGTGGACGTGCACTGCACCCAGCGACAATAGGCCGGCGGGACTGCTACACTCTACACTCTTAAAACGGTTGCACCCTTTGGGGTGTGTATTTGTCCCACAACGATAATCGTCATCTGCCTTGCTCGCGTTTCCTTTCTTGAAAACTCGGCTCTGACAACTTTCCTGTCGAGAATGCTACGTCACACTGATAACGCGCATGCCGTTCGTGACTGGGAAGTACCGGGCTCGCAGCGTTAAAGAAAGGAAACGCGGGCAAGACAGATGACGATTATCGTTGTGGGACAAGATACGCCCCAAAGGGTGTAAGATTTTCAAAGAGTGTATTTAGCAATATTTACACCCTTTGGGGCTTATCTGGTCCCACAACAATAATCGTCATCTGTCTTGCCCGCGTTTCCTTTCTTTAACGCTGCGAGCCCGGTACTTCCCAGTCACGAACGGCATGCGCGTTATCAGTGTGACGTAGCATTCTCGACAGGAAAGTGGTCAGAGCCGAGTTTTCAAGAAAGGAAACGCGAGCAAGGCAGATGACGATTATCGTTGTGGGACAAATATACACCCCAAAGGGTGCAACCGTTTTAAGAGTGTGTAAGAAAAGTTTACACCCTTTGGAATTTGCCACACAACGATAATCATCTGTCTTGTCGCATTTCCTTTCTTGAAAATGCTGCGCCCGTTACTTTCCTGTCGGGAATGCTATGTCATGCTGATAACGCGCATGTCGTTCGTTACTGGAAAGTACCGGGCTCGCCGCGTTAAAGAAAGGAAATGCGGACACGACAGATGACGATTATCGTTGTGTGGCAAATATAACACCCCAAAGGGTGCAACTGTTTTTAGAGTGTACCTGTGCTCGGTAGCATGCGATATTCCCGAGCGGTCCAAGTCTCGTGCACACATCCTTTGCTCGGCTCGCAGCGAAATCTCATCGGACGGAGCGGAGCGGCTGGGAGGTCACTTGCGGACGTGCCACAGCCAGCCGCCAACGGGGCCGGCCTTTCGATGCGGCTCATTACGTGTCGCGGCGCTTGTTCTCGCGCGAGCTGCGCCAAGCCGAAAGTTCCCTCGCCCTTATAGAATCATCGAAACGTGGCCGACGCGTTCACAGCGGCAAAACAATGCATATCACACATCCCATGCAGTGCGGAAGCACCGACTAGAAGGAACGGCGCGGCATGATAAGGAGACGCCACGCGGCGGTGTTTTCATGCGGCGTCTCGAGCAGCGGATTTCAGCCACGGAACCCTATACCGCAACCGTCTTCGTTGACGGTGACGGACCTTATATACGCATGCGGTGATGATGATCATTCCTAATGGTATCCCTTTTGAAACGGGGCGGCAACAAATAGACGCCAAGCCTGCGTGAGCTAAACAGGCATTGCTATGTTATTGCAATTTATTATTTTGCCTATCTCTACCGTATATCTTGCAAAACAACTATTCCAGGAGAGCTTCCGGCCCAATCATTACCGGGCCTCTTTTATTTATTTATTTTTTCGCCAATACGCTAAAGGTCTCCTTGCTTACCTTGACCGCTGACCAGTTAACGCTCCCATCAGCTTTGAACGAATTCCAGCGCTTCTGAAAGGTGGACGCTACCTATATACGACTCTGGCTGGTTGTATATCTTGGCACTGCATTACAGCGTACCGAGCTGTTTCCTTTTTTTTTTCCCCGAAGCAAAACACATGCCCTACGGCGAATAATTGCTGTTGCATGTTTTTTGTCTTCAGACAGCCAGCTCAACCGTTGCGTTTTATAATTTTTTTTTCTGATTTCTAGCATGCCGTTTTCGATAAACACCATGAACCGACACTTCTGTGTCCACCCTCAGCGTGCATTCAATTTACGAAATATGTTACTGTATATTCCTTATTAAACGCTCCGGGGTTCCCGTTCTGAACATTGTCAAACTGCACCCTACTGTCGAATTCTGTAATGGCGGCATATTGAACCAATAAGAGAGGCCTGTATCTGCCCCCTGGGCCAATCAGCGCTGACAAGACGGCGAATCTGACAATATGACGCAATTTGACAATGGCCATAGTCACCGGGTTGTCTAACTGTACGTCCATTTACCCTGTATTTCGTTGCTATATTTTTCTTGATCTCTTCCTCCATTCCGTATATATCTACGCTGTTGAGGTACATACATTTGTGTATCGTTGCATTTTTTCTCGTCCATGTTTTTCAGTCTTTCCTCAACACTAATCTTGCTCTGTGTTTCTCGGACTTCAAAAGAGGCCATACTCCAATCACCCTGCACTGAATCAATCTGTCGTTTTGCCGCGGGCCTCCAATGCCACAATGCCAGTGCCGCGGGCAAATAGGGTGCCTCGATGACTGCGCCACCTTCCGCCGAGGAACAGCGGTAGTTAGGCGTCCTATACGGACAAACGTTACAGTGCGCCACCACCAGCCTCAGTTTCTAAACCTTCGGACGCCATAAAAAAAGAAAGCTTCCCCAAACACGGCTTCCCAACTACCGCCAGTTTTGTCTGATATGGTCATGAATGAATGACGGTGCGGCTTTCTGGGCCTTTTGCTCAGACGTAAAAATTCCGTCTTCAATGTCTGCTACTAGAGCCCTCACCCGTGCTTTATATGACCACTTACTAAATCGTTGCTTATTTTCTCATGCGCAGCCTAAGTACACATCTCCAGCAAAAGCTGCACAGCAAACTAGTTTAAATTTTCAAAAACAAGCGAGTATTGCAAAGCTTTAAAGCGTGAAGAGAAAGCGAAAGGTGCCGTGAGAAAACGCTACGTGACCTTGGAGGAGCTCAACCACGATCAGAGGAGGCCCGGGGATCAGCCGAGGGCGCCGCGAATACGGGCATTATTACAGGACGTACACTACTACAATTACTTTCCGTCGGCGATACCACCACGCGTACACGAACGATCACGCCTCACTGAACCGAAAATCGAATTTCGAGTCCCTTTTCCCGACCTTGCGAAAGTCGCTCCAACCGGCGAAGTTTAAGTATAGCTGTCGGCCGCCATGCCGACGTATCCGATAGCCCCGACGCGAACACGCAACGAAGTGAGACGAACATGGGCCAACACCTACGGAGAGAGCGAACAAAGAGAGTAGAAGAAATAAAAGGAGCACTACGGTGACGGTGCCGCGCTCTGCAGCAACGAGAAATCGTTCGGTCCCTTTGTACGCGTTTAATCTTGGTCTGCGCGCTGCCCTGTTTGCGTTCGGTAAACACGCTCACGCACACGCGCGCACTCGCACACACAAACACACAAGCACGCACACTGAAAGAGAGAAAAAGGCGCACAGACATGCACGCTCGGGGAGCAGGGCTTCCCGCGTACAACGGACGGATAGAGGACTCGCGCATGAGGATTCGATCAACAGCCTAAAAGCGGTCCATATCTCTCTACTCTTCTCCCATCATATTTCTTTTCTGCTCCCCTTCCTGCGCACAGTATATACCAGTATAGGCCCCATAAAGGTCGTGACAACTGCGGAGAAAAAAAAAAAAAAAACATCATACCAATAAACGGAAAGGAAACCGCGGTGACGTCAAACGCAGCGTCCGTTCTTCGGAAAGAGGAAATCGACAGAAGCCGAGAGATGGAGCGAGATGCGGCAGAAAGAGGGCGCGGGGGAAATGGCGAGCGGTCAGGCGGGAGGCGAAAGCAACGTCGCAACAGACCTGAAAAAGGTCATTTCCCGAAGGGGCCGCTGGTTCGCTGTATAGAGAGGAGCGCGCATCGTGGAAGAGGGAAGTGCGCGGCTCCCGAAACAAGTGCTTCCCCCCCAATCAGCGGCGCGCGGCACTTTCGGGGCCGCTCATTTCCGGCGCCGAATTATCAAAGCGGGTATAGTAACAGCAGCAGCAGGAGCAGCAGCCAGCCTAGCCGTCGAACCCGCCGCCAAGTTCGCCGGCTCAAGTTACGCGCGGTGCCGGAAGAAAAAAAAAAAAAAAGAAGAAGCCAAGGCAGGCCGGTGAGGTAAGCGGAGCCGGAGCGACTTCCAATTAAGTCAGACAGACAGACAAACAGGAATGCTGTCGTGCTAGAGAGAGAGAGAAAAAAAAAAACGAGAAGAAGGAAGACCATACAAAAACAGTCCGTTCACGAGAGGATAAACTTTGTTGGCACTTGAGAAACCCATACAGGGAATTCAAACTCCAGCAACCAGCCATAACTCTGCGTTGAGCAAACTGACGTAAACTGTGCGGACCTTGCGGCGTAGTTCCCGAGAGTGAAGTCTAGTGACTTTAGAGCGAAGAGGACCTTTGCGACCTCTAGCGGCACGCACGTGAATCGCATTTCGGACTTAATTACAACGTGGCGTCGTTCGGCGTCAGAACGTTCATGCCGCGCTACAACCATGTTGATAAAACGGCCACAACGCATATACAGTGTACCGGGTGTCCCAGCTAACTTGGACGAAGATTTATATATATATATATATAAACAAGAGCTCTAGGGAAATCGTACCGACTGCATATAGCCGTAGTCGTGTGCACTTACAGCCAGTATTTTTTTTTTCATCACGACGTATTAATTGCTTTTAAATAGTGAAATTTTTAATTATTGCTTGAATCGCAAGCATATTAATTACAAAGTTGTAGGGCACCTCAAATAACCTCCGAATCAAGCATTTGTTTCGTGCTCAGCTTCGCGTCGTTGGTTTTTCCGAGAAAAATCAAAAGCGCCCGAAACATACTAAACACGAAATAGATACGCGCTCGCGCGCTGCTACTCAAGCGCTCCCAAGCGAATAGCCATGGATACGCAGTATCACTAGAGGCGGCAGCTCGATACAGGGCTTTACGCTATGTGATAGTCGCAGCAACATGAGAACACGCCGGTGAGGCATTGATAAGCATAGCGGAGCCGTAGGGGGGAGGGGAGGGGGGGATTTCGAAGCCGGGAAACCGTGACGGCGCACTTGGGACTGTAATATTGCGCACTCATCTTGTTCCGTAGATAGGCGCGCCCGGAAAGTATGTTCGTTTTGTTCCTTTAGCAATAGAAACAAACCTTGCGCAGGCTATGTCCATCTAATGCGTTTTGGCGGGTCTGTACGGCCAGCATATGCTGTTGTCGATTACGTAAATCCTTTTTGCTTGGCGTGTCAGTGCGTAGATAACAATAACGGGAGATCTCGACGGTATCACGCCAGTGACCTGCTCTTCAAGAAGACAGTCATGCCCTTCACGAGTGATCGGAAGACTAAAATGATCCTGGCTCTGGGGGCGGCGCACGACGACAAGAGGAAGGCAGTCATGCTATTCCGGATGTGGAATTGTGGAGGACGCCCTAGTTCGTCAACAATACTTAGAACGTGCGAAGTCCTTTGCGAGACGGGTAGCTTCGCAAGAAAGTGACACAGGACTGCGACGGTAGTTCAAGAAGCGAAAACGGATGTTTCGGCAATCTGTGCTGCTAACCCTCACGGTAGTGTGCGCGACGCCAGTGCGGAGGCCGGAAGCTCAAGGTCATCAGCGTGGAGGAATGAAAAAAAGGTCATATGCAGCCGCCCCATGTACATACATCGTCAAAAACTTGAAGACCGAGATTTTGAAAACAGACTTTGCCAACTGGATTTTCACGAAATGCGAAGAAGAACCGAACTTTCTCAACTGCGTGCTTTGGACGGATGAGGCTAATTTCTCCAGAAACATGTAATTTAATCTTCACAACGCGCACTACTGGAGTGATAGGAATTCCCACTGGCTGGCACAAGCACGACACTAATACCACTTGTCCTTTATAGTGTGGCGCTGTATTTTTGATGGCAACATCATTGGACCCATCTTTTTTGACAACACACAAACGACGCAACGCTACTTCAACAACATCCTTGAGGGCCCCGTGAACGACGTCTGTTGCAACGTTCCACTTGCGCACCTTCGAAACATCTGGTTGCAACACGATGGTGATCCTGCGCATATTAGTAGTCAGTCTCGAGCGTGGCTCGACAAGCTTTCCCCTGGACAGTGCATTGGCCGGCACGGACCTGTACCCTGGCCTGCAAGGTAGCCGGACATGACACTGCTGGACTTCTAGTGGGGCGACGTGAAAGATCGCGTGTATAGCAACGAAGCTACCACACCGGACGCCCTAAAGGCAAAAATAAGCAGTGCCAGCCGCGAGATTCCAACGTCGGTTGTCAAAGCTGCAACAGCACAATTGTTGGAAAGAAGCAAGTGCTGTATTGGTTCAGATGGTGACCTGTTTGAACACGTGCTATAAGTGGCAGTGGAAAATAACCGCTCTAAACTGGTGTAAAACGTGACTGTTTAACGCACTTTCAGATGTCATACTAGCCTTACATAAAAAGAAGCTTGCAACAAAGATAGAAATAGGTAAAAAACTGCTTTCTTTTGCCTCTTTTCCGGAGTTCAAGAGACAGAAACGGTAAATGGCTAAACCAGTTGCACCTTGGGATGTTCCTTTGTGGGCGACAGAGACGCCTTACGTGCTTTTGGATTATTTCTTATTGAAATAAACTCCTGAGTAGGCCTTTTCTGTTCTTCCGAGAGATGCCTTTTTTCGTTTTTCGTGTTTTTTTGCGGACAATTTTTTAACCATTGGTTGCATTTCTTTCGTAGCTTTCTTTCATGATCCGCGAATGTTAAAGCTATCCCGAGTGCATGCCTCATGATGGAACACAACATTCTAACGTCCGTAAATCTTGACGCTTTTCGCACCACGCTAGTTAGGTCGCGAAACCTCTGGAGCCGTCCTACATGACGAAGCCTTATACGATGCGGTGATAAACGAATGCAGCCGCATATATTTCAAAGGTTGCTTGGAGGCGCTTGAGTAGCGGCGCGTGAGCGCAGATCTATTTCATATTTCGCGTATTTAGCGGGCTTTTGTTTTTTCCTTGAAAAAGAACACCCAGGCACACTTCAGCACGAAGTAAATGCTTGATTCGGAGGTTATTTGAGGTTCCCTACAACTTTGTAATTTTGCGATTCAAGCAATAATTAAAAAGTTCACTAAATAAAAGCAATTATTGATACTTCGCAATGAAAAAAATAGTAGCTGTAAGTACACACGACTACAGCTACTATGCAGTCGGTACGATTTCTCTAGAGCTCTTGGGTTATTTTTTAAATCTTGGTCCAGATTAACCGGGACAGTCGGTATACATGTATACACCACGGAATACATGTTTTCACAGCAATAATGAATCGGTTTTCGGCTGTGATTACAACGCGGTCATTTACGAAGTTTCAAAAACGTACAGGCGGATTGAAGTCGTCAACATTACGTGCTAAATATATTTAATGCGGTTGCCATTTTACGCTAAACAAAAGCAGTGCTGATGACAGAGGCGGCATGCAACAGATGCGGCGCCATTTCCGTTTCGAGCAAGGATGCCAAGGGTGAGAATTGGGGAAAGCTTAAAGATAAGAGAAACGTGGGGAAATTTGCGTAGGGCCCTAAGATGGCCTTGAAGTGAATAAAAAAAAAAGAAAAAGAATTGAAATGAAGAGAACAAGTTAACAGCCAAGTCAGCTCAGACAGACGAGAAATCGAGCGGGATAGTTACACATGCAGTTTTGCGGAACCCAGTATGTAATGAGGGATCAGATTACGCAACCTATCTTTTCCCATTCTCGTGGCCCCTCGATCGTTGCCGAATCGTCGTCCGTTACCGCCAGGACCGGCTACTGGAGGGCTCGAATGATAAGGAGAGAATTTAATCGAATGGGAAGAACGGTTGCCAAATAGGACTCCTGCGTGTTATAAACCATTTGGTTACGTGTAGTCACGTCGGCCAAAGAATAAAACCAGCGCCGGCGTTATAAACGAACGGAGGCTTGCGTCATGCAAGTTCAGCCTCGCGAAACGGCTGCTTCTCCGCCGCAGTGCCTGTTGCGACACTGTCGCCGCCCGAAACTCGGGCCCCCTTTTAATTTTCTTCGCTGCGAACAAGACACTCAATCAGCTCGCGCCGCCGGTACTTATTTTCGTCAGACCTCGCTTCACTTCGCGACTGCTACAAGCTACGCGCTCTTCTGTATTATTCTTCGTTTTAAGGGAGCGACGAAGTTTCCTGATTGCGTCTTTCAACATGAGAAGCCGCAGCGCGCGTTGAATAGCTACTTTGCTTACAGCGACATTCGATTTCTCAATTCGTTCGCTCCTTTTCTTTCTGTGTCAATCGCGTCAGAGAAGCAACGAAAGTTCTGAAGCAGCCGGCTCCTTCAGTCGACCTCTCCAGTCATAGTGAATTTCTCCCTTTCTCTCGTCGCACGTAAGCATATATGTTGCAAGACCGATGCTGTAGGGGTGTACTAACAGTAGCTTTTCAAGCCGAATCGAATACGAATCGAATATTTTTCCAACAGTTTTCGAATAATATGGCAAGTTCATTTAGTGCAGCGCTCGGATTCCGCAAGATATTGCATAAATTCCAACCACCAACAAACGAATATCAGAACGCTGTGAACTGAAATGAGCTCCTATATACAGAAGTGACTATATGGTGTCGAAGGTGCTGATTTTTCACCATGTCCTATACGTAAGTCAGGCATTAAAATTAAATAACTTGTTTACCAAGAAAGCAGCTCCACGAGCGAAGCGATCGTAGCATAGTATACTGCTCAGAGCACGATCAACAAGAAGCTCCGCGACCTAATGCGATAGATGAAGCCGAACCTCTAACCATACGATAATAACATAAACTTGGCGGTATATGAACATCGCTGTCAAACGAGCACTAAACAAATAGTGCCCGACGCCAATACTGTGCCCACAGAGGTATGAAAGCTGGCGCTGTGCGTTATATTTGAGTTGTCCGAGGATGAAAAAAAAAAAAAAGATCTCGCTGTTACAGTGTTTTTTTTTTTTCTTTTCGAGTGCTCGAACGTATAGGTGCGGGTTAATTCGGAAACGATTCTATAAATACTCGCAGTGTTTCGAATATTAGTTATTCGATTCGAGCATCGAATCAAAGGGAAATATAACTGATTCGTTGTTCGAAATTTTCGAATATTCGCACCCTCGCACAGGGTCAAGAGTCAGTGCCAAGTCTCGCGTCAAGAAGCACCCGACTTGCAAAAACCAAACGACCGCAGTGCCTCTACGAGTTCACTCGCTATCATTAACCCCACCCCTTCTTTCTATTGCGAAAGCAATACTGCTCGCACTTTCGGCCCATCGGTGGTCGTGGCGCGTCCTTACACAGCTGCGCGGCACGTGACCATGTGACGTCACGCCAGACCGAGAGACGGGGCCCCAGCTCGCGGCATCGATGGTGGAGGCGAAGCCTTGCGCGCCGCTGCTGCTGCGCTACCAAGAGAGGGCGCTCGCTGGTGTGACGTCACGCCAGGAGGATAAATGGGGCTACAGCTCGGCTCCTCGCAGTGGTCGGCGCGCTGCCTTGCGCTATGTCGGATGATGTATAGCCATAAGTTTAACAAAGGGCAACCATGTCCACACCATCAGCCGAACCAAGGCGCAGCCAAAGGTATTGCTTTCGCTATCTTCCAGGCTTAACCAAGCTAAGCCTTCAGCCAATTTTTTTTAACACTTTGACTACCCTTATCTTGCTGTATACACGTACGAACTTATTATCCTCCCCATGACACCTTGAGAGTGAAGTGCGCGTACATAAACGGCAGCTAAGAAAAGCGGTTGCAGCCCTGACAAATACAGGTCCACTTATCGAAGCGCAGTCCTCAGGACTTATAATGTTCCTCTTTTAACTTCTACCTTAATAAGTGAATTCGTGCTGTTGGGCAAGTTTGTTCACGTTCAGAAATAATTAAATGAGCCCTCTCTCCCCTCTTTAATTAAATAAAAAAAGTACGCGGACAAGACAGGGTACAGTCCGTGTCTTTTCAGGCGAATTTCAAGTTTAGTTCACAACTTCTGTCTTGTTTGGATAGCACACCTATATGCGGGCGATCGAGGCCAGGTTAGCATCGAGGCACGCTTCCCACGACGCTGGCAGCGAAACGTCAGACCACTTGGCGCATCCTTGGCGGCGACACACTCGCAACACCATTACATCCGTGTGCATACAACACGACACACGAAAAAAAAGAAAGAAACGTAGTAAGAGGAACAATGTATATGGTGGGGATCTCACTGCATTATCACAAGTTTTAAAGAGTCATTAAATCAGGATAAAAAGCGATCGGCTTTCGTGTAGGGGGACAGCTTTCCCATCGGGCCCGGTGCCGCTGTGCCACATTTGTTAATATTTTGTTACGTGAATAAATCGCCGTGAAGTGACTGCGAGTGAACGTTGCAGTCTAACACGATAAAGATGACGGGGGAACATAAAAACGAACAGTTCCAACAATAAAAATGGCAGCCCGACTCGCACGGCCTCTTTGACATTCTAAAGGGGCGCGAGAGTTCGCGTGTGTTTCTGATATATATATATATATATATATATATATATATATATATATATATATATATATATATATATATATATATATATGTGTGTGTGTGGGGGGGGGGGGGAACAGCGACTTATGAACTTGTGAGGAACGCCGCGCAGTGGAAGGCGCTCGGGAATAATTTTGACCACCCAGGGTTACCCAAAGCACAATACACGAATATTCTGCCCCCCGCCGGTATCCGGTCCCAGCGACTGGGAGTCGAGCCCGCGACCTCGTGCAGACATCACGACTTCATACGGGGGAAGAGAGGGTCCACTGCGAGGCCGCACCTCTCTCGGCGATTCAAGGGGACAAAAAAAAAAAAAAAAACACTACGACAGCCTATTTGAGTGCCTTTCAAAAACGTACCAGTATACTTGGCAGTTGGGCGAAGTTGGCTCGCTGATCACACATCCGAGGCAAGAAAAAAACAGCACGAGTTCGGCTTCGCCGATCGTCCCGTCCGTCTCTCTCGGGCGCTGTTTATTCCCCATGTACCTCGGCGTTTCAAAAAGCTACACGATGATATATGTGCATGCATATAGAAGACACTTCCAAATCGCGATGGACGCGCACGGCACAGCTGCGCACGCCACGACGAGGAAACGTCCGCAACGCCAGGACGCGGAGTTTTGAATAAAACATTGTTCGAAGGGGACGCGCGGCGCGCGGACGGCGCGGAGCGAAGTAGGAACGCGATGCCGCTTCTAATGGAATTATGTCGTGACGTCAAAAGTCACGGCAGCGGACACTGAGCTTTCCGTCGATATCCGCCAGCAAGAGTTCGAGTGTCTCGAGTCTATCCAAATTTCGCTTTATTACGGGGTTTTTCGCGTGCCAAAACGCCGATATGATTATGAGGCACGCCGTATAGTGGTGGACTACGGATTAATTTCGACCACCTCGTCGTCTTTAACGCGCACCTAAGTCTAAGTACACGGGTGCGTTTGCATTTCGCCCTCACTGATTTGATTCCGCGACCTCGTGCTTAGCAGCACAACACAAGCCACCAAGCTAGCATGGCGGGTAACACACACACACACACACACACACACACACACACACACACACACACACACACACACACACACACACACACACACACACACACACACATATATATATATATATATATATATATATATACACGACATTAAGCTTTTGGTATAGGTTCCCGTCTACATACCCGTATTTCTTATGCATATCAATATCGACGGCGTGCGAGCTTGTCGCGTTGTAGACGGGAACCTATACCAACAGCTTAATGTCGTAAGAAAGCACACAAATAAAGAAGCAAGGGGGGGGGGGGGTGCGCTCTAAGTTGGCACCCGCATTTGTGCAGTTCATTACCTAGCTTTAAATAAAACAGAGTCCGTGCCTGTGCTGTGTCAGCGTAGAAACTTAGACAAACACACGGTCAAACAAACAAACAAACAAACAAACAAACAAACAAACAAAAAACGCTGCGCCGCGCGTTTGCTTCACGAGAACCGCGCTCGACTCAGAAGCAGGACCACAGAGCTGCAACGGCGTTTGCCGCCAACCCAGGTGACCGAAAGAGCGTCGGTCGATCGGCAAGGGGGAGGGGGGGGGGGGGGGGTCCGCTCAGCGCAATGCATGGCGGCCGCCATTGCGCCAGACTGCCGTTCGGAATAGCGCGGAGGCCGAGTTACAACAAGGAAAAACTAAATAATAAATAAACAGTGCAAGGCTCTCCGGTATCGTGCACCTTCCCAGGTCCCAGTGCTTGCGCCACGATAAAAAAAAAAAAAAAGCTTTTAGTGCCCGTTTGCTCTTTCAAAGCGTTGTACCCTTTATACTTGCACAAATGGACTCGCTTTAGCCTGCTTTCGGATCACCCACAAAGAAAGATGAATAACAGAGTCGGCGAACTTGTCTAGGAACACACACACACACACACACACACACACACACACACACACAGAGAGAGAGAGAGAGAGAGAGAGAGAGAGAGAGAGAGACACGCACGTAATGCATTCCACAGAGAACAATTTAATCAATGCGTCGACTCACGCACGGAAGACAGTAAGCACAGCATCATGGCGTGCTCAGATTAGTTGTGAACGTGCCCACTGAAGCAGATATTATTATCCCATATACCGGAAACACCTTAGACTACAGGTGGCAGCGGTAGCACTGGTAGTACTGGCATGTTGTGGCACTTTGTTCAACGTTCAAACACACCACATTAGAAACATTGCGCCGAATAAGTGTTACATAGGCGAAGGGAATCAATGACGTCGTTGCTATGCAACGACACCTTTGCGGCGCCAGCTCAGTGGAGCGTATTTGCGGGGTGACCATCTTTAAGTTCTATAGAATTTTTAACAATTGCCTGCGGCAGACTGCATAGCTATCATCCTTGAGCTGGATTACTTAAGGTTCCAGACATTGCTTGTACGAGAAATCGAAATACATAACCAACTATTTGACGGAAATTCGCTAATTAACTTCTTAATTAAATAAGTTACGGCGCATATTACAGTTTACGAATTCTAGCCGGCGAGATTGGAAGGCGTACCCAATGGGAACAATTTTTGAGGATGACACGTGTTTCGAGACACGCGCCATCAAACGCGCGATGAAAATGCACTGTTGTTCCACTTACGTTTTTAACAAGACACCTTTTTTTATGCACTGAAGCGCAAAAGTAACTGGAACGTCCATGTCTTCAGTCTCACATTTTGGCAATGAATATATCGAAACTGGTGTCATCCCGAAAATTCATTCTAATTGTATACGCCTTGCGATCTCACCGGCTACAATCCCTATAGTGAAATATGGGCCGTGAAGTAATCAACTGGGAAGCTAACTAGTTGAATTTGAGTTTCAATTTTTCGTGCAAATAATGTCCGCTTCGTTGAGTTATACAGCTCAATGACTAGAATTATGCAATCTGTCACAGACGATTTTTTTAAAATTCTGTAAAACTTAAAATAGTTGTCCCGTATAGTCTGACATTCCAGTTATAGTCGCGGCGGATGTACGTGAATGAACTCAGTGTCACAAGATGGCGCCACCACCATCACTGCTCACGTCTACGTCACCGTATTCCGTAAGCAGTAATACGTGTACAAACAAGCTGAGACTCCCATATCAAAAAGTTGCAACAGTGACCAGTCAGTACCGTCATACCTTGCCTACCGTTCATCATCATCATCATCATCACCATCGTCATCATCATCACCACCACCACCACCACCACCATCATCAGCCTGGTTACGCCCACTGCAGGGCAAAGGCCTCTCCCATACTTCTCCAACTACCCCGGTCATGTACTAATTGTGACCATGTTGTCCCTGCAAACTTCTTAATCTCATCCGCCCACCCAACTTTCTGCCGCCCTCTGCTACGCTTCCCTTCCCTTGGAATCCATTCCGTAACTCTTAATGACCATCGGTTATCTTCTCTCCTCATTACGTGTCCTGCCCACGCACACCCCCCCATTTCTTTTTCTTAATTTCAACTAAGATATCATTAACTCGCGTTTGTTCCCTCACCCACTCTGCCCTTTTCTTATCCCTTAACGTTAAGCCTATCATTCTTCTTTTCATAGCTCGTTGCGTCGTCCTCAATTTAAGTAGAACCCTTTTCGTAAGCCTCCAGGTTTCTGCCCCGTACGTGAGTACTGGTAAGACACAGCTGTTATAAACTTTTCTCTTGAGGGATAATGTCAATCTGCTGTTCATGATCTGAGACAGCCTGCCAAACGCACCCCAGCCCATTCTTATTCTTCTGATTATTTCAGTCTCATGATCCGGATCCGCAGTCACTACCTGTCCTAAGTAGATGTATTCCCTTACCATTTCCAGTGCCTCACTACCTATCGTAAACTGCTGTTCTCTTCCGAGACTGTTAAACATTACTTTAATTTACTGCAGATTAATATTTAGGACCACTCTTCTGCTTTTCCTCTCCAGGTCAGTGAGCATGCATTGCATTTGGTGCCCTGTGTTACTAAGCAAGGCAATATCATCAGCGAATCGCAAGTTACTAAGGTATTCTCCATTAACTCTTATTCCCAATTCTTCCCAATCCAGGTATCTGAATACCTCCTGCAAACACGCAGTGAATAGCATTGGAGAGATCGTATCTCCCTGCCTGACGCCTTTCTTTATTGAGTTTTTGTTGCTTTCTTTATGGAGGACTACGGTGGCTGTGGAGCCGCTATAGAGATCTTTCAGTATATTTACATACGGCTCGTCTACACCCTGATTCAGCAATGCATCCATGACTGCTGATGTTTCGACTGAATCAAACGCTTTCTCGTAATCAATGAAAGCTATATATAAGGGTTGGTTATATTCCGCACATTTTTCTATCACCTGATTGATAGTGTGAATATTGTCTATTGTTGAGTAGCCTTTACGAAATTCTGCCTGGTCCTTTGGTTGACGGAAGTCTAAGGTGTTCCTGATTCTATTTGCAATTACCTTAGTAAATACTTTGTAGGCAACGGACAGTAAGCTCATCGGTCTATAATTTTTCAAGTCTTTGGCGTCCCCTTTCTTATGGATTAGGATTATGTTGCCGAGCGCCTAGCGTCTAGGATTACGTTGCCTAGAGTAACGCCTAGCGTTACTCTAGTTCAAAACAGTGGAAAGGACCGAGAACCGGTTATATTCAAAGTAGGCAGCAAGGACTCCCTCAATGCGTAATGAGTACTGACTGTTGGTCTTGTCTCCCTTAGCTGTTGTGCTTTTGTGTCAGTCCAGCATTTAGTTACAATACAGTGAACGCGCTAGCCAAAGTGAAAATTATCCCCCGGCCAATGCTACCGCAGGCTATATATACATCGCACGGCGATACACACCGTGTACCACCGAACCGATACCTAACTCAGAAGCGTGAACGTAGAAACTACTGTTTCATGGGCCGCAGAGTGAAGAGGGAGTCCGCAGATGTTCCGCGGTGCGTGTGACGAGACATATGTATGAGGACGGCACGGTTCGCAGCCCAGACGCCCATAACACGGCCCTCTCGCTCCCGCGGCTTCTTCTCTCGTCACTTCTTCGCAGCGAGCTCGCGTGTGACCCGGAAAAAGTAAGCCAACGGCTGCTCGCATCGTGCGTCATTTTCACTTAGCAGTCGCGCGTCCCTTCCCGGGCGGCTCTCCGTCAGCGCGGGCGGCAGTTTGTTCTACCCCCCCGCCCTCCCCTCCTCCACCACACCGATGACTTACTCCATGCAGTGCACCCCACCAAGCATGGGTGGCGTTGCGTCACCCATGCCGTCGCGTTCCGTCGCAAACGCTACCGGGGACACATTGCCGACGCGCCAACTGACAGCCGCCCGGGCGTAAGCGCCGATGAGCTCCCTCGACGAAGAAGGAGCGCGTCGTCCCGGCGCCGGCTCGTCTCGTTAATTATCCTGGCCGATGGCGCTAATAAGCGGCCCGGCCTTTCTCTCTGTCCTTCTCTCTCTCTCTCTCTCTCCGCCGCAGTGGGATAGTGGACGCGTGCTCGTACGCTGAAGGAACGTGCCTCGGGGTCGGAGCACACGTGCCGCGCCTATACCTCGTCCAGATACCGTTGCCGGGGTTTCGAGAAACGGCTCGTTAGCGGCACCGACTGGCGAGAAGGCGTGCGCGCCTGACTCGTCGCACGCAGCGCCGAACGCGCGAGTCGCGACAGCTGCGCCGCAGCTACGCGTCTTGGACGTGCACGATGCCACGTTCCGACGCATCCTGCGTCAAGCTGCGGACCGCATCATTGAAGATCTTTTTTTTTAAAGAGAAGCGTTAACCGGAACCTATAGGTTTCGTTCACTGCACTTCCGGAATGCACAACAGTACACAAATCATCTAACGGACGCGGTTACAGCTAGAAAGACAAAAACGACGACACGCTCGCGGTAACATTCAGCTGGTTTACTCGGGACAAACATGTTCGAATATACCACATGTGCGCACTGTACATAAGGCGGCAACTTGCGCAGAACGCAACATGGAAATGACGCGGCATGCCAAGGGTACAGCAATTAATGGCTATCGGGAAAAGAAGGAGGTCTTTCGTGGATCGCAGAGCGTAATAAAAGTTATCGCCTGCGCCGATGTTTTCGTTCCTTACTGAATTTCTGCTTATCCCAACTATACTCCGTTCCACACATAGCAGTCAACGCCGTGGAAGCTACGCATGAAGTTCGGCCAAGTTAACACTCCGCGCGTTCCGTCCATGCTTGGCTGCGCGCCAACAGCGTTCGCCCGCACGAGCACGCACGCGAGGCTCCTCGCGACGGGTTGCAAACAAAAAAAAAACCCTAAAAGAACAACAAAAATGAAAATGTTCTAAAACAGCGTATTAGTAGCCGTATACCACAGCGTGTTTGTTTCTAAGAGTTGAAATTTGTTTCACTCAATACTGAGCCTATATAAAAAAAAACATGGCTGAAGGCTTAGCTTGGCTAAGCCTGGAAGATTGCGAAAGAGAGAGAGAGAAAAAAAACTTTATTGTTCAGTTGATCGGAGTTATGGCAGGTCTGAGTGGGACCCTCAGTCCAGGGCTCCATGCACTGGCTGTTGCGGCTCGCTGAGCTTGGTCCAGGAGGGCCAATTGGCTCCCCTGATCCTCGCTTGCGAGTAGTGCCTCCCACTGCCGTACGAAGTCTGTGACGCTTAGAAAAGCTGAATTGACGTTGGTAGGCCGCGCCGTACATTCCCACGTTATGTGGGCCAGCGTCGGTTTTGCGCCGCACCACGGGCAAGTGTCGGCGTAATGTGTCGGGTGCTTCTTGTGTAAGAGGTTTAGGTGTGGGTATGAATTTGTTTGTATGCGACGCCAGTCTTGAGCTTGTCTTCTATTTAGTTTGCAGTGCGGAGGGCCGTAGGTCCGTCTCTCCCTCCTCAAATTCTCTAATATGTCGCGCACTGCGGACAGTGGTTCCTCTAGGGTTCTGGCCGCTGCTCGGTCGTTGCTTCCTCGAGCTATGCGGTCTGCCCTTTCGTTCCCGTCGAGTCCGTTGTGCGCGGGGCACCATATAATGCCGTGGTCCAGGGCGCTGCGCCCAGTATTTTTTGGGCGCTGCGCGGTAGCATTCCCCGCATGAAGAGTCGACACGCTGCCTGCGAGTCTGTAAGCACATGAGCCGACTGACCCTTGAAGTCGGCGACTCGTATCGCCAGCGCTATTGCCACTGCCTCTGCTGTGCATACCGAGGTAGTCTTGACCGTAGCGGTTATCGTGGTGACTCTGTTAGTTGCGGCGATACCGTAGAAGTCCCTGCGACTGGTTGCACTCGCGTCCGTGTAGTAGACGGCCGGATCCTTGCCGAATCGCTTCTGCAGAGTCCTTGTCCTGGCCTGTCTGCGGCATGCGTGGTACCTGGCACTCATGTTTCTTGGTATAGGTGACACATGGACGTGCTCCCTCAAATCTCGTGACAGCAAGTCTGTTTCGTCTCCGCAGAACAGGGGTCGAGCGTTGTATCCCAGTCTTTGGAGAATAGAGCGGCCCTGGGGCGTAGAGCTCAGCCTTTCTCTTTGCGATATCAGAACTGCAGCGGCATGTTCTTCATATTTGTTGTAAATACCCAACCGCTCCAGGCGCTCCGTGCTGACTGTGTTCGGGAGTCCCAGAGCAGATTTGTATGCCGTTCTGATAAGGGTGTCCACCTTCTTCATTTCAGTTTGGTTAAGTTTTTGGAACGGCAGGCCGTAAGTAATGCGGCTAATCGCAAATGCTTGCACCAGCCTGATAGTTTCTTCTTCCGCGAGTCTGTTGCGGCTGCGTCCAACTCGCCATATCATACGTGCCACACTCTTAACGGTTGGTTTTAAGCTCCGAATTGTGGCATCGAGGTTGCCATTCTCTTGCATAAGTAAGCCAAGCACTCTCATTTGGGCGACCTCACCAATGGCCTTGCCGTCGAGATGTAAGTATATCCTTGGTGTGGCAGTTTTCTAATGACGCTTGCTGCGTACGCACATGAACTCTGATTTTTCGGGTGCGCACGTCATACCCGCGTGCTTGGTGAAGTTTACTACCTTGTCTATGGCCTCCTGTAATAGGTCTTGTTTTTCTCCGTAGGAACCCCGGTGTGCCCACAACGTTATGTCATCGGCGTAGATCGTACATCCGAGGTCCCGTGCTTGCTCGAGTTCTACGGCCAGTCGCCTCATCCCGACATTGAAAAGAAGCGGTGACAACATTGAGCCCTGTGGAGTTCCACGGTTGGGCATCGCAAATACGACAGAGCGCGTACTGCCCAACCCAATCGTTGCCTTCCTGTCGCGAAGGAAAGTAAGGACGCACCGAAACACCCTTCTTCCGCAACCTATGTCTTCCAGACCTTGGAGGATTGCTTCGTGAGAGATCGTGTCAAATGCTTTTTTGACATCGAGCGCCACAACTATCCTGGCTTCTTTGTTTCGTGGCGGGTCCAAAACTTCGTCGCGGAGCATAAGAAAGGCGTCCTGTGCCGAGACGTGTGGCCTGAAGCCGAGCATAGAGTGGGGAAAAAGTTCATTCCGCTCGATGCAGTTGCTCAGTCGTGTTTGGATCACCTTCTCAAAAAGCTTCCCTGCACACTACGTGAGCGATATTGTTCTCAAATTTTGCAGATCTCTGGGTTTAGCCGGTTTCGGTATGAGTATGATAGTAGCCTCTTTCCATTATTGTGGTAGTGCCCCGTCGTCGGACCATACATTATCGTTGAAATAGGTCGCAAGCTGCCGCAGTGATTCCTTAATACCCTTGGCTGCGCCTTGGTTCGGCTGATGGTGTGGACATGGTTGCCCTTTGTTAAACTTATGGCTATACATCATCCGACATAGCGCAAGGCAGCGCGCCGACCACTGCGAGAAGCCGAGCTGTAGCCCCATTTATCCTCCTAGCGTGACGTCACACCAGCGAGCGCCCTCTCTCGGTAGCGCCACAGCAGCGGCGCGCAAGGCTTCGCCTCCACCATCGATGCCGCGAGCTGGGGCCCCGTCTCTCGGTCTGGCGTGATGGATGGATGGATGGATATTATGAGCGTCCCCTTTGGAACGGGGCGGTGGGTTGCGCCACCAAGCTCTTGCTACTATGCTGCCTAATATCCTACCTAGGTTCAACAATGAAGAAAAAAAGAAACACTATGAACTACTACGCCCAAATTTTCTGGTCCCCTATTGCGAACTGTGCTTTTGTGCGTCTCCGTCTTTTGTCGTTTCCCTACTTTGCTTCCACCAATCCTCCAGTCGCCTCTTACTAATGTCTATTGCGGACATGTTTGCTTTACCACTGCTCCCTCTGAACCCAAGGGCTTCAGGGAGGCCAGTGGTGCCTAAATCGGCCGCTGGGTAGACGTCTTCACATTCTAATAAAACATGCTCTGCAGTTTCCCTAGCTTTACCACAGCAAGCACATGCTTCTTCTTCCTTCTTATATCTCGCTTTATAGGTGCGTGTTCTAAGGCATCCCGATCTCGCTTCGAAAAGTAATGAGCTTCCCCTTGAGTTATCATAAATGGTTTCTTTCCTGATTTCGTTTTTTCCTCTTAAGTAGTTACTCATGGCAGGTTTCTTTTCCATTGCCGCCACCCATGACATTATTTCAGCCTCTCTGACTTTCCGCTTGACCTTCTTTGTTGCTGTGTTGTCCACCCTACAGGCCGCATACTTGCTGGTAAGCTTCCTAGTTCTTTTCCTCCACTGTGAATCAATGTTTTTCCTGTACAGATACCTGAACACTCTCCCAGCCCATTTACTTTCTTCCATATTCCTCAGCCGTTTTTCATACTCAATTTTACTGCGAGCTTCCCTCACTTCAAAACTAGTCCAATCCATATCACCCTGCACAGCTTCATTCGTAGTCTTCCCGTGAGCGCCCAATGCAAGGCGACCCACTGAACTTCGGTTCCCGTCGAGTCCTGATTGTACCCACGATTTATAGCAAACAACCGCATTTCCAAAAGTAAGTCCTGGAACCATTACACCTTTCCACATACCTCGGAGAACCTCGTACCTATTGTATCCCCATAGCGCTCTGTGCTTCCCCATTATGGCTGCTTTTCTCTTCCCCTTTACTCTTATGGTTTTTTCCTGTGTTTCCATATATCCATTGCCTTCGTTTATCCATATACTAAGGTATTTATATTGTGTTACCCGAGGTATTTCTTGGCCCTGTATCTCCACTGTCTGTTCACTCTTTTCAGTGAATACCATAACACCTGATTTTCTAGCACTAAATTTCAAACCTAAATTGTTGCCTTCCTGTCCACAGATATTAGCCAGACGTTGCAAATCACTTTGCTTGTTAGCTAGCAACACAATGTCGTCCGCATAAGATAAACCTGGGAGTTGCTGCTCTATTACTGTACCCGCCTGTTTGTATCAGAGATTAAACTCGATATTACTTCCTTCTAGCGCCCTCTCCATCCTCACCATGTACATCATAAACAGCAGCGGGGATAAAGGACACCCCTGCCTCAGTCCCTTGTTGATATGAACTTTCTCCTCGCTCCTCATCCCTTCCCATTCAACGCAAACGGTACTTTCTAGGTAAATCTCTCTCAAAAGCTGTATACAATCGTTACTTAAGCCTTCCACTTCCAGAATATCCCACAAAATGTTGCGGTCTACGTTGTAGTAGGCTCCTGTAATGTCTAAAAATGTCACATAAAACGGTCTGCTTTCTGCTTTTACACGTCACACCAGCGAGCGCCCTCTCTCGGTAGCGCCGTAGCAGCGGCGCGCAAGGCTTCGCCTCCACCATCGATGCCGCGAGCTGGGGCCCCGTCTCTCGGTCTGGCGTGACGTCACACGGTCACGTGACGCGCAGCTGTGTAAGGAGGCGCCACGACCACCGATGGGCCGAAAGTGCGAGCAGTATTGCTTTCGCAGTAAAAACAGTTGCGCACAATTGCGGTCGGAAAACATCGAACTATATCCAAGTGCGAACGAAGCCCCTTCAAGAAGTCCCTCTAGCCTCCACAGCGTTGACTGCTATGTGTTATGTATGGAACGGCGTATATAGGCGAAGAACGAGTAATATGAAGCGAGTCTTCCTGCGAGTGGCGGCTCGATATGTAGACGATCTTGCAAGCGCTTTGCAGTAAACGCCTTTATAACGAAGTAGTCGGGACCTGCTACAAATCATTTCGCTGTAGAACCGTTCGTTGCAGAGGCGTTCGATTTGTAGTCAACCTGCGGCGCCCTAAAAACTTGCGGTCTCATGTACTATACAATTATGCCGAATAAAAGCATGTTTCCAAGTTAGCTCAACGGATGAGATACCCCCTTCTATTTAATAAGGAAGTGTGCTTATCACGCCTGAAACACCGATACTTAAAGTATAGAGAGTATTCTACGGAGAAAATTGATTTGTATATCATCACATTGTTCACATGCACTCATATTGGTCTATTTTCGAATGAATCAGTCGTAAGTAAATGTGCCTGTCTTCTCCAGTATATTTTTCGCATTGTTCCTTGGAGTTTTTTTTTTTTTTCGTCTAGCTAGCCGGCTGCGCGTTCAAAGTCGTGTGAACACTTGCTCAACAAGCAAACGCCTTATGTTGCTTTTACAGATTTCGACATCTAAGCTGCACCGACATCTAAACTGCACCTTTATTAAATGCGTAGCAACTTGCTTGAGCCCCGTTTAACACGCGCATAACGCGAGTTTGGCTCGGCATCTAGCAACAGAAGAAGGCATTGAAGCCAGGCTCTCGGCGTTACCCATTAGTCAAAAGCAGTGAGGTGCCTGTCAAGTGAACAGCTTCGTTGGCAGCTTAACAACCGATAGCAACTGAACGGGAAAAGAAAGGTCAACGGATTTCGTTGCCGTTTATTCTCGCTATATCCGCCGGGTATCCCAGCGTGGTTTAGCGCGCAGTTGTCGCCGGAGCGTACGTAGCTGTACGTAGCTAGTTACTGTCACTGCTGACTGTCACTCCTCAGTAGTAGAGAAGTCCCAGTCCCAGATACCGAGCACTGCTGTGCCGAGACCAGAGACACCTATAGGAAACCTTTACAATTGTTGGGAAAACCGGATGCAGGAGGATACGGTGGAATGAAAGCGCGGAAACAAACAAAAACCACATACTGCCGCTAGAAGCTAGCACCGAATACGTCCAATCCAATGACGTATACCGTCACGAAAACATCTACAATCAGGGTTCGTATAGAGCATACGACGTAAAATTCAAGGACAATTCAAGGATTTCCAGATTTTTTAATGCCAAAATTCAAGGACATTGATAGCAACTTCAGTCATACACATAAACTAAAGAAAAAAAAAAGAAACTTAACATCTATATCTTATTAGCTGCAATTCCTTACAGCTAAGCTGCCACTGAATCGCGCACACGTTTAAAGCTGTTCAGGCGGATTTTCAAAATTGGCTTTCCCATGGTAACGATGCCAGTCGCCTATTTAACGCTATTAACCCTCATCGAGGTACACTTCGCTTGACGAGGGTTAATAGTATCCGACCTCACCCAAAAATATTCATCCCGTTAACGCCAAATGGCTAAATCTTACTTTCCTTCAGGCATTTAAAAGACCAGGCTAGATATGTTCTATAGCTCAATGGGAGCCAATAGGAGCCATGATTGCGTCAATGTCAACCAACTATAGCAAAACAAGAAAAATCGCGGTATGGCTTGGTCGTGTTGCGTTTCGCCTGCGACACGTGGTTTTGCCGGCGCGACTGCGGCGGGGCGGCAGACATTTTGGCCCGATCGTCGTCGCCGCAACACTCATCGCCAGGTGTTTCCAGGCGCGACTGCGGCGATGCGACCGCCTAGGGATCATCCTCGCATTCCAGTCATTGTGCCCGAAACAGGCGATGCCAAAGCAGGGATCTCATTCCAGTTATTGGGCCCGAAACAGGCGATGCCAAAGCAGGGATCTCGTTCCAGTCATTATGCCCGAAACAGGCGATGCCAAAGCAGGGACCACCCTCTCATTACAGTCATTGTGTCCGACCGGCAGCGCCACGACAGGGTGCTACGAGATCGTGCTCAACATGGTGCTACGGCAGCGCTACGACAGTGTGCGTCACCATTAGCCCATTGTACATTCACGTGCTCGTCTTTTGAGGGGTTCCTTCTTGCCCTCAACTGCGAGAGTATAAAAACAGCTGCCCCCGGACGCCAAAAGGAGGGCTCCGATTTCTTCTGTTGAGTGAAGTGCTCTCCCGTCTCTCTACTACGGTCAAACCTGACCGCCAACTCTTTGCGATGTTAAAATAAACAAGTTGTTTCGTTGTTACCAGTCGACTCATGCTTTGCCGGGACCTTCGGATGCTTCCAGTTGTACCCCAGGCCGCCAGGCCAACGCTACCCTTGGGGCTTGCGACCCAGGTACAACCACGGGCGTCAGCGCCGAGTTCCCAACAGATCGTACCAGCGGTCGGATCCAAACATCTGGTTGGCAGCGGTGAGATCGCCTCCGACTTCAAACAACTGTCTGCCAGCGGTGGGATCGCGACAACGGAGGCCAGCAGCGAAGAGATGCAGTTGACTGTATGCTGAGCAGCTCAACGACGATCCGGGAGCAGTGCAACGAGCCCTGTGTGACGACTGGTTGCCTGCAGCGGAACGACTGCGCGGAATTCCTGCCTGCGAGGTTTGGTGAGTGCGGGACTTTCTTCTTCTGAGCTTTGCCAGGCTTTTTGTTAGTGTCAGAAACAGAGCTGGTAATTGTGGTTGTCGTTGCTGCAGGGTTAGTTTGCGGCAAGACAATAGTAAGCAGTAGAGAAAGCAGCATTCAGAGCAGCCATGGATTTGAAGTCGTTGCGCAAACCGAAATTGTTGGAGCTTGCAAGAGAGTTGGGTCTGGATGTCTCAGACAAACTAAGAAAACCTGAACTGCTAAAGGCTATTCTTGAGTTAGAGGCTGAGGATGACGAGCTGTCGGAATGCCTTGAGACTATTGAGGAGAGGTCAAAAAGACAGGAGCGCGAACTTAAAGAGCAAAAAGAAAAAGAAGAGCGTGAACGTAAAGAACAGAAAGAAAAAGAAGAGCGTGAACGTAAAGAACAGAAAGAAAAAGAAGAGCGTGAACGTAAAGAACAGAAAGAGCGAGAGCAACAAGAGAAAAAAGAAGAGCGCGAACACGCTTTGGAAATGAAGCGTCTCGAGGTAGAGATGGAACGCGCTCGTAATGGAAGTCAGGCACACGGTGCAGGAGAACGCGTATTGTTCAAAATGACGGACCTGATGCGGCCGTTTAAGCTTGGAGAGGACATTGGTTTGTTCCTGGTTAACTTTGAGCGAACGTGCGAGAAGCAGGGGTTCTCTCGGGAAACGTGGCCACAGCGCTTGCTCACTTTGTTACCCGGCGAGGCGGCCGACGTAGTCGCTCGCTTGGATAGAGAGGAGGCAGAGGATTTCGACACAGTGAAATCGAGTCTTCTAAAAAAGTACCGGCTGTCTGCGGAGGCGTTCCGTCGGAAGTTTCGGGAAAATGAGAAAGGCAGAAGTGAGTCATATACAGAGTTTGCGTATAGGCTTATGTCGAACATGCAGGAGTGGCTCAAAGAAGAGAAAGCGTTTGGTGACCACGATAAAGTTCTGCAGTGCTTCGGGCTAGAACAGTTTTATAGTCGGTTACCGGAGAACGTGCGATACTGGGTCTTGGATAGGCCAGACGTTTGCACGGTGGCTAAAGCCGCTGAGCTAGCCGAGGAGTTTGTGACGCGTCGGGCTCGCGGAGCTAAGGACGGTCAAAAGGGTGAATTTGGCTCGAAGTTTGAGAGGCCGAAGTTCACACCCATGAGAGCAAAGGGGGACACGCGTAGTGAGGATGCGAGTGAAAGCAGTCCGACCAAACGTAAAGAGACGGCGGCAGCCAAACGCAGAAAGCGGTTCGAGATGAGGCGAGCGCGCGTTTGTTATACGTGCCAGAAGCCGGGTCACTTTTCGGCGCAGTGTCCGGAAACAACACCAAAAGTTGTGTTTTTTTCAATAGGCAGCACTGACGAGAACATGAAGCTTCTCGAGCCTTACATGCGAGACCTCCTCGTGAACGGGAAAGAGTGCCGAGTGCTTCGCGATTCCGCAGCTACGATGGATGTAGTTCACCCGTCTTACGTAGAACCCCATATGTTCACGGGCGAGTGCGCATGGATCAAGCAAGCCGTGGAAGCTCATAGCGTGTGTCTGCCGGTAGCAAAAGTGCTTATTGAAGGACCTTTCGGAGCGCTTGAGACAGAGGCGGCAGTGTCATCTATGCTGCCACCCCAGTACCCGTACCTATTTTCAAACAGGTCCGATCACCTCCTGCGCGAGAAGGGGCTTTTGTTTGGTGAAGCTAGTGTTCAGGCCTTAACCAGATCGAAGGTTCGGGAGCTCGCTGCAAAGGCGGTAGTTGCGGGGTCGACGTTATCAAACAACGAAAAAGGGTCAGAGGCGCAGCAAGCTGATATTCCGAGCACGCCCGAACTGAATAAACTTGAGTCTGTAACGTTAAAGGCGCCAGATACTGGAGAGGAAACGCCCGACGCGGGAAAGTTAGAAGAGCTATCTACTGATTTGCTCATCGCGCCTACGTCAGACGGACTTGATAGGTTGCTAAAAGTCAGCCGGACGGCTTTGATAGCCGAGCAAAAAAAGGATGGCAGCCTGGAAAACGTGCGCTGCAATGTCAAAGAAGGTATCGCCAGGAAAACTGCGCGTTTTGTGGAAAGAGGTGGAGTCCTGTACCGGAAGTATCTAGACCGAAGAGGAGTGGAGTTCGATCAGCTGGTCGTGCCTCAATGCTATCGTCAGGATCTGTTGCGCTTGTCACATGGGGGTTCGTGGTCCGGACACCTAGGAGTTAAGAAAACTAAGGACCGTCTCTTGCAAGAGTACTATTGGCCAGGGTGTTTTCGGGACGCAGACCATTTCGTGAGGACATGTGACACTTGTCAGCGGGTGGGCAAACCAGGGGACAAATCAAGGGCGCCGTTGAAATTGGTACCTATCATAACGGAGCCTTTTAGACGGCTCGTTATTGATACTGTGGGACCTCTGCCGGTAACAGCCACGGGGTACAGACACATTTTGACTGTGATCTGCCCAGCGACAAAGTTCCCTGAAGCAGTGCCGCTTAAAGAACTCAGCTCAGTTGAGATAGTTAATGCACTACTGTCCATATTTGCGCGAGTTGGTTTTCCTGCAGAAATTCAATCAGATCAGGGCACAGTGTTTACTAGCGCTTTGACGACAACTTTTCTCGAAAGGTGTGGGGTAAAGCTGCTACACAGCTCAGTGTACCACCCACAGTCGAATTCCGTTGAGAAGCTCCACTCCGTCATGAAGCGCGTGTTGAGAGCCTTGTGTTTTGAACATCAAACTGACTGGGAGCTGTGTCTGCCTGGGGTGATGTTTGCTTTAAGGACCGCGCCGCATGCGGCTACGGGGTTTTCGCCAGCTGAACTGGTGTACGGTCGCTCGCTTCGATCTCCGCTTCGCATGCTTCGAGAATCATGGGAAGGTAGGGGCGACGACCCAGTCGTGGTGGAGTACGTGCTTAAGCTCCTCGAACGCTTAAGAAGGGCACAGGAGTTGTCAGGTGAAGCAATGACAAAGGCCCAGCAGAGGGCCAAGGTTTATTATGATCGGACAGCCAGGGCCCGTCGTTTTGAGGTGGGCGATGAGGTCATGATATTGCGCACATCGCTAAACAACAAACTAGACGTGCAGTGGGAGGGCCCAGCACGAATTGTTCAGAAACTGTCGGACGTTAACTACGTGGTAAGTCTGCCAGGAAAGCGGAAAGCACAGCAAGTTTACCACTGTAATCTGCTCAAACCTTATAGACAAAGGGAAGCAGTGGTGTGCATGATGGTAAACGTTCCTGAAGAGCTTCCGGTCGAGCTTCCGGGACTAGGCTCAGTGACGAACAGGGAAGACACCGGTCAAGTCATTAGTGACCTTATCAGTAAGGCACCGCTGTCGCCCGAGCAGAAAACCGAACTACACCAGCTATTACAAGAGTTTCAAGGTCTGTTCTCTGAGAGGCCTGGTAGGACTTCTGTACTTACTCATGATATAGAACTTACCTCCACAGAGCCAGTACGATCCAAGGCGTATCGGGTGTCACCCCGCCAGAGCGATATTATGGAGGCTGAGGTAAAGAAAATGCTACAGCTCGGTGTTATTGAGGCAGGTGAGAGTGATTATACCTCCCCTTTGATTTTAGTTGAGGTACCGGGCAAGGAACCTCGTCCTTGCGTCGACTACCGCAGGCTTAATTCCATCACTAAGGATCAAATTTATCCGATCCCTAACATCGAGGAGCGCCTTGAGAAAGTTAGTAGCGCTCAGTTTATTTCCACCCTAGATCTTGTCAGGGGTTATTGGCAGGTTCCACTTACAGAAGAGGCTAGTAGGTATGCGGCGTTCATTTCACCAATGGGAACATTCCGTCCTAAAGTGTTGAGTTTTGGTTTGAAGAACGCGCCATACTGTTTTTCAAGTCTCATGGATAAAGTGTTGCGGGGACAGCAAGAATTCGCTTTACCGTATCTAGACGACGTAGCGATATTCTCCGCATCCTGGTCTGAGCATATGACACACTTGCGGGCAGTGCTAACCCGCCTGCGCGAAGCGGGCTTGACAGTCAAGGCTCCTAAGTGCCAGATAGCACAGGCCGAGGTTGTCTACCTCGGTCACGTGATTGGTCAGGGTCGTCGCCGCCCCTCTGAAATAAAAGTGGCCGCTGTGCGAGACTTTCCGCAACCGCGCACCAAGACCGATATTCGGTCGTTCTTGGGTGTCGCCGGCTACTATCAGAGGTACATCCCTAGGTACTCTGATATCGCGGCTCCCCTGACGGATGCTCTAAGAAAAACAGAGCCTCAAACAGTCGTCTGGGACGAGACAAAGGAAAGAGCTTTTAGCGCCCTAAAGAGTGCCCTAACAAGCCAGCCTGTGCTACGATCGCCAGACTATACAAAAGGGTTCATTGTTCAGTGCGATGCTAGTGAGCGAGGCATGGGCGTTGTACTGTGCCAACGGGAAAATGGAGAAGTAGAACACCCCGTCCTGTATGCTAGTCGTAAGCTGACCAGTCGTGAGCAGGCGTATAGCGCCACCGAGAAAGAGTGTGCGTGTCTCGTGTGGGCCGTTCAGAAATTGTCATGCTATCTAGCCGGCTCGAGGTTTATCATTGAGACGGATCACTGCCCTCTCCAATGGCTGCAGACCATCTCTCCCAAAAATGGCCGCCTCCTGCGCTGGAGCCTCGCTTTACAACAATATTCCTTTGAGGTGCGTTACAAAAAGGGGAGTCTCAACGGTAACGCCGATGGCTTAAGTCGAAGCCCCTAACGTAGGAATCAGCCTCAAAATTGTTTGTTACTGATGTTTTTCTTCCTGAGGCAGGATTTTTTTTAACATATTGCTTTTGTTTAGTGTTTCAAAGTGATGATATGCTTTCTAGTGCAATTTTTCAATTTGTGGACGCGTTCTGAGTGATGCTAGACTACTGTAAGGAACTAGGCAGTGGTATAAAAAGGGGAAAGAGCCTGGCAGGGCTTAGTGAGGGTTGTGCCGTGCTTGCTGACTGAGCGGTTGAGTTTCAGCGTAGTTCTAACGCTTGCCGGGAACGAGAACAAAAATGTGAACTCTCCCGAAGTCACTTTGCAGTGTCCCGTGCGAACCTGAACAAGAGAACGAGGCCTTCTCTGTGCGCTGCGCTCAAGAAACGTCAAGGGACGCCCGACTTCGGTTATGAGCATCATCGAGCGACATCCCTCCGGACAGCGGATGCAGTCCCCTGTCCATCGGGATCTCCTTCCCCCGGCGGGGCGGTCTGTTGCGTTTCGCCTGCGACACGTGGTTTTGCCGGCGCGACTGCGGCGGGGCGGCAGACATTTTGGCCCGATCGTCGTCGCCGCAACACTCATCGCCAGGTGTTTCCAGGCGCGACTGCGGCGATGCGACCGCCTAGGGATCATCCTCGCATTCCAGTCATTGTGCCCGAAACAGGCGATGCCAAAGCAGGGATCTCATTCCAGTTATTGGGCCCGAAACAGGCGATGCCAAAGCAGGGATCTCGTTCCAGTCATTATGCCCGAAACAGGCGATGCCAAAGCAGGGACCACCCTCTCATTACAGTCATTGTGTCCGACCGGCAGCGCCACGACAGGGTGCTACGAGATCGTGCTCAACATGGTGCTACGGCAGCGCTACGACAGTGTGCGTCACCATTAGCCCATTGTACATTCACGTGCTCGTCTTTTGAGGGGTTCCTTCTTGCCCTCAACTGCGAGAGTATAAAAACAGCTGCCCCCGGACGCCAAAAGGAGGGCTCCGATTTCTTCTGTTGAGTGAAGTGCTCTCCCGTCTCTCTACTACGGTCAAACCTGACCGCCAACTCTTTGCGATGTTAAAATAAACAAGTTGTTTCGTTGTTACCAGTCGACTCATGCTTTGCCGGGACCTTCGGATGCTTCCAGTTGTACCCCAGGCCGCCAGGCCAACGCTACCCTTGGGGCTTGCGACCCAGGTACAACCACGGGCGTCAGCGCCGAGTTCCCAACAGATCGTACCAGCGGTCGGATCCAAACAGTCGCTTGATTTGGCTTCGTCTACAGCGCTGCGATGGGGATTGCGATTTAAAGAAGCCTGTCGCCAGTGGCTGTGGCCATGCGAGAGTGCAATCGCTTAGCGAAACCCCAAGAAGAGGTATAGAGGCATAGCGCCGGTGTGGAGTTAGTTACTTTGATGTTGAATTCCAATGGTAGATCGCGAGCGCTCGGCCGGATCACGAACGGAGCGCGTCACTCCGACTGAGATCGCTCTCATCTGCTCACACCATATCTGCGAAGGGAACGCGTGCGCTCCCGCGGGGGCACTTAGTACAGGAAAATCAAGTGAGAGGGCGCTAGAATAAAGAGAGGAACAAGCGCTTGGAAGCGCAACCCACTACCCCATTTCACTGTCCGTGTCAGTAGAATCATCACTCGACTTGGAAATCTTACTGTCTGAGTCGGAGCTGTCTAGGAGCGCGAACAAAATCGCACGGCGCGAAGCGGCGTCCACGTTTCCCCATGTCCATAGCTGCCCGCGACCGGAAACAGGCGACCGTGACAGGAAGCAGAGGCGGGTGAAGGAAATACGTCACGAGAACTTCCGGTCAAATCTGCCGATTTCGGCGGAGCAAATATTTTTGCTCCACGGAGCAATCCGGGATCAGCGGCTGGTCCCAATCTGCCATTGGAACACACAGCTCACGCTCCCATTCTGCCATTGGAATAGGATTGCTCCATACAGAGCAGAAAAACTTGATCTGGATCTGCCATTGGAATTCAACATGAGTGTTCAGAAGTCACTCCCAGCCCCTAGTTTTCAATGAAATCAAGGAGCACATTAATTTTCAAGGAGCTTTAAGGGCCCTCGAATATGTCTCAAGGAGGTGCACGAACTCTGCATGTGCACAATACTTGTAGAGCATTCGATCCTTGCTGTGCCTCCGAGATCGTTTTCCCTCTCTTTCCCTCTCTCTACGTGCGTGCGTTTTTCGACTTTTTTCCCACTTTGACGCTCCTAATGCTGACGAATTAAAAAGAAAGCAAGGAAGTCTGAGCCATCTGAAGGCTGAACAAACTCACGTCAACGTTCTATCGTACGAACGATGAGTTTACGTGGACCATCAACAGGCTGTCAGGTATGCTCCCTCCGCGGACACTTGCTACGGGCCCGAGGAGCAAACGTGCCACTGACGCTTTTCCACACGAACGGTCGTTTGAAGCGAAGCTTTATGTATATATATAGATATCGAAATTTACGCGGCAAAAACGTAATCTGATTATGAGGCTCGCCTTAGAGAAGCACTGCGGATTAATATTCACCTTCTGAGGGTTCATAAACGCCACACCTGCGACCTCTCCCGAACGTTGTGAACTTACTCGTTTTACGTTTTAATGAATGTTGCCTCATGTTTTACAAAAAAAAAATATTCTGTTCTTAAAAAAAAAGTTTCGCTCGTAGGTCTCTGACCCCTCCTCCCCACTGTTGGAAGTTTTCCGATGGCGAAAGGGTGCAAAAAGGGCGCTTGTTTCGCGCAAATTGAGTATGACAAGTTTCTCAAGCGGGCGAATTTTGCAACAGCAAGGTCGCTGAAATAGTTACCTTGATATAAAAAACAATGTATTCCCAATCAGTTGCTGCTGCTTGTGTGCTGAGCTTAACGCTAAGCCATTGTTCAGTGGAGGACGTTCCCTGCGCCCAGATTTTAGGGCCCCATAACAACTGCGGAGCTCTGTGCCTGTCGCCGAGGAGCCAGTATATCAATGAAAAAACTCCGCTGCGGTATCTGCTCTACATTCAGGGCTGCACCGTTTCCTTATATTCGGTACGTGTTGCACTAAACGCGCTGGCAAGTAATAATAAAAAGAAAAAAAAGGCTGAAATGTAGGTGTACCGTTTCCCGTGCTCCATAATTCTATTTTTGTGACTACTATTATTGTTTGACGCGGGCATCGAATGCTGCCTACCCGCCCCACCATCACACCTTGTCGCGCGTCGGTTCCGCGAAATGCCGTGATAGCCGAATAGCATGCCATTGAGCAAAAAGAAAGAAAGAAAGAAAGAAAGAAAGAAAGAAAGAAAGAAAGAAAGAAAGAAAGAAAGAAAGAAAGACGGCCACGCGCCAAGTCTGGAACAACACCGACTGCTGCCCGCTTTCACCGCCTCCGCCCATGGAAGGCCTCCGCGAGTCGCCTGAAAACCATTTATCTCGCCCAGGAACTCGGCCGGCGGAAGTCGGCGACACGCGAAAGTGGCTTCGCAAGCGACAACGGGAAGGGTGCGCCGGCGAAAATCTCTTCCGTCGTCGTAGCCCAGGCTTCCCGGCGCCGCCACCGAAGACGCTGCTAACGACCCCCGCGCGACGCACGTCACCAGACAAACATGCGGGTCGCACCTAAAGCGGTGCATCGTGAGGGGGTCTCGATGACCTTCGCGGACGAGGAGGACATCCAGCCACCACAGAGCGGCCCCGCGAGAGCTTTAAAGGGACACTAAGCAGAAACGACAAATCAGCTTGTGTGCATTGTAATAACGTATATGCCCTTTAAAACTCTATGTGGGCTAATTCCGTGGCGATGGGCTGATTACAACGAAGGAGAAAACGAAAATCGAAGTTCCAATTTGCGCTCGTTGTCGGTGGTATCATACGGTTACGTGTTTGCGTCGTCTGTATACGTTTACATGTATGAGAGCGGACAGGGCGCTGTCACAAAGTACACTTTCTGTGTACTGTGTTACCTGCTGCACGTCCACGATCCATTCCGCACTATGTTCTTAGATTTCGCCACTCTATAACTTCACACGACTTTGCCACTTTGCAAATTGATCACGCTGAACAAAAAATAAACAGCGTTGCAAATGCAACAACTACCAATGATTTTACATGTGTCCAGAGTCTTATCGCGCCTTCGTGTATCTGAATTACGTGTGGGTTCGTGCGATCGAACCCCAGCCACCCAAAAAAGCAGCCCGATACCCTTAGTATTAGGCCACGATTGCTTTTATTTTTTTGTTGTAGCTCGCATTAAAAAAATAATAAGTTGTGCTACGAACGCACGTATGTACTTCTATCATGCCAACGTCAACTACCTCTTCAAGATGATCGCCACGTTTGTCCCACATGTTCCCATGTGTGGCAGCACGGGCGCTGGTTATGAACAGAGACGCAGGTTATGAAATACACAAATTTATAGCATTCGATTAATCGCTTCATGAAAGCTTATATTCCAAGATGTGCGTTGGAGCTTCGTAATTTACATTCGAAAACCAGTAAATGGGCGCTTTCTAGGTCACGTTAGCTTGAAAGCATTTTTTTTTTCTTAGCATAGTTGACTGATGCATAGGACACGGAACCGGAATTGATTATATTTCTTTTTTTGCGGGGGGGGGGGAGGGGATCGCACGCTCACTTCAGCCAAGGCCCATGCAAAATCCCCCCGTCGGGCGCCTCTTTCGGCTTGCGCACCGCTGCACGGTTCTGGCGGCGTACTATTGCGGGACCTCCTCCGTCTTCGACACCGGCAAGCGTTCATCTATAACAATTGCGGCAGATTTGCGTGCCAGGCGGGGGCAAAAGGCTCGCGCGCGCGACGCCGGCGTGTTGGGCGCCGATCGAAAGGCGCCGAAGGAAAAAGGGGGCGGCGGTCGCACGAACGGAGCCGCGGCGAAAGGGTGAAACGCTTTCGCGCCGCGGCCGGCACGACAGAAAGGCCCGCGCGAGAGTCCCCCTTCTTCCTCCTCCTCCGTGCCCCGCTTTTGCCTGCTGGCTTCTCCGGTGCGAACCACGCGGCACCGATGCTGTCACGCGAGCGAAAAAAGCTCGCAGATGGTGACGAAGATCGACGCGCTTCCAGCCATGCCGAGCGAGTGATTCGGCGCGTGACCCGTGTCCGGAAGCCGATCGTTCCACCCATATCGTCTTCTCGGCTACACGATCGCCGGCAGCTGTTTTGCTCATTCGAAACATTCACGATTCCCTTTACGGCGTTAGAGAGGGGTCGCATATAGTGATCAATTGATTGATTGATTGATTGATTGTTGATTGATTGATTGATTGATTGATTGATTGATTGATTGATTGATTCGCGGGGTTGAACATCCCGAAGCAACACTGGAGCTATGAGATACGCCGTGTATAGTGGTGGGCTCCGGAATAACTGATCCCCAGCAGCTCTTTAACGTGTACCGTACATCAATCTGTAAAGCACGTGCTATGGGACTGCCCTCTAGCCTGCACTTTACCCATCTGCCCCGGGAGAGCTTCCCCAAGCGTTGATTCATATTTGGTGATCGGGCGCCTGGCGGGGAATCGCTTGTAGTGGTTTTATCAGTGGGATTCGCGCGGCGGGGTTTGAACCCAGCCCCTCCCGCAGCCGAGCTTGACGCCCCAGCCTTTAGGCCACGGCAAATTTACACGAAATATCGACAGCGGTTCAATGAAGCTCTTGTCCGTGTCGGCAACCAACCGTTGTCAGGGGATCTTATGTCGCGCACTTGAAGTCACTGCGAATCTATAGTTTTCGGGCCATCCAGGCCTTACATAAATTTTTTAAAGATGCACGTGCCTGGACAGTGGGCTGTGAGCATAGACTTGTCCATTGTGTTCTTGGAACATAGCATAATCCTTGCACCGTCATCGTCACCCATCATGCTCCTCTTTCTTTTCCTCTTCAGCTCTTCCCAGCGTAGAGTAGCTGGATACCCCAGGCCGACCTCCCTACCTTTCATATATCTTGAAGACGCAACCAAGGGCGGAAAAAAGCTTTAGGAACGCTCTTCCCTGTCCTAAAGCTATTTTCCGCCCTTGGCTGCACCTTAACTTCGGGATATAGGATGAGCCAACTAGCCCAGCAACAATTACTGTTAGGCTCCCTACCTTTCCTCTCTCTCTAAATCTAGGCGCACGAGCGTTTATGCATTTCGACCCCACCGAAAAGCGGCCGCTGCGGTCGGGACTCGAGCCCACGACCTCGTGCTCGGCATAGCAGAACGCCAGAGCCAGTCAGCCACCGCGTACAATCCCGCTGAACCGCACAATCGGAAGCTTTATTCGATTAATCGGATTCGTAGATTTATTTACATGAGCTATAGAAATTTCAACAAATAACTTTCGTAAGATAACCTTGAAGAAATGAAAAGCGCGCTTTTATTTGAACAACCAGTTGCCATTAGTATCGCGTCAACGACACCTTACTTGTGTGTACATATAAGTCAAGCGTACCATATTAACTCGGACGAAACCAGCTGCAGTTAGGCTACAGTCACTTGACCACTTGTCCCGCTGGCGTGAAGTTCGCATTAGCTCATTTTGTTCCATGTTCTGAGAGACATGCACGCAGGCGCCGTCTTAGTCGGAACACATCGATTAAAGAAATTAACAGCGATTAAAGCATTATTCAAATCATCAATAGCCAAGCCATAATACACTTTCGTCATACGACCGCGCATCGAATTGGTGAAACGAAAAAATAGGAAGGCAAGTGTGCGGATTTTAGAGCAAACGCAAGTTAACTGATATTCTACAGCTTAGATTAACATGGCGCAGGTGGACAAGTCACGGAATGCGTGGTAACAATAACTGGTGGAATATTAGAGGAACATATGATGAGTTGTGACATGAAGAATAACTCTGTTTCTTTTTTTTTTCTTTTTTCCGTGACGACAGTTGCGATGATAACGTTTGTGGTGACAAGGAGCCATAGAGACGTATGGATAGGCTGCTGTCTGAAAAGCGCGGAAAAACAAGCGTATACTTCTCCTGACGGGGCCTCTCCTTGAGAAAAAGCCAGCTTTCAAGCTGCCTGCAACATACGCGCAGAGCCATCAAAACCTTATCGGGGTTACTCAAGCACAGACAATCGCCTGCGAAGGAGCTGCGATACCGGCAGCGTTCGGGAACTTTCGGAGAGCGGCTTCGCGGCAATATACGTTCGCACATCACCGGACGAGCGATTGCCGCGGTCGCCGCTGTTTGTACCCAGTCATGCATGTACCCAATTTATCGGTCTACCATCCCGCATACGAAAGGAGTTGTTTCATTTGCTTGAACGTAATCAACGTACGATTTATTCCACGCTTATTTTTAATAATAACACCTGATCGCTACAGTACGTCTGTTGGCGGAGACGCCAGCGCGACATTTCGGGCGCGCGGGAAACAGCGTGCGTTGCAGTAGCGTTCTGCACGCCATGCCACGTGGGAAGCTAGGCGACCTACGTGAACACATGAAGCTGTCTCTACGGGAGCCATTATTCCGAATTTAAAAAAGGGCCTCGACTCGGGGCTTTCGTCCTCGACCACGTGATGACGACGACGCTATAAGCGTACTTTTCAATTTATTTATGCCTTTTGTTGAAGTACCTTGAATCTTTAGCTCCACAACGCCTAAGTACGTTGTGTCTGATGTCCCAATATGCTGATTTAAGCGCGGGAAATCTAACGCAATACCCATGCTGACGCAAACTTTCAGTTGTGGATTGCTCAGCAGACCAATTACTAATCGATTAATTACTATACTAATTTACTATAAATTAAACTAATTACATTTCGTTGTTTTTCTTACACAACTGTACTCTACATTGCTACAAATGAAGGTTAACAAGTTGTTTTATTTATTCTTGATGTAGAACTGTGTTTGGGCTTTTTGGCATTAAGTTCTAATAACCTGTCTAATAAGACATTTGTAATACAGATTATTATCAATATAAATTTCGCTTCAATGTCTGTTGTCATCACTTGACGCCACCAACCCACCAGCCACCTTATACGCGTCCACCGCAGATCCCACTTGGTACATCCCCTACTATTTTTTCAACCCAGGGCCTCGGTCAAGCACATAACGTTGCCGGCATTTATCGCTTGATGGATGCTTAAATATTTTAAATGAACGGGCTCGATGTTTTGTGACCCATTTCCACAAGGTGTGCACGAAAAGCCTACATCTGATTTTTTTTTTCTGAAAGTCCGGGCTCCCTCCACAGCGCCGTCCCTACAGACTGAAGGCGCTGCTCCCTTTTCCCTTACCCCCAGTGTAGGGTAGCAAACCAGGCGCTAGTCTGGTTGACCTCCCTGTTTTTATTTTCCTTGCTCTCTCTCTCTCTCTCTCTCTCTCTCTCTCTCTCTCTCTCTCTCTCTCTCTCTCTCTCGAACGAGCTCTGGTGACGGGTAGCTCGAAAAACACTCATCTGCTTTAGTGCATTCGAGAAGGCGATGAACAAGCATCGTCGCAAAAATTTATCGCGCAAGAATCGCCGAGCAGTATACACTACCCAAGCGCGCGTCGTCGTCATGGTCACGCGGTCGTCGTTACACTGTCGCCTTCGTGCCACTGTTGTCGCCGACGTGCATCCGTCTTGTCAGTGTCGCCCAACACACAACTGCGCTCGTCTTAACACGGCCACTTTGCGTCATTGCATTCTGCGTCAACCCACCGCGGTATAGGCCAGTGGTTATATGTCGTTGCGCAGCTGAGCTCGGTCGAGGCCGCGGGTTCTAGTCCGGCCGCGACGGCCGCATTTCGATGAAGGGGCGAAATTCAGAATAGCTCATGCACTTGGATCATGCACGTTAAGTAATCCGAGGTAGTAAAAAATTAATCCGCATTACCCCGCTCTGCGGCGTGGCTCATATTGCAGTTTTAAGGCCCGTTCACACTACTACAAAAATTCGGCGAGCGAAGCGAATTCGCATGCGCCATTGAAGATCGCAGAGCGAATATCGCAAGGAACGCCGCTTGACAGGGCAGCGGGCAAATTAATTAGTGGGTACGTCTCGTATATAGCGTAAACTTTCCCAGAACTTTTTTTTTTTGCTAGCTCGACACACATTTCGATTTCTCGTGCCACGTAATGCCAGCCTGTTCACGAAGTTCAATCGAAGTGGTGGAGTGGCACAGTCGGCCGCTCACCAATTCTTAACAAGGCATGGACCAGAAAGAGAAAACGCACACTACACAGCTACGCACCCGCCTTGGTTGGGCAGAAACTATCAAGAAACGGGAGAGCCTGCTGATTCCAACCACCTCGCTCAAGGACACAGACACAGATTCCCGGGCACACGCACGCCACCGGCACTCACCCAGTCCGATGACGCCACGCGAACAGACCATGCAGATCGCCCGATGCTCACATGTCGCGCCGTCACGTGGGATACGAAAGCCGGCGATTCGCACGGTGGTGTCTTCGCACGCTTTTATACTGCTGTGTACGGGGAACGTATCGGAGGTGTCCCGTTCGTCGGGAGGCGACCGCTTGTTGTCGGATAATGACGAACTCGTGAGGACACGCAGGTGAACGGTTAACCAGGGGGCGCAGCAATGCATGCCGTGAGAAGATCTGTCGACTTGCACTGCAGCACCCTGCTTAGTAGGGAACTACACCTTGTCTGCGCTCAGCGATTGCACTTCTTCCTTCGTTACATTCATGGACGATCACTGAGCACTGACCCCCCGCTCCTACAAGCTGCATCAGAAATACTCAGGGGGAATTTTAAGTTTAGACGACCGGGGTGTTATCCGATGTGCACCTAAAAACGAACGCGTTTGCATTTCGCCAACACACGGGAACGTCTGTCGAGTCAAACGCAATGCCCAGCCAACCGACATGGAAGTGACATGAATTGACTGCACTGAACGTGTTAACTGCTGCGTCGAGCTCTGGTAACAGAGCTTGACGAAAACGAGTTGTCGACGATCATTATTACTGCTGGTATATTTACTGTAGCTTCAATTGCGAGAGCACTTGCCTTGAACGATCATTCAGAAGTTGATATTTGTCATAAAAACAATTTTTATGTTCGAGCGACTTTCGCTCAGTTAACAAAAAGATAAAGCGGCATTTATTTCTTACACAATCAAGCATCACAGAACGGCAAGGTGCGGTCCGGTGCGTACTATACCTCGTGTGACCGCAACAGATCGCCTCTTTAAAACGTCAGGCTGGGAAGCGAAACAATGACAAAACCACAAACTGCCTCACTGCTCTCGTCGTTCGAAAAATTACGCGGTCTAGCGTAATTTTGTCAAGGCGGTTGAACGATCGCTCAGTCTTGGGGCCACCTCGCAATTCATAACACAACGTGAAAGGTCTCGCGGCTCCGAGCGCCGACGTACACGGTACCGACACACCTTCGGCTGCGCTGTACTCAACGCACAAGACACTTTACAAGTCGGCCCAGCCTGCGTTGTGACGAAAGCGAAAACAGATGACAACATACACCATCTAAAACCGTTATTATGTAACCGAAAAAGAAATCCCCGTTTGGAAGCGTGCGGAGCCAAAATTTCTTCGCTTACAACCAAGACAACAACAACGAAAAAATTCCACTTTGTAAACTTCGTCTACTTTTTAATGTGCCCACGAGCTATTCACGCATGAAAGGAGAGAATGACTTGCGGTACGCCGTTCGGGTCAGACGTTGTGGACGCCATGCCGGTAACGCACCACTCATACCTTGCGGTCGTCTGCTCGAAATGAACGGATTGCGCGTAGGCTTGTGGTTCACTGTAAGACCAAAGTCCGTCCATCCACGAGCCACCGTCGCTCTTTAGCTGGCCGGTGAAAGCGCGCACGAAGAACTTCCCAGGGGACCGTCACCATATCTATTGTCTGACGTCACTATTGTCATGACGTCAGCGTGCTCGGTCAACCGGTGTCACGAGTATGTACACATACTAGTATTGGGCGCTTCACGTGCATCTTCGAGGTATATGCTAAAATAACGCTACCCCTGCCTACTTGCGGTCACACGAGTTCTAAATGTCAGCGCAGAGTATTTTCGGGCAACTTTCCGACCGTATCCAACAGGCGGGGAAGAGAGAGTTTTCAAGATGAACTTTGGCTCGGAGTAGTTAAAGAAGACGAGGAAGACGGGCACATCAGCATCTGCAGCTCCTCAGCGTAAATCCGCATGCCAGCAACGCTACCGTTGACTTTTAACATATTGAAACGTGAACGTGGAGTGTTTAGGACGCAAATGAAATAATAAATACTAGTATTAAGAAAAACACAATTTGGAGATCTAGCTAGACGTTCTACTGCGTCCGCGGCAGTGTGCTCCACCCAAAGAAAGAGTTTAAATGGTGCTTTTGTACTGCCATGTGCGCGCGATAAAGAAAGATAAGGAATCGAGGAAAGAGTGCACACAGCAAACCCTCCCTGATTGTTTACGATGCTGCCAAAACGGCTGAAGCCAAACTCGGGGTCGCTCAGGTTTGCAAAGCACGACGAGAACAAAGCCCCAAACGGCTGGCCAGATACAAGCCTTTGTTAAACTATTCGCAGCTACTGCGAGTTTGACCGGGGTTGTCTGTTGTCGGGGAGCCTGTAACGCTGGGGCCCCCGGTGAACGCTCCTTGCGTCAAGCGCTCCACCTCTCGTGTTTTGAAGCGACAGCCCTTGCAAGCCTGACAGAAAAATCTCGCCAAGCCGCGAAAGGGCTTCGAAGCTCCTGAAGAAAACTACTAGAAACGGTCGTCTGTGGGATCGCACTGGGCGAAAGCTGTCGAAGGGCAAGCCTGCGTGAATATATCGATACAAAACATCGAACTATACGACAAGGACGAATAAAGAGCGGGATACTATAAATGAGCGTAATAAAGGACAATATGCGAAATTCTGAAACTTTCCTTCCACCACGCGCATCGCCTGACCTTCACAAGATGGCGGACGTCGCCCCATATAATTAAACAGAGGCGCACGAGCTGGTGTCGCTATCTTCATAGAGTTTCTCACTATATTACCTAGAGGAGAAATCTGGCGCTGATGCGCTGTGGTATGCACGGGAATGCAGGTATATTGTGACTTCGGATTGACATCCTTCTCGGAGAGCCAGGAAACCTTGAAGACGCGCCTGGCAAGCACCGTTCCGTCTGTCACAATGATTCATTCTCGACTAAAACGACCCGTAAAAAGCTCTTTTAGCTTTATTATTACACAAGAAAATGTTTGGTTTAATTATAAGAACTTGTTATTGCACGTACAACTATATGAGGCGTAAAAAGTGTCAGCGGGCCGCTAAAGTTGGAGGTCAGACGACAAAATTCGCGCTCGCTCTGGAACAGTTTATCGTCTGTTCTCGCTTTTCTTCACTTGGGGCCCTATAACATAAAACTATTCCAATATGTTTCTATTCCAATCTCCTGACGTCAAATTTGCGTAACCACCGACGCAAACACCAGGTGGTCACCCACAGGGTTGTCTGTACAGCCCAATCAAACACTCTCCTCGTTCATAGGAGGTCACTTTTGTTTGCTTGAAAAACGAATAACATTGCCTACACTGAGCGGCTTGTCGTATCTAATTGGCTGACAAGAGGCGAGGAGAACGCTCAAGTGGAGAGGCATCCGCTGGGGCAGAGCCAGTGCACGAAAAATCGATGACCGGATGAAGAGGGTGCTGCCGGCGTCTGCGATTGGTCGGCTTTCCCTTACTGAGCTTGTGGTGGCTGGTCGAAAATCGCGGCGGCATGCAACGGAAGCTTAAGAATTACGCTAAAACTGACCCTCAGCAAAGAAGAGTTGGCAGAATGAGGTGGTAAACGTGGTGCCGAAAGTGCTCGAAAAACGTTACACGGCCACGCAAGAAGCTTGATTATACGCCAATACACCCATGCTCTCCAGCAGGTGCGAGTAGCCAGCGTCTCAGCGATCGGCGGCAGCCATCTTTTATTCCTTTTGGAACGGGGCAGCCTGCGGCTATTCCGAAGAAAATTCAGTTTTGTTCGGCATATTAATGCATCTTTATCGCGCACACGTCACTTTGACGCGGTGAGTTTGTGCGGTTTTGTGACGTCGCGTGACAGGCAGGTGAAGTGGGTGCAGCCCGAAAACTTTTTACCAATAGCCGAGGGCTAATGACGAAAAGGGTTCGAATCAGAAATAACTGTTTTTCTTTTTTCTTTCATATCATGCATAATCAGTGTGTACACATCATATCAGATGGGAAGCTATCGCGGTTTTCGTGACGTCGCGTGCCAGACAGGTGAAGTGGGGGTGGTCGAAAAACGTTTTTGACCAATCGTGGAGGGCTGATAGCAGAATTGGAACAGAAAAGTTTGGAATAGCTTTACGTTATAGCGCCATTGGTTATGCAATGTAGGTGAGTAAACTTCACTGGAAGATGTAATATTGGTGAATGAAAACCTTTCATGAAGATGTTACTTTAAGAACGCGTTATTTGTGTAGCCGTGTTCCGGTTTTAGACGAAGCCTCTTACAACAGTTAACACAAGCCTAGCAGATACTATACATATACCGTCAATCACATGACGGCACAGTGCCCCTTTAGAAAACTCCCATAGACGGTGGCGCCAGATTTCCCTCTGGGTGTTATAGCGAGAAACTCTATGGCTATCCTATAGCCACCATCGCTTCTTCACTATTGTTTGGATCTGACTGCTGGTACGATCTGTTGGGAACTCGGCGCTGACGCCCGTGGTTGTACCTGGGTCGCAAGCCCCAAGGGTAGCGTTGGCCTGGCGGCCTGGGGTACAACTCGAAGCATCCGAAGGTCCCGGCAAAGCATGAGTCGACGGGTAACAACGAAACAACTTGTTTATTTTAATATCGCAAAGAGTTGGCGGTCAGGTTTGACCGAAGTAGAGAGACGGGAGAGCACTTCACTCAACTGAAGAAATCGGAGCCCTCCTTTTGGCGTCCGGGGGCAGCTGTTTTTATACTCCCGCAGTTGAGGGCAAGAAGGAACCCCTCAAAAGACGAGCACGTGAATGTACAATGGGCTAATGGTGACGCACACTGTCGTAGCGATGCCGTAGCACCATGTCGAGCACGATCTCGTAGCACCCTGTCGAGGCGCTGCGCACGATCTCGTAGCACCCTGTCGTGGCGCTGCGCACGATCTCGTAGCACCCTGTCGTGGCGCTGCCGGTCGGACACAATGACTGTAATGAGAGGCTGGTCCCTGCTTTGGCATCGCCTGTTTCGGGCACAATGACTGGAACGAGATCCCTGCTTTGGCATCGCCTGTTTCGGGCCCAATAACTGGAATGAGATCCCTGCTTTGGCATCGCCTGTTTCGGGCACAATGACTGGAACGAGATCCCTGCTTTGGCATCGCCTGTTTCGGGCCCAATAACTGGAATGCGAGGAGGATCCCTAGGCGGTCGCATCGCCGCAGACGCGCCTGGAAACACCTGGCGATGAGTGTTGCGGCGACGACGATCGGGCCAAAATGTCTGCCGCCCCGCCGCAGTCGCGCCGGCAAAACCACGTGTCGCAGGCGAAACGCAACAGACCGCCCCGCCGGGGGAAGGAGATCCCGATGGACAGGGGACTGCATCCGCTGTCCGGAGGGATGTCGCTCGATGATGCTCATAACCGAAGTCGGGCGTCCCTTGACGTTTCTTGAGCGCAGCGCACAGAGAAGGCCTCGTTCTCTCGTTCAGGTTCGCACGGGACACTGCAAAGTGACTTCGGGAGAGTTCACATTTTTGTTCTCGTTCCCGGCAAGCGTTAGAACTACGCTGAAAACTCAACCGCTCAGTCAGCAAGCACGGCACAACCCTCACTAAGCCCTGCCAGGCTCTTTCCCCTTTTTATACCACTGCCTAGTTCCTTACAGTAGTCTAGCATCACTCAGAACGCGTCCACAAATTGAAAAATTGCACTAGAAAGCATATCATCACTTTGAAACACTAAACAAAAGCAATATGTTAAAAAAAATCCTGCCTCAGGAAGAAAAACATCAGTAACAAACAATTTTGAGGCTGATTCCTACGTTAGGGGCTTCGACTTAAGCCATCGGCGTTACCGTTGAGACTCCCCTTTTTGTAACGCACCTCAAAGGAATATTGTTGTAAAGCGAGGCTCCAGCGCAGGAGGCGGCCATTTTTGGGAGAGATGGTCTGCAGCCATTGGAGAGGGCAGTGATCCGTCTCAATGATAAACCTCGAGCCGGCTAGATAGCATGACAATTTCTGAACGGCCCACACGAGACACGCACACTCTTTCTCGGTGGCGCTATACGCCTGCTCACGACTGGTCAGCTTACGACTAGCATACAGGACGGGGTGTTCTACTTCTCCATTTTCCCGTTGGCACAGTACAACGCCCATGCCTCGCTCACTAGCATCGCACTGAACAATGAACCCTTTTGTATAGTCTGGCGATCGTAGCACAGGCTGGCTTGTTAGGGCACTCTTTAGGGCGCTAAAAGCTCTTTCCTTTGTCTCGTCCCAGACGACTGTTTGAGGCTCTGTTTTTCTTAGAGCATCCGTCAGGGGAGCCGCGATATCAGAGTACCTAGGGATGTACCTCTGATAGTAGCCGGCGACACCCAAGAACGACCGAATATCGGTCTTGGTGCGCGGTTGCGGAAAGTCTCGCACAGCGGCCACTTTTATTTCAGAGGGGCGGCGACGACCCTGACCAATCATGTGACCGAGGTAGACAACCTCGGCCTGTGCTAACTGGCACTTAGGAGCCTTGACTGTCAAGCCCGCTTCGCGCAGGCGGGTTAGCACTGCCCGCAAGTGTGTCATATGCTCAGACCAGGATGCGGAGAATATCGCTACGTCGTCTAGATACGGTAAAGCGAATTCTTGCTGTCCCCGCAACACTTTATCCATGAGGCTTGAAAAACAGTATGGCGCGTTCTTCAAACCAAAACTCAACACTTTAGGACGGAATGTTCCCATTGGTGAAATGAACGCCGCATACCTACTAGCCTCTTCCGTAAGTGGAACCTGCCAATAACCCCTGACAAGATCTAGGGTGGAAATAAACTGAGCGCTACTAACTTTCTCAAGGCGCTCCTCGATGTTAGGGATCGGATAAATTTGATCCTTAGTGATGGAATTAAGCCTGCGGTAGTCGACGCAAGGACGAGGTTCCTTGCCCGGTACCTCAACTAAAATCAAAGGGGAGGTATAATCACTCTCACCTGCCTCAATAACACCGAGCTGTAGCATTTTCTTTACCTCAGCCTCCATAATATCGCTCTGGCGGGGTGACACCCGATACGCCTTGGATCGTACTGGCTCTGGGGAGGTAAGTTCTATATCATGAGTAAGTACCGAAGTCCTACCAGGCCTCTCAGAGAACAGACCTTGAAACTCTTGTAATAGCTGGTGTAGTTCGGTTTTCTGCTCGGGCGACAGCGGTGCTTTACTGATAAGGTCACCAATGACTTGACCGGTGTCTTCCCTGTTCGTCACTGAGCCTAGTCCCGGAAGCTCGACTGGAAGCTCTTCAGGAACGTTTATCATCATGCACACCACTGCTTCCCGTTGTCTATAAGGTTTGAGCAGATTACAGTGGTAAACTTGCTGTGCTTTCCGCTTTCCTGGCAGACTTACCACGTAGTTAACGTCCGACAGTTTCTGAACAATTCGTGCTGGGCCCTCCCACTGCACGTCTAGTTTGTTGTTTAGCGATGTGCGCAATATCATGACCTCATCGCCAACCTCAAAACGACGGGCCCTGGCTGTCCGATCATAATAAACCTTGGCCCTCTGCTGGGCCTTTGCCATTGCTTCACCTGACAACTCCTGTGCCCTTCTTAAGCGTTCGAGGAGCTTAAGCACGTACTCCACCACGACTGGGTCGTCGCCCCTACCTTCCCACGATTCTCGAAGCATGCGAAGCGGAGATCGAAGCGAGCGACCGTACACCAGTTCAGCTGGCGAAAACCCCGTAGCCGCATGCGGCGCGGTCCTTAAAGCAAACATCACCCCAGGCAGACACAGCTCCCAGTCAGTTCGATGTTCAAAACACAACGCTCTCAACACGCGCTTCATGACGGAGTGGAGCTTCTCAACGGAATTCGACTGTGGGTGGTACACTGAGCTGTGTAACAGCTTTACCCCACACCTTTCGAGAAAAGTTGTCGTCAAAGCGCTAGTAAACACTGTGCCCTGATCTGATTGGATTTCCGCAGGAAAACCAACTCGCGCAAATATGGACAGTAGTGCATTAACTATCTCTACTGAGCTGAGTTCTTTAAGCGGCACTGCTTCAGGGAACTTTGTCGCTGGGCAGATCACAGTCAAAATGTGTCTGTACCCCGTGGCTGTTACCGGCAGAGGTCCCACAGTATCAATAACGAGCCGTCTAAAAGGCTCCGTAATGATAGGTACCAATTTCAACGGCGCCCTCGATTTGTCCCCTGGTTTGCCCACCCGCTGACAAGTGTCACATGTCCTCACGAAATGGTCTGCGTCCCGAAAACACCCTGGCCAATAGTACTCTTGCAAGAGACGGTCCTTAGTTTTCTTAACTCCTAGGTGTCCGGACCACGAACCCCCATGTGACAAGCGCAACAGATCCTGACGATAGCATTGAGGCACGACCAGCTGATCGAACTCCACTCCTCGGCGGTCTAGATACTTCCGGTACAGGACTCCACCCCTTTCCACAAAACGCGCAGTTTTCCTGGCGATACCTTCTTTGACATTGCAGCGCACGTTTTCCAGGCTGCCATCCTTTTTTTGCTCGGCTATCAAAGCCGACCGGCTGACTTTTAGCAACCTATCAAGTCCGTCTGACGTAGGCGCGATGAGCAAATCAGTAGATAGCTCTTCTAACTTTCCCGTGTCGGGCATTTCCTCTCCAGTATCTGGCGCCTTTAACGTTACAGACTCAAGTTTATTCAGTTCGGGCGTGCTCTGAATATCAGCTTGCTGCGCCTCTGACCCTTTTTCGTTGTTTGATAACGTCGGCCCCGCAACTACCGCCTTTGCAGCGAGCTCCCGAACCTTCGATCTGGTTAAGGCCTGAACACTAGCTTCACCAAACAAAAGCCCCTTCTCGCGCAGGAGGTGATCGGACCTGTTTGAAAATAGGTACGGGTACTGGGGTGGCAGCATAGATGACACTGCGGCCTCCGTCTCAAGCGCTCCGAAAGGTCCTTCAATAAGCACTTTTGCTACCGGCAGACACACGCTATGAGCTTCCACGGCTTGCTTGATCCATGCGCACTCGCCCGTGAACATATGGGGTTCTACGTAAGATGGGTGAACTACATCCATCGTAGCTGCGGAATCGCGAAGCACTCGGCACTCTTTCCCGTTCACGAGGAGGTCTCGCATGTAAGGCTCGAGAAGCTTCATGTTCTCGTCAGTGCTGCCTATTGAAAAAAACACAACTTTTGGTGTTGTTTCCGGACACTGCGCCGAAAAGTGACCCGGCTTCTGGCACGTATAACAAACGCCCGCTCGCCTCATCTCGAACCGCTTTCTGCGTTTGGCTGCCGCCGTCTCTTTACGTTTGGTCGGACTGCGTTCACTCGCATCCTCACTACGCGTGTCCCCCTTTGCTCTCATGGGTGTGAACTTCGGCCTCTCAAACTTCGAGCCAAATTCACCCTTTTGACCGTCCTTAGCTCCGCGAGCTCGACGCGTCACAAACTCCTCGGCTAGCTCAGCGGCTCTAGCCACCGTACTCACGTCTGGCCTATCCAAGACCCAGTATCGCACGTTCTCCGGTAACCGACTATAAAACTGTTCTAGCCCGAAGCACTGCAGAACTTTATCGTGGTCACCAAACGCTTTCTCTTCTTTGAGCCACTCCTGCATGTTCGACATAAGCCTATACGCAAACTCTGTATATGACTCACTTCTGCCTTTCTCATTTTCCCGAAACTTCCGACGGAACGCCTCCGCAGACAGCCGGTACTTTTTTAGCAGACTTGATTTTACTTTGTCGAAATCCTCTGCTTCCTCTCTATCCAAGCGAGCGACTACGTCGGCCGCCTCGCCGGGTAACAAAGTGAGCAAGCGCTGTGGCCACGTTTCCCGAGAGAACCCCTGCTTCTCGCACGTTCGCTCAAAGTTAACCAGGAACAAACCAATGTCCTCTCCAAGCTTAAACGGCCGCATCAGGTCAGTCATTTTGAACAATACGCGTTCTCCTGCACCGTGTGCCTGACTTCCATTACGAGCGCGTTCCATTTCTACCTCAAGACGCTTCATTTCCAAAGCGTGTTGACGGTCACGCTCTTGTTGCTCTCGCTCTTTCTGTTCTTTACGTTCACGCTCTTCTTTTTCTTTTGCAGTCTCCCTCTCTTCAATAGTCTCAAGGCATTCCGACAGCTCGTCATCCTCAGCCTCTAACTCAAGAATAGCCTTTAGCAGTTCTGGTTTTCTGAGTTTGTCCGAGACATCCAGACCCAACTCTCTTGCAAGCTCCAACAATTTCGGTTTGCGCAACGACTTCAAATCCATGGCTGCTCTGAATGCTGCTTTCTCTACTGCTTACTATTGTCTTGCCGCAAACTAACCCGGCAGCAACGACAACCACAATTACCAGCTCTGTTTCTGACACTAACAAAAGCCTGGCAAAGCTCAGAAGAAGAAAGTCCCGCACTCACCAAACCTCGCAGGCAGGAATTCCGCGCAGTCGTTCCGCTGCAGGCAACCAGTCGTCACACAGGGCTCGTTGCACTGCTCCCGGATCGTCGTTGAGCTGCTCAGCATACTGTCAACTGCATCTCTTTGCTGCTGGCCTCCGTTGTCGCGATCTCGCCGCTGGCAGACCGTTGTTTGAAGTCGTAGGCGATCTCACCGCTGCCAACCAGATGTTTGGGATCGCGACACTGGAGCGATCGGATGGGAACTCGGCGCTGACGCCCGTGGTTGTACCTGGGTCGCAAGCCCCAAGGGTAGCGTTGGCCTGGCGGCCTGGGGTACAACTCGAAGCATCCGAAGGTCCCGGCAAAGCATGAGTCGACGGGTAACAACGAAACAACTTGTTTATTTTAATATCGCAAAGAGTTGGCGGTCAGGTTTGACCGAAGTAGAGAGACGGGAGAGCACTTCACTCAACTGAAGAAATCGGAGCCCTCCTTTTGGCGTCCGGGGGCAGCTGTTTTTATACTCCCGCAGTTGAGGGCAAGAAGGAACCCCTCAAAAGACGAGCACGTGAATGTACAATGGGCTAATGGTGACGCACACTGTCGTAGCGATGCCGTAGCACCATGTCGAGCACGATCTCGTAGCACCCTGTCGAGGCGCTGCGCACGATCTCGTAGCACCCTGTCGTGGCGCTGCGCACGATCTCGTAGCACCCTGTCGTGGCGCTGCCGGTCGGACACAATGACTGTAATGAGAGGCTGGTCCCTGCTTTGGCATCGCCTGTTTCGGGCACAATGACTGGAACGAGATCCCTGCTTTGGCATCGCCTGTTTCGGGCCCAATAACTGGAATGAGATCCCTGCTTTGGCATCGCCTGTTTCGGGCACAATGACTGGAACGAGATCCCTGCTTTGGCATCGCCTGTTTCGGGCCCAATAACTGGAATGCGAGGAGGATCCCTAGGCGGTCGCATCGCCGCAGACGCGCCTGGAAACACCTGGCGATGAGTGTTGCGGCGACGACGATCGGGCCAAAATGTCTGCCGCCCCGCCGCAGTCGCGCCGGCAAAACCACGTGTCGCAGGCGAAACGCAACACTATATGTATTCTCTCCGTTTGCAAGCATATATACACGGCTCGATGGTACCCTGTGCGGGACGTCGGCCATCTTGTGCAAGGCAATTACTAACTGAATAGAGTTAGAATAGAACGCCTATACCCAGTGTTCCGCAAATCCCTTAATCGGTCGCACCGCGCACTGCGTCACGAGACGCGAAGGCAAATCACGGCAGCACTAACGCGAGATTGCCGCGATCCTCGGAGAAAATGTCTATGCACGTGGCTTCAGCGGACATCCCGCACTTTCGAATTTCATTTATGAAAAAAAAAAAAAAAAAAAAAGAAAGCATGCATTACCACGGCAGTAAACACGAGGCGGGTCATCGCCACTTGTCAAACGACGTTAAAATGCAACAAGGACCGGGAGTTTTTTGCCGCTAGAAGGCACGAATAAAGGCAATTGGACCCAAGAAAGCTTATATCGTGGCCTTCAAAAGAGGCTGTGCGGTGCCGACGGTTTCAAATCTATTTGCACGGATGCCGTACACAGTAGGGTTCCACCGATTCGATTTTCCGCTCAATTCGGCCACGCGCTGATGTTCCGGTCGATACCATTAATGTTCCACACTGTCAACACGTTTCGTTAATTCGATCGTGCCACATTAGCGGAAATATATCATATTATCGAACTAAGGCTTGGCGAGTTGCAAAGATACGCTTGCTGGAAGGAAAACTTGATCCGGTTAGCCAATTTCGCTGTTTAAAAAATGTTTCAGTAGACTTGCGCCTGCGCGCATAATCGGTGAGTTACTGCTTCGTAGTCTTGTGAGCTCGGCTAGCCTTCACGTAGATTCCTAAGCAAACAGGCACAAACAACACGTAGCTACATCCACTTACAGCATCATGTAGACTGCTGTCAAGGATAAAATGAAGATCTTACATTAAACTTTCAAGAGATGCTGACTACTAATGGTTCTTTTAGTGCGAAAATAAATGCGAATGTGACTAGCACAATTGTTAAATAAGTTTATGGAAAAAGTGCCGAGCCCTCGTTTACACACACACACACACACACACACACACACACATCTGTGAACATTGCTTTTACATCATTTCTAGCAGCCTTTGCCTAATTTGTAACAAAATTATCATGATTTGCTCAGCAGTTTTTTGAATCCTTTGCTATGCGAGGCGCCATAGGCAACATTCTGTGCACGTCACTTTAAAGCCAAATACATCTGGTGGAAAAGGACCTCGTGACCTCTTTGTTAAGGCATTTACAAGAATGAAGAGCTTTTTTTTTTTCCCTAGAAGAGCCGGAAAGTGCACTGTAAACATTGCACTAAGCACTTTTTCTTTAGATATGCATTAAAAGAATGATTAAAAATGGCTAACAGTTTAGACCCTACCCTATATGCCTATATTATATATTATATTACAGGGCGGTATTTCGCGCAGAAGAATGCGAAAACAGCTAAGATTCCATTTCCACTAATTGACGCAGGTTTTAGCTGTGCCAGTGAATCCGTTAATCTCGACCTGACACGGCATGACGTGTTTCCGGCTCCGCAATCACTTCCGACGCATACAGTGGACAGAAGAGCGGTATTCGAGATCAGCAGTTTCTGTTACTGAGAGGCAACCGTCGCTGGGGCTTGGATTTGGACGCCCGCCACCTATTGCCACAGCACTACGCGAAGATTTCAGGAGCGGTGCCATATCACGCACACAATACTTAATACTTGCTGCATACACTTCTTCCGGAAACTTCACATAAGCGTGTTTACACTGACACTCAGGTAACTCGACAAGCACCACTTCGAAAATTTCCCGATACAAGAAGTCCGTCCTGGTTTCTAGAACCTGTAATAGCTGGAAGTCACATATCTTCAGCTAGGTCTGTTCGTGTGTGGGTCTGCACTGTGTATGTGTATGCATTAGATCAAGGCGGTAGAAAGAAAAAAGAAAATGAAATAAAGCTGCACTTCTGAAACCAGCAGCAAATATCAATTAAAGTGCACAGGAGTTTTATCCGCACTTGCACAATTCATTCACGCAAAGTCTTACGCAAAGCTTATCACAACAATTTAAGTGCTGCAGTGGTGTAGCTAATACGTAATCAGATTCTAATCAGATGTAAGCGTGTGTTTTCCTTAGTTCTGTAGCAACTTCGAAGTTCTGAGAGAAAGAAAAGAGCGAGAGCGTTTTTGAAAAAGCTACGGAGGTCTTTCAACTCTGTAGCTCAAAGCAACACTCCTCTTTTCTCATAGCCAGAGCGTGCTGTAGCAATATTACAAATACAAAGTTATGCGCACGCAAAGAAAAGACAGGAATTTATGATCAGCGCAATTTGCATACGGCTGCATAATACGGAATGACTCACGCATACAGAGCTTTTGAAAACAGCGTGAAGCGTAAACCCCGCGTAAAACCAGCGTATAAACAGGCTGCAATACGAAAGCCGTGTTCAGGTTGATTTGATTGATTCATGGGGTCAATAAACCCCGTTTGACGCCCAAAAGCAACACATGCGCAGCAGTGGAGAGTTCCGCATTAATTTTGGTAACCCGGCTCCTTAAATGTGTCCCGAAATCTCATTCATTTTATCCCCTATCGAAATCATTTTATCCCCTATCGAAGTGCAGCTGTCGGGAATCTAGCCCGCAACCTTGCGCTCAGCAGCATGCGTAACCGCGGCGGTTTCTTGTTTGGATTCACGAAAAGTAAGAGCAACACAACACAACGTGACAGTTTCGGTTGTTCCGACGTGTACCAGCTGTTTGGTGTCGAACGTGTTGCTCCTGTACAACAAGCAGCTGGCTTAATAGTATTCATAAAAGATTCTCGGACGATAACTTTCGACGATAATTTTCGCCTTCGCGTGAAGTAGTACTCAACCAGCCAATCAGTGTGCGCCTGATGGCCGAGACGATAGTATCGCCGAAAGTGATCGTCCCAGAATACCTCCCCCGTTTGACATAAAATTAAGGAGCACTGCTGACTCTACGTGTTCATTACCGCATAACTTTGCATACTGACAGTTGCTGACCTCTACGTATGTTAGTTACAGATACATAGGTGAATCTAGGATTACCTCGAACAAGATATATATATTTTAAAATTTACTCCACGTAAAACTGGGGCCTCAGGAGACTGGTCATAATGCACGCTACATCTTTTCTCAAGCAAAAGGTAGGGCAACGAATAGCACAAGGTTATTATTTTTTTTTTATCGAAAATGCTATCGACTAGAAGCGCGTAAACGTATCCGGCTTTCTATAAGCTGAAGCTACCGACGAGCAAATAAGGTCAACAGCTCTCGCAACGAATACGCTACGTAAACAAACTAGCATCCACCAGCACGAAATCCATATGGGTGAGTGCTCCATAATGAAGAAATTGATGAAAAAACCCATCATCATCACCCCCCCCCCCCCACCACCACCACCACCACCACCTCCCTTCTTTTTCCTTCCTAATTTCTAACTGCATCATTGAGCTGCGCACCTGCTCATTTCTTATCGCCTCAATTTGACACGCTACGTAATCAGTGCAGTGTTTACAATCGCCAAGGCACAGCGCTCGCGTCCTTAGCACATTTCATGTGACAGTTAACAGTGTAGTAAAACAACGGCGTTTTACCCCCGCAACAATCTAGCTGCGAGTCCAAAATTGGCGACGCTCTCCTACTCGTGTTGTAGTTTCAGCAGCGCGCGAAGCAAGCGCGAATGTAACAAAGCAGGCGCATTGGTGCTAAACAGGTGGTGCTCAAAAAGCAACAGCAGGGCACACTGCTAATAACAACTTTGATTCAGCAGAGCGTTCTACAAAATGACACACAGTAAATTTCAACATCATTCGGAGCAACCTTGAAGCGGATAGAATAACAAAACTGGTGCGGCGGCACGACGCGCCGTATGAGGAGGTCTCCAACAGCTGCGTTGGCAAGGCCGACAGCCATCGTCTGCAGTAAGGAATTTCTACTCACACTTATGGCATGTCGTGCGTCACATGTTCACTTATCAAGTCCAGAGCATCATACACACACCACAAAACAACGCGCTCAACCGCACGACCATCGTGAGAAAAGGGCAATGAAGTTTTGAGCTGTGGCAGGTTTCGGGCGTCCCGCCATCTCTTAGCAAATGCGCGTACTAAGCGCCTATTTAGGCTTCTCACCAGTGCTTTTTTCGCAGCAATGAAAGCAACAGCATTAAACAGAGGCATATAAATTAAGGTCTGAAGCTGCAAAAGCTGTTTATATTATCGCTACAAAAAAATACTAAGCGGAAGCAGAGCAGTAGAATTTATATATTGTCAGTTTGACTCAGGTGACCGTCTTCCGATGTGGTCTAGTGGCTAGGATACCTGGCTTTCACCCAGGAGGCTCGGGTTCGATTCCCGGCATCGGAGCGATCGGTCCCATGGTGTAATGGTTAGCACTCTGGACTCTGAATCCAGCGATCCGAGTTCAAATCTCGGTGGGACCTGCTTTTTTTTTTTTCTTTTGCAGTCTTGCAAATCTTTTGGCGTTCCCACTCACCTTGCTAATAATTCTTCACAACGTGCTCCGTTATGTAGCCTCAACATGTCTTCGAGCAAATTATAGTGTGCATGAGCCGTGTAAGACTCAGGCGTTGTTCTATCCGTTTTCTGTTACGTATTTCTCCACCCATCCGTCGCAGAGTATCTGTAGGCCAATACTTCTACACCGGCAAAGCTCTCTGCTTTTAAACAACAGCTCTATCTTTTCCATGGAAGAAAGGAAGTTTCTTTTCTTTCTTTCTTTTTTTGTTAGCTCGTTTTCTGTCCGTGACAAGAACTTTATTTCTTCCTTACCACTGTAGGTGACAGAACGAACAGGAATATAAACGAGTATAAAGCCATAAACATCTATATATGTTAAAGCTTAAGGTAAGGCACAGCCAAAAATATGCTTCCCTTCCTCTTGCCCCCTCCCTCCCTTCTTCAATTTTTTTTTCACAGCACACGCTGATACAAGCTATAATCCAACCTTTTACCGTCTCAGAAGAAAACAATAACTATTGGAAGTTCACTTATTTTCGAAATATTGTAGGCGACACTTCGGCCGTGTTATCGTGAATGCCCTTCTTTTCACTACAACACGGAAGGCCGGTAACATGTTTGAAATATCCTACGAGGCATCCGTATGTCATGACCACAGTGTGGTGGTCATGACGATAGAGTCAGTCATAGAGTTTCTCATATGAAGTCAGTAGAGCCAAAGGAGCATTGATGGGGAGAGCGACTTTTAAGTCTGTTAGGCCATTGGTTAAGCGTTTGGCCGCATATTGATTCAATCTGGCAACAAGCAATATGGCGGCGCCCATGGTTCTATGCGTTCTTGCATGTTTGTAAACATGTGTTTTCCTGCATCGTAAAGCGTGAATTCTTCATTGTCATTGCGCTGCATAGTCGTCGTTCCTATGTCTGAACTCATCTGGTAGACGTTGAGTAGTATTTTCATCGATGCAGAGAAGAAAGCAACTGCCTGTTCAGGTACCAATTAACTTTTGGGCAGCATTGCATGTTTTGTGAGAAGTAACGCTTCAACATGTCCCTTGGTTTCCAGAAGCTGCCAACACTACAGGCTTCAACTTCATCGAGCTTAGAAGATCCTTCAAATGATGAGGTTTGTTGATGCTAATGTAATAATTTTTTTAAAAATTGTACTCAATTGATCCTCCTCCTCTTACTGCAGGACCCCAACGAGAAGTTCGAGCGAGAACTGAAGTGGTGCATTGAGCAGCTTAATATTTCGCTTTCTCATGCCGACACAAAAAAGAAAAACTGTAAGATATGACATTGCCGATATTTTAAACTGGAAAGCTGCAAGCGCATTCTTTCTTTCTTTTTTTACACACCCTTGACAGATACTGAGCAACTGCGGGCTCTCCAAACGCTTCAAAACGTGAAAGCGCCCGTCGTGAAAAAAAGGCAAGTAATGAGCATGACACTTGGAAACTACAGGGAGAAGATGGAACTGGAAAAGGCAAAGTTCATCACCGGTACGTGCGTGCGTAGTGACTTTCACATGAACTGCATTTATGGTCCGTCTTGAGCTGTATTCCGATCACCGTAAAGTGAAGCAAACGAGAAACCTAAGAACATCTTAATTAATTTCTGTTCCACAGTTTCAACATTTCTGTACTGAATTGTGTCTGTATATTTCGAACAGAAAAAAATGCTCGCATAGACCAGTGTACGCTTCTACAATGCTTAAAGGCTTGAGGCACATTGAAATGTCAGCTTTTCAGTCCAGCACATTTTAACACGGCTACCGCATGTATTTAAGAAAAGCTATTGCCAGACTACTATGCTTTGCCTTATTATTGCTGACACTTATGATCGATAATTTCCCAACTGACCCACTCTACATGTTGTGTGAGAAGCGTGGAACGTTTGACAGCGAGACAGAAACACAATATGCAAGGACCAGCACCCTACACCTACATATTTTCATTGTCAACAAGCGCAGAAATGAAAGATTCCATTTCATGTTAACTATTCTTCATACAGGCCCACCATGTGATGCAGTTGGTGCTGTAAGGTGTAAAACTGCAAAGATGATAGCCATTCCTCACTGACACATGTATAATATCCACTGCTATGGTTTTCCAGATTCTACCAGAAAGACTAAGCTGCAGCCTCAACATTCTGCAGAGACCAAGTCCATCTTCCTGCGGAAAGTGCTGACGTCGAACAGAGACAGCCAACCTGGTGTGCCAGAGTCTGGTGCAGAGTTCAAGTTCAACTTTGCCATTGACACTGAGGACACTTGAGTGAGGTGCCTTATTTTAAATAATAAAGTGCCTGTTGCCTGTACATGTGTAGCTTGTCATTGGTCCCATGAATAAACAGCAATTATTAGTCTTGTGCGTCTACAAGGTTAAAACCTAGTTTGCAACCTGTGTGCGTCAGACAAAAATGTCTAGCACATAACCCTAGCCAAACATTAGAGCAAACTATACTGTTAAGCAAGACATGTGCGTTACAGCAAAACTGCAAAGAGGTCATATATAACGAGCAGTTCTTTTGAATGCCGCAATGTGACAGAAACATGGAGGACAAGAGAGTTTGAAATGTCTGTGCGAGTTACCTGCATCATTGTATGTTTCGGCAGTGTCTGGCTACATGTGGTGAATTGTTTGCAAGGACAAAGAAAGATTATACTAACCAAAATTCAACCTGTCAGCACACATCATTCAGTAACTATTTTTTTTAACCATTCCATTTGTGCTTTTTCATCAGCCGTCATGCTGGTGCTTACCAAGATCCTCCCACAGATCTGCTGCTAACAGTGCTTACAACTTTATTTTAAATGCAAATTAACTGATTAACCCTTGCAAAGAATTTCATTTAACATGTATCTTGAATAGCAAAGACAGGTAGTAAATATTAGGATGCACATTTACATCATCATCATCAGCCTGGTTACGCCCACTGCAGGGCAAAGGCCTCTCCCATACTTCTCCAACAACCCCGGTCATGTACTAATTGTGGCCATGCGGTCCCTGCAAACTTCTTAATCTCATCCGCCCACCTAACTTTCTGCCACCCCCTGCTACGCTTCCCTTCCCTTGGGATCCAGTCCGTAACCCTTAATGACCATCGGTTATCTTCCCTCCTCATTACATGTCCTGCCCATGCCCATTTCTTTTTCTTGATTTCAACTAAGATGTCATTAACTCGCGTTTGTTCCCTCACCCAATCTGCTCTTTTCTTATCCCTTAACGTTACACCTATCATTCTTCTTTCCATAGCTCGTTGCGTCGTCCTCAATTTGAGTAGAACCCTTTTCGTAAGCCTCCAGGTTTCTGCCCCGTAGGTGAGTACTGGTAAGACACAGCTATTATATACTTTTCTCTTGAGGGATAATGGCAACCTGCTGTTGAACATCTGAGAATGCCTGCCAAACGCACCCCAGCCCATTCTAATTCTTCTGATTATTTCCGTCTCATGATCCGGATCTGCCGTCACTACCTGCCCTAAGTAGATGTATTCCCTTACAACTTCCAGTGCCTCACTGCCTATTATAAATTGCTGTTCTCTTCCGAGACTGTTAAACATTACTTTAGTTTTCTGTAGATTAATTTTTAGACCCACTCTTCTGCTTTGCCTCTCCAGGTCAGTGAGCATGCATTGCAATTGGTCCCCTGAGTTACTAAGCAAGGCAATATCATCAGCGAATCGCAAGTTACTAAGGTATTCTCCATTACATACATTTACATTACATTACATTTACATACAGTACTTGAAAGCAGTAGATGTGTCTACTCCTGCGCCCTCAAAAAGTAAGCTCACCATTTTTAGTGAAGGTTAGGCATGGAATTTCAAAGTATATTGCTTTGCTAGTATATGCTATATGCTATGCTAGAGTATATGCTAGAGCACCTTAATGTGATTTTGTTAATTACTAGATCAATGGAATAAGCGCCTCGTAGCAAACATATTGTACAGACAGCTGCGGCACTCGCACAACTTAAAGAAAATTGTTTTGTTCATACTATTACTGTGTTTGCCCTAAAATTTTGTAACAAGATTGTGTTTTTTGTTCACATTGTTTGTCAAAAAACACTTGGCATAGTTGCTCAACTGGTTCATCCCCCCCCACACATACACACGAAAAAAAAAAAAAAGACCTGTACATACACACACGAGTCACTTCATAGACATGGCATCATTTTGCCACTTGTCAACTGAAGGAAATGGCATGAATAGGCATGGCAAGGCGACTTTGCAGGCTGGATTGCAACCACGTTTCAGCAATGCAAAACGGTTTTGGTATCTCAAATTGGTCAGATGAAGAGCTGTTTGTAATATAAAATTATTGCCTCCCTCAAAGCAAAACATGGAAACAGAATAGTCACATCAACTGCTATCACAATCCGTGTTTCTTTTTAAATATAGTTTCCAACTGGCAAAATCAGTCCACATATACGAAGGGGCTCATTTTTGCACATAAGATGTTTGTTTTCAGGACAAATTGGGCAAGGAACTTTGCCAAGTGTTTTGTCAAACAGCACGAACAAAATAATGTAACCTCGTGAAATTTGAGCATTTACAAAGCAACAAGTGTAAAAGCTGTTTTCGTAGTTAAAATGTATGTCACTATTTTGAGCCTTCTGCTTCTTGTTTTATGGGGTCAAGCGTAACCGCAAGGCATGACCGCTACAATTTCTTTGAAGCCACAGCTACTGTGAATGTGCTTTTTTGGGAGTGCTGTTGCTGATATTCCGTAGAACAATTTGGCCCTGGCATGTGAAGATGAATATGCCATTTCTCAATAGTTGGCTGAACCTGATAATAATAATTGTGCTTAGGAGGTAAACGACCTATGAACATCAAGTGTGGATGGCTAACATGCTGTTGCAGAATAGTTCATGTGTTCTCTTGGTGCAAATCTTTTGCAGCATACAGAGCAGTAGAGTGTCCCAATCCTGGAGATACTCTGCAATAGTAAAATGGGCCAATTCCAGAGAAGCCTGTGATGGTGGTCTCTACGACTTGCTCAGCAGACACGTAATCATGTTGCAAAACGTGGTGCAGTAGATGAGCAAATAATGTAGCGTATAATTAACTGCTTCTCATTGCTTCACATAGATTCGAGCATGTGCATTGGATCTGCATATTAAAAAAAAAAAAACACTGGGGGCTGAAGATGTTTTGTGCTGCACAAACACATGGCATCCACTGAACGATAGGTGCTGCTGAAGGTTTTAGGAAGCATCAACAGTTAAAGAAGTTATGGCACAAATTTTTGTATTCTGCCCTTTTTGCTTTTAGGTAGCTGCTAGCTTGGCAATGACTGTATGGTGCCAGAATTCATTAAACATGCAACAAATAACTGCAGCTGAATGCTTTTACTATGAGCACCTCTACAATGAAATGACCAGTATATAATGAAGGATATCTAAATCCAAACCAAACTTCCACAGCGCCTTCTTTGGCTCTGAACTTGTGCACCACAACAGCAGATCTTTGACTGCAAATCTTTGACAATGACAATGGTCAGCATCACTAACAGATTTGACAGGTGAATGGACAAGACAAACTGTTTCGAGCACTTAAAAGTTTTGAGAATCAACTTTGAAAAATCTTTTGAGCCCGTACCTGCTCAAAAAAAAAAAAAAAAAAGAAAAAAAAAGAAAAGAAAAAAAAAAGCAGTAAGCCAAATAGATGAACACTTTGGTGACCCACACTAGCGAGATGTACTGGCAAGTAATGGAATATTTTAGACAACAGTCTTTGCACACTAATACTTTTGCTGAGCAGTGGTGCTTGGCTCGCTGCAGCAACTTTGATGACAAGGGAGGCAACAGCAGCATTCAATGCTCTGCAGCTCTACTTCCGTTGCTTCCAGACATTGCTGCGGAGTATGCTATTACCTTCGATATAGTAAGATCAGCTGTAGTGGGCAGAAGAAAATTAGCAACTTTTTTTCACTAAGTATCTCTCGAGTTCAAATGCTGGATATTTGCCTCCTTTATTACGAGCAGTATGGTACTTATCTTTACAACAAAGTTATCTATACAGTGAAGTCTCGATATAATAATGTCGGTTCAATTGGCAATCTGCTTCATTGTATTGCAACTTCACATCTTATGCAAAATAAGTACACTTGTAAGTGTTTTTTTTTTTTTTTTTTTGCACAGAAGGGGCAGCAAGATTCTGAGTCTGTGACAAAAGATACAGGTCCATGCAATGTTGATATATTTGCATCGGCGGTACGAAGTGAAGCCAGTCACCATTTCAAGTCCACTCCACCCTCATGGCTCATAGTGTTGCCCGCACTGGGACAAGGCTATTATGAATAGCACTGGCAGCAGGGTGTGAATGCTTCCTCTGCCTGTCGCTTTAGTGCGTTTCCAAAACTCAAGATTATGCAACTGCCAGTACTAAACGTGTGAGACTACAACCCACATAATGCCACGCCATCTCGGTACACCCATTCTTTGCACATGGGGTACAAGACGTAAAACGTAAAACAAGACGCATAGACTGCTGCGTATGCGCTCACCCTTGCCGACAGCCATAGCTGTGCTAGAAACAAAGTATAGGCACTTCCTTGCGGCATCACTTCACATTATAATGATCGCAATATTTATTGTTTTTATTTTTTCTAAGAGACCAAAGTCCACTTTCGCGTTATATTCGCGGTTATGTGCAAATACGGTACAACGAAGTGTTATAGTTCCAAGCGCTTCATTATAATTACACTTGCAATTATATATCTTCTCTTTTAATGAGACCAGTTCGAAATGTGCACCAGATAGTGTGATAGCATAGTGTTTACAAGGGTACCTTGACACACTGTGCAAATCTTGGGGTGCTGGTTACATGGTAGCAGCACTACTGATGTATGTATGGGTCAGACTGCCGTACCGGTAATAAACCACATGACTATAGTCCCCCAATTTTTGAAATGCATAAAGAAACCTTGATAAACACTATGCAAGGAACCCACTTCATATTTGGCATTTTTCAATTCATTGCACTAAAAGATGGTAGAGCTCATTATTTGTTGTGCGCTCAAGGAATGGAGTTTCTGTACCACAATTACGAAGTCTGCAGCAACCTGGTAAAGCAAAAAAGGCCAAGACAAATGTTTACATTAGTACACTATTATTTAACGGCAAGCATTACCCGGTGTAATTCTGAGCCTTCTTATTTTGTTTCCTACATGTGGCCATTTTTTCTCATTTTCCTAGTGGCCTTGGCACAAAAGGCAGACAAAAAAGAAATGCTTATGTCCATAAAGCGAAACTGTGCAACATGCTTTATTCATTGTGATTTTGAAAAAAGATTTGTACAGTCAGTGCATAAAATCTAGCAAAAACTGGAGGCCCTGCACTTTCTTGAGCAAAACATCCAAATAGTGGTAAAAAAAGCAGTCCTGGAGAATACGTGAGGACACCACACTCTCAGCAAAGCGACTCATCCATCCATCCACAAGTGAAGCCAAAGACTAAAATAGCACACCAAGCCACTCTCAAACTACCCAGACAGCATAAGTGTAGCTTTTCCATCAGACGCCGAGACGGTATCTGCCAAAGGGAAGCAAGCAGAGTAACCACACCCATGCACACAAAGACACTGACGTGGCCCTTGAAAAGGACATGTTGTCACACTGAAATGAGATCACTGTAGCTGATATTGTCATCTGGACGCTTCAACTCGTGTGAGAGGGAAGCTGCTAAGCTTGAAAAAAAGAGTTAAAAAATGTATTTACCAGGGCATCCACTGAAACTGATATCAAGCTGAATAAGTCAGTCATTAGTGCTACAAGAATTTGCATGCTGTATATATTATACCTATTGTGTGTGGTCAATCATGACCAAACTGCAGCCTGTGCTTACATATTAGGCCACATTTTGCTCACAAGAAAAAAATCTAATTTTTGATATTTCATTTATGTAACACCATACACACCAGAGGTTTGAGGCATAATCAGTATGTTGGTTATCTCTCAGATCACAGGGAAGTTCTGCGTGTTTTGCATGTGCCCTTAAATTTTTGTAGATACCCTGAGGTAAATTTCAAAAATAAAAGAGAAAGCCTGAATACAAAATATGCACACTGACATATAACCAAACGTGTGCACTGATTAGGTGTGGCATCAAGCACTTGATGGTGCGATGCGGTTCTCCTTCTCCTCCGCGAAGTTTGGCATTTTGGGCAGAGCTGTGAGGTCTGCTTTGCCAACTCTTTGTATATGATTTTCCTGGAGAGACCTCAGTAAGGTGTTTGGGCGGCTTGTGTTCTTCAAAGCGGGGCGTTCACTTGCTGGCATGCTGCTTACTGCCGACTGTTTATGCGTGCCACTGAGGTCTTCCTGAGATTTCTTCGTCTTTCTTTCTGCAATAACAAACAAACAAACAACAAAGGATGGCAGTTAGACCATGCATCAGACTGCAGCATGCATCTGCCTTCTTAAAGAACAGTCAACACAGCCAGAGTTCGAAGCTGCAGAAAATGTGAATATACTTGCATGCTGCTGTATTTGCATGCAAGACAATTCAGAATAGGTGGTTTTGAAATTGTAGTAACAGAACAAGAGATCCCTCAGAGCAATGGAAATCAACTGCATGTAGCATCAAAAGGAGGGGAAAAGTAAATATAGTAGAACTTGATATATTCCTGTTTGTTAAATTTTCCTGGCTCTTGTGTTCTGAAATGCTGGTCCTGTTTTGTTCCCATAGAGTCATGTATTAGTGTCCCATTTGTTAGGTTTGTCTCCCAAATTGTTGCATAAGAAAAACTGTGACGGCGCACACTCGACTTGAAATTTGTCAGCAGTGGCTGTGTTGAGCATGATATCGCATGAATAGGAGACCATATGACCTATATGAGCGAACATGTGTCCTCTGATGACTCTGTTGGGAGAACGAAACTGCTCCCAAAAAAAGTGTCAATGAGAAAACTGTAGAGCAAAATTAAGAAATCCCAATAGAACTTTCTGTTGCTCTATATGTGCGACATAAAAGTGCTTTTCCGAGCGTGAAAGAAGCCCGCAAACACACAAGGTTCCTTGAGCGGCCAGTAGTGTGGAAATTGGTTTTGTCCAGCTACATGGCATTTGCATATCTTGAAATCTTGCTGCGTGATAGTTGGGACCCCCTATCTATATATGTGTGTGTGTGTGTGTGGTGTGTGTGTGTGTGTGCGCGTGCGTGTGTATGTGTCTCGCATACCTCTACCATATGACTACCTGCCCAGGCTTCTTCACACACATGCGCTTTTTTCCCTACTTTGACACTCTTAATGCTAATGCATCAGAAGCTGCAGTTTGCTCCCTCAATGAAGCCATGCTACATCAGAAAAATCCATGTATGCTAGATATCATTCCCTTGATGGTTGAATGACTGCAGTGCCAGATTTCCCTCTAGTAATGTTTGTAGAAGTCTCTAGGGCAGCACAGGGTAGGGTGCTACAATCACAGAGGCCGTGCCTTTGGCACACAGCAGTGTGAAGCTTAGATGCACAGCAAGAAACAGGGTTGTTCTGAATTAAATTTATAGCATGAAACATGCATCTGGACAAGAGTAGACGACAAAACGCCCCTTGGTATTGCTTTGTTATGGCAAACTGGTGGGTGTTAAAAACATTTAGTGGTGGGATGTATGGTATGTTCTGGACACCATCTACTCTGGTTTGCAGGCATGGCATCGCAGAAGAGCCTACATCGCTGCAGTGCTTGACCCACATCACTTGCCTTTTTCTGCCTGTAAGCCCTCTTGGAGTGATTGAACTGTCTATTACTCCATTCCATTTATATAGCAGGGAATAATGAATAAGCAACGCAAGCAGTGCAGTCATAGGAGTCTCACTTCTTGTTCCTTAAAGTGCAGTTCTTTGTGCAAAGCTTTCTATCAAATAACTACTTCACGTGTTACAACTACAACTTGTGGACATCAGGCTACGTAAAATCACGTATTTATGCACCTTTGTGGCTCCTGTGTGTGGCGTACTGTGATTTGGTCACGAGCACAAGCATTGCACTGTGGTCACTAATCTCAGAAATGTGCCACTTCGCTCGTTCAGTATTAAATAGGTCAAGGTCTGCGACACTTTCCATATGATAATTACATTATATTTTGTGATATATAAGTACAGGACCATGTCACATTGAATACATGATGTGAACCTATAGATTATTTTCATTTGTGATGCACTACCTTTTATTTCGCGAATGCAAGCAGTGAGAGCAGTCTCTCTAGCCTTTGCAATGTTGCCTGTCATGTACGAAATGGTGTACAACATTTCAGCGCAGCTCTTTCACGGAAGGCTTGTGATGACTTAGCTTTAAGAGAGCACAGTCTTCCAACAATTATAGCTTTCTGTGGCTTCAAGTATTTGAAGATAAGTATTTCCTGAATTTACTGCAAATGAGTTATTGCTATGCGCTGCTTTCTTTCACATATATGGCAAAGATATATGGCTTTCAAAGTATACCTCATTATCTACCATTGCATTTCAGTTGGAACGTTGCTTCACAAACTCTACTGCACTACAACTTGCCACTGTGTACATGAAATGTCACAATGAGTGCAAATATAATTGACACTGAAAATTAGTTACATGTGGATTGGTCATAGTTATAATTGGGCTTGGAGATTATAAACAAAAGGCAGGTCGACTGAGTTTACCGTCTCAGATAACCTTAGAAGAGCATGAGAGACAATGCAGGGGAAAGCCATGGAATAATTTTGACCATTTGGCATTCCTTAAGGCCACGGAGCAAGAAACATTTAGGAGAGGAAACTCCGCTGTTTGCGGCGATCAGAAAAGGTCACAAGCCCGCGGAGCCGTTGTCGTGCTGGCGGCCTGGAAAGAAATTACCGCTGTTGAGCGCGCGCCGGTGCCCGGGCGCTGCATTTTTTTTTTCGACGCGGCTTCTACGATGCGCCGCATGGCACCGCCACTGTATGTGGCCCCGTCGGCGCATACAACAATTGTGACTTTATCTGGTCGCCCGCGCTCGCTCGCGCTGACGGGAGTTTCACCTCCTAAATGTCTTAATCCGTGCTTAAGGCTCAGGCAAACTAGATTAATAACACATTTTTTTATTCTGTCCTCCCTTCAGAGAGTAGCTGGAAGTCAAACCCACAACCTCGTGCAGCATGACGTCACAGCCACTGAGTCACCATAGCAAGTAGGGGGGAAAATTGTACACAGATATGGATGGGTGCGCTTTATAACCATAGTGATAGTTTGTCTGTTAAAAGCATTTTCTCAAAATATGTTCGTGACCTAAATGCCATATCTCCCATACTTTGTGCCAAAGCTGCGACCTGTAGTCGTCACTCGCTGATGCAGAACCCGCATTTTGTTCCTTTGTGCCACTTACAAAGCTGCCTTGTAACACCTGCCTTAAGATAGAGTTTGAGAAATGCAGCATTAGTTGGCGGGGATAATCTGCTCTAGTGGAAATTAAAGGAGTCTGAAAATCCACCCTGATACGTGGCCACATAATTGGCCATAGTGCTGTTCTCTCTCATGTAAATCCAGGTTGACAGCACACCACGAGCTGTGCTTGGAAATTTCCATATATTAGCACAAATAAGACACATAGGTTTTGTTGGTGTAACATTTTGAGTTTTTTTCACTTAGTCTTGTGACACGAAGACTGTGAGCTAAGACAAGGTAAAGATTGTCGGAGACTATAAAAGTGATGCCACATAATCCAATAATTAATTGTACCTGCAAGACCCAGCAGAAGGATTACATATTCTGATTGAATCTCGAGTTCACATTTTCTACCTAGCTATGGCATTGGACCATCTAACCAGGCTATTCACATAGGTGGGCATTCGTTGAAAAAGACCTTGCTTCTGTAACTGGCACAAGTCAAATCTTGGCTTACAAAATTAAAACATATTTTACACCCACTGCTTATGTGGAAAAAAGTCCAAAGCTTATTCTCTTTTCTTTTTGTTCCGCTTTTCATGGGGGCGAAGTGCAGAAAATCTTGTGTACTAGAATTTAGGTGCACACTGAAGAAGCCCAGGCAATCAAAATACATCCGGGTGCTTCCACTACAGCATCCCTCATACCCTACTGTGCTGCTTCAGGATGTTAAACTATACAATGAAACTTGTTTAATACACTCAGCTTTCTTTAACACGCTCACAATGTGGCCCGATTGTAAAGTGCACCTGGCTAATGGTGCATTCGTCAGTGGTGTGTCACATCGTCTGTCCACGACCACCAGCAATTCCTTTGACATAACCTATTTCACATCCAACATCACGCTGCACTTGACACTCATTTAAAAATGATGTAATTTAATTATTTACTACCAGTACTTTCGCATCAGTACACCTTTAGAACACATGGCTCATTTCGTAACGTTTCTCGCTTTCCAGTAGATTGATGCTAAATAACGATTTGATTTTTCATTTGCCTCTGACAAGCAAGACCTCGTGAACATAAGGAATGAAGTACGATGAATGCTGCCTAACAACTCCAGAAAACAGGAAATGGATGAACCAAATATAGTGCTTGAGTTGCAATGTCAGGCAGCCAGGTGACAGGTAAGTGCAATTCGGTGAGAACTTTCATAACCCCCTAGCTTTTGTCCCTGACAGTACACAGTTCATGAAAAAAATAGCAAGCAACACAATAGCTTCTAATAATCCACAGCAGTAGAACAAGGGATGTTGCAGGAGCCAATGTTTCAATGAGGAAACTTGCCTTCATCAAATCGAAGACAAGTCCCCTTGCTGAAACGCTGGCCCCAGAGACGTCTCTTGTTTGATCACAGGTAATCACTTCAAGGTTTCATCTTCCTATGGACCTTTGTATTGTTCGAAGCTATTTTGAAAACACGTAGCAGAACTCCCATATTATCACTGCCGCAATACTCTGGGAGAGGGCAAAACTGTTATTAAAGGGGTGTTAAAGGGAAATGTTCAGCAGAGTTATATTGATAGATTATTTGTCTATACTCGTGGACAACTTTCTGTGGCAATGAAGGGAAAGCTATGGAAGCAAAGCTTGCACAAGTGACAGCGCTTCTGAAAAAAGTCTCACATTTTAATTCATGTTCGTTTAGGCTGGGAAGACAAATGAGCACCTTACTAGCAACAGTTGAAGACAAAACACACCACCGAGTGTAAAGGTTTACTTATTTTGCGACTTTTCCCTTCTGTGTCTAGGGAAACATGAAACCGTCACAAGTGGAAGCTGCATCGATTTAGCGTCTGTTCCGAGCAACCAAATGCACTGTCAAACGCTGCCGGACTACTTGGCGTGGTGACACATGTGCAGCAGGCATGCTTCCGTAGCTTTTCCTTCATTGCCACAGAAAGTAGTCCGCAAGTATAGATGTCTGTCCTTTTCTGTGTGCCAATGTATGACTTTTCTTGTGTAGAAAATTGCCATAGGAGTTCCTTCTGCTGCTTCTCAATTTGAATGACCTACGTCAATACGGACGAGTTAACATAACCTTCATGTGACCTCGTTTTCTGTTGCTTTCAGTGAATCGGCCATTGCTGAATCATACGAGGTACAATAAACCAGAATAGGTGGCACCACTCTGATTTTCCATTTTGGTCATCTCTCGCTTACAAAAGCACACTGTTCTTGCACTGAATAAGTAATTTGATATTACAGAAACCTAACCTTTCAGTGTAGTTTCACTTTACATTTTCATTTAGTGTTCCTTTAATCTTATCTAAACAACTGAGGATCACCAAAGCACACTAGGGCATGGCCTAGCACACTGAGCAACACGTCTAGTCATTCACACACAGGCCTTTATGATTTCTTTGACAGTGTATCGCCAGTGTAGGCAGTGTCACCACAAAATTACAGATGTTCGATATCACAATGCACTTATGGCCCTGGAAGCCTTTGATGCATTGAGGTAGTATATGAGAGTTTATTGGCCAGTTTTTTCTCCTACCTTATGCCTGTCGTTGAAAGTTCCCCATTTACTGCCATGGCCATGAATGGTGCCGGCTACCACTCTCATGGCTAGTTCTAACACACTACATAAACACCGAAGTGGACAAGTCACTGAAACACACTTCCGCTGGGGGTAAACAAACTGTACCAATGTAAACACTGTCTTATGTTTCCTCTCGCGAACAGCATGACTGTGCCGTGGTTGTCACGTTCAGAGAAGACAATCTGTCAATAACGGGCAACTGCAGATGTAAACAATAAACGAGATGTCTGCCTATAGGGAAAACTAGATTAAAAATCAGTTGGTGCATCCTGCAATAGTGACAACCAGGGCGTCTAAACGAAACACTCTTTTCAGTTGAGTTCAAGTTGCAGCATGCTACTAAACATACTTTTTTTTTTCTTTCAAACAAAAAAGTGGATGCTTGTTGGCACAAGTTTCGATATTTTTGCAGCATTCAGTATAATATTAAATTTAATGAGCAGTTTCACCATGTGAAATTGTTACAGGGACAAATACAATTTCCTGCAATATGTTAAAAAAAAAATACCATTGCGGTCAGCTTGGAATGGCTTCTTTGTTCTAAGCTGTTTAGAGCCGTTAGCTGTGCTTGTTCGGAAGTTTTCCACCTTGTTGCTCTGGTACAGGTGCAGCTAGAAGCTTGCTGCACACATTTCAATTTGGGTTTACCTTTAGTAGTGATTTGATGGCCAGGTACCTACAGGTGAACTGGCATAAGCCGAACAATAAACATTCATGCTCTCTCTTCAGACTAGCCTGTGCTATTGAAACTAGTCTGTTAGTACAGTCTAGATGCTGCTCTCTGTTCACACTAGCCTGTGCAAAGCACAATGCAATTGACCATGGCTGACACCACACCTTCTTACAAGTTTCTTGATGCCAGTGTTCTGAGCAAAAATAAATAAAGCTGCATATTTGTTCTAATAAGATGGCAAGTTGGGCTAGTTGGTTGACCTTCATATTTGAGTTAGACTGAAGCGCACCTAAGAAGTGCACACAGAAAGGAAGTAGACAAAACAGCACTTGTCCTGTCTACGTTTTAAAGGTTCTTAAAGAAAACAGTATGGGCCTCGCTTTCTCTGCAGAAGTCCGTAAGAACAATTTTTGGATTTATGACTGGTCAACACTAAAGACCATATTGCTGGTGCCACTGACCAAGGACTGTGAAACCTCTCCCAAGTTTCACATCCGGGCATTCCAAGTTAGCCAAGAGGGAAATAGTCAAAGCCAGTATTATGTCCGCTTTACAGAAAGCATGTGTGCACTCCATGAGCGAGAGTTTGGAAAAGTTGGAAAAATTCTGAAATTCAGGTTATCCCATCAGTATGCAATAACAGAGCCATAGAATTAAAGGCCAGAAAGAAGCAACTGCCAAACGAGAGGGGGGAAAATATGGCATTCATCCCTTATGTTCACAAGTTGGCAGATACTTTGAAAAACATTTGAAGTAGGTACGATGTTGACGTGAAACTCATGGCAAGAAATAACCTGGCGCCCCATGTCCGCATCTGTCCACGCACTACAAGGTAATAGAACAAAGGCTTTGTTCTGTCAAACATCAAAACAAGTTTGTTGAATGCAGAATGGGGGTGGTTCACCTCATTCCCTTCCCTTGCGGTAAAGTATATGTGGAGCAGTGAGGCAGATGCATATACGATCGACTTAGGGAACATAATGCATTGTTAAATTCCACAGGCTATACTCATCAAGCCATGCACTGTATAAACTGCAAAATTGGTGGGTGTAAGCCACAGTTTAGTGACATGCAGATTATTTTTCGAAACAACGATAAAGTAGCTAGCGAAATAGTTGAGGCATACCATATTAGAAAAAGGGGTAGCAATTGCGTCAGTCAGACAACCATTACGCTACATGATAAGAGAGTATGCGTACCCAGATACGCAATAACTGCAATAGAATTTTGAGGAGTCTAAAGCCTTGGTGCTCCTATCGTGAATGTCTCATCGTACTTTGCTGTGCATGTGCGAAAATACTGGTTACAAGTTTATATATGTTTTTCTCTCAAACAACACATCAGTTGAGAAAAACGCGCTGTCCTGTCTACTCTCTTTCTGTGTCCACGTCTTAGGTGAGCTTCAATCTAACTCAAATATTTATCCTAGCCTGGCGGATGCACTTTATGGACAAGCGCAATAGCACAGGCTGACCAGAATTGTAAAAATGACATAGAACTTATGCTAACCTTTGTGCATTGTTGTGCTTGGGCTATTCAAGGCACTCATAGCTGTACATCTCTTTTCACAATACTGAGCCATCGGACTTTCTTGCTGCACATCCTTTTTGATCATGGCCCCCAAAGGTATTGGAGTTCGCCGGAATGCAGTTGTCGGGGACCTTGGATCAAACTCTACATCAGCTGCTTCTGCTGAGCCATCCAGCATCACTGCATCCTCCATCTGCAGAGAAGTCAAAAGAGAAGGTGACTGCATAAGAAAGCCTTTTATGAAGGTGACATGATAATACGTTCTGCAGCACCCTTTCTGGACAGTTGCACACTTTACATTAAAGGCTTATTTATTAACTGCTACAGCTTGCCACCTCATTATCACAGCACAAAGAAAGGAAAAATTAAATTCTGCAGTTTTATGTGCCACAACTACGATCTAATTATGAGCACGACATAGCGGTAGACTCCAGATTAATTTTTACCACCTAGGGTTCCTTAATGTGCACTTAACGCATGGTACATGGGCATTTTATCATTTTGTCTAAAAAACAAATGTGGCTGCTGTGGCCAGAATCTGATCCCGCAACCATGTGCTTGGCAGCGCAACACCATAGCCGCCAGGCCACCACGACGGGTTCAATGAAAACAAGGATCAATAAATGTGTTTTTGTCTACCCGCATGATAAGCTGTTTTACAGCATAAGCTGTGGTCCACTGCATGCTACTGCTGGTGTCACCAAAGGTTGTGTTCATCAATGTAATCAGAAAAGATCCTCCTAAGCAGAATACGTGGTTTCTGTGTGAAATTTTGAAGATAATGCATATTCTCTGAAGATGCTAGTGAGATCCACGAAGATATTGTGATTAAGTCTTAAAGCAAATAATTAACACTGAATAGCATTCTGAATTTCTTGTGGGTATTTATAGGTCTACTGACAGCTGATGTTGTTCTTGATGTATGTTTACAAAGAGTATGCACAGATCTGGTAACTTTTTTTTTCATTTGCAGAGACTTCATAACTGGTTTGCAAACATGAACTTATTGGAAGACACCTGTGCACTGGTGAAATAATGCTAGAAGCAGCGAAGAGAGGTACAAGTTATTATGTGGAGAGGACAGGCAATGTAACTGACTGTAGGCTTGAATTCCATTGACAGGCGAAAAAGTGCCATCAAAGAAACACCTAGGATTGCCTGATTTTGTGCTTCTGCATTATGCCAGAGAAGCACACTTCTAAACAAGCTATCTAAAAATGTGAGGACATAGAAATAGTACAAGCTGCTTCTGTGCTATGATTAGTGTTCAGTGGATTGTACACAGCTCTATTTAATCTTGATGCGAGCACATATAAAAACAGGAACTTAAATAGCAAGGTGATTTGTGGAGATGATTTTACAGATTTCCAGACATTTGTAGACCACAATTGCCCAAAATGCTGCTGCTCTAAATAAATAAAAGTTGTATGAACCATTTTTACAATTAAGCAGAGTATTATAACGCCTAGCGATTGGCCTGATGGCAGTTTCCTATGTTTGCAACTGATGACAAACTAGTTGCAGTATTTCAGACACTGTTAACACGTAGTAAGAAATGTGTGCGTGTGTGATTAAGAGGCACGTCAGAATGAATCATGCAAGTTCACTAAAAAACAAGAACCAAAACCTATAATAAATTCCCAGATTAAACATTTGTTCTTGCATAGTGCCAAATTAAAAGCTCCAAGGGTGGTGCCATTTCATTTCCGTATAACGGCACTTGTCAAATTGTTCCCTTTTCTTGTGCACGGCAGTGCCGAGATTGGTGCAGCCAGTGATTGGTATGGCAGACTGTATAGGAACTTGCTAACTGCTCAGGTTTAGAGCTTTCGTTCACATTTTGCATAATCTCAGTTCACAAATCAATAACTAGGCTCATGATTCACAGGCAAGTTCCATACCACAACATCGCACTCACATGGCGATTTTTTAGGTGTCTACATGGAGCTTCAGCATGGCATATGTGACGCCGTAGCCCCAGAAGGAAGTGAAACACCGCTCCCAGTGGAATGAAAAAGGTGGAGCTGTAGCTTGTTTCCAGAGTTTAGATAAACGTACCCATCTTCATCTTGGTCAACAAAACACGCAAAAGCTATATAGTGCAAGCAGTAGAAGAGACACTTAACACACTTTTTTGCATTTACAAGACACCTGCTACTTGTTTTTTGTTAGCATGAAAAATTCAAGCAAGGTACGGTAGACATATGCTGGGTTTACATAAGCGTGGCTATGTAACAGCGTTATCGATCCATTGCAGTAACCGAACGAATGTGCCGAATATAAATTTCCCAGCGCGCCTAATGTAACGGTTCGAAAGGATGCGAGACAGGCGCTTAAACACTCGTTTTCTGTTACCAAGGCGTTGTTCGTTAACGTCAGTCTGGGTTAGTGGCGACGGCGTGACGAAATACTTGCGCATTATGTGACAAGGCTTTTAGCAAACAAGCTAAAAAAGAAATAACACGCTTAATACCATGCTAAAGCGTTAGATACAAGTTGAACAGGACGCCCGCTACGTTCAAAAAGACAGCGTTCTCTTTTCTACGACCAAGGCTTTTCCTCTCTAAAGAAAGAAGTATAAGAGGAAGACGAAGCTCGGTCACAAGGCTACTCATCAGAAAACATAGTACTATTCAAATTTTACTGAAAATTAGAAGCGTTAATTAGCTATGATTACCGCCATTATGACCCGCAGAAAACTGGCGGTCAAATGACATCAACTTCAGCTGGCCACATCATGCAATTGTGATAGAGCATAAGAAGCTGCGCCAGTCTAACCAAATAGGAGGAAGAAAGCAAAATGACGCGCTTACTTGTATGGGCGTTCTCGGAATCTCGATTGTAGGCGAACGCGGGTCTAATTCCGACAACGTTAGTACTTTGGCGTGTCTTCTCACAGGCAGCGGAGTGCTTTGGGCCGGCATAGCGCTGCTTTCGCTGAACGACCTGCTCAGGTAATGTCCCATGTCGACATGTGTTTGATGTCGCCAACCCGGAAGAAGAAAAAAACGCTCCACGAAAACCCGTTTAAAATCGAATACGAAATTGAATCAACCGCCAGCAGCTGGCATAACGCCTGAGGAACAAATCGGGCGGGCGCTGCAGCGACTCTACAACGGCGCCGCGCGCGGTGAGTGTCAGAAGCAAGGATAACGGAAAACTCGGCGCTACTAAAGCTCCTGCATCCACGCGCCACCGCCGCTCGTCGTCAGCGGTTTTGGGCGCAACAAGAATGCGAGATGCTGTCACGCAGTGCCGCTGTCGGGTGCGCTGTCGGAATTTTGTGCTTACCAAAGGAGTCGGTTAGCAAGCTGTCGAAGTGTGTGGGAGCCGGAATATGTGAGACATATGTGGCATTTTGCGTGTGCGAGTTCTCTATGTTCCTATTTTCAGAGAACACCCGCCGCGGTGGCTTGGCTGCTATGGTGTTGCGCTGCTAGCACCAGCACGTCGCACGATCAAATCCTGGTCGTGGCGGTGGCATTTCGACGGGGGCGAAATGCAAGAACACGAGACTATGAACATAGAAAGCTTCACAACAAGTACACGACACGCACATTCGTGCAATGATGGAGGAATGAAAAAACCTTTTTCCTTACTTTGGGGTTACAATAACAAAATTCCGGTCTTCAAATTATGTAGATGCGTATAACATGCTTCACACCTTTTATACCGCAGGGCGAACTTTCATATTTAAAGGGACACTAAAGTGAAAAATGATTTCTTCTGCATCAGTAAATTACCGTTCTACAAAACCAAAAACACCACTCTTACAACAATAAGACGTTTGGTAAGACAGAAAAAGCGCAAGAACGAAATACGGTTGGCGACGCCTACTTAATTTCCCGCACCTGGGGGCTGTGACGCCTTGGATTTTGATGGCATCTTCTAGGACCTACTAATTATATATAGCGGTACACATTGACTACATTGTGTTCTAAAGGAACCAAATATTAAACATGGCAAGTTTCAAGAACCTTTACTCAGCTATAACGCGGCCCAAATGAGAAAACATACTTTGGAATCCCTGACGTCACGCTGACGTACCGGCGCTGGGGTTTCGGCGCGAAATTCAAATACTGATACTTAGACCTTCACTCTCTCATCTAATAATCAAACTATTTTTTTAAATAGCTGCCTGCAGGTTTCTCAAACAATGCTTCATTAGCCTAAACTGATTTATTGTCTCGCTTTAGTGTCCCTTTAAAGAGGCCCTGAACCACCCCTCGGGCTTGGTGAAGTAACATAGTCCGCGGGTAGCATACGCTGTTGTAAACATCTCAGCCAAGTTATGCTGTCGTACGCGATCCGTGGAGCTTGCAAGCGGAGCGCGAAGTCACCTTTCTCTCAAACGCTCTCGTTTAAAAACCTCACGATCCTCGCTCTTTTCTGTGTGCTTTATTTCGTATTAAAGCATACTACAATACGCGGCTGCTATTGGTCGCTGCGCTCGGCTACACCGCGGCCGCCGCGAGGTGCCGCCACGAGTCCAGTGGCTAAGCCACGGGCTAAGCGCATAGGGTTTCCTACAAAAATGCTAAGCGCACTGCGGCTCTCTGAGGACAGCCGTGTTTGGCTTACGTTTAGCGCGGCATAGGCACCAAATCGGAAATTTGAACTGCGCGCCACGGTGACGTCTCCACCGTAGCCTTCGCAGTGCAAGACGTTGGAGGAGGAAGGGGAGAACAGCTGAGTCCGTGTTTGATTGCCGATAACTCCGCTTCTGCTGAACGCATCGAAGTACTTTTTGCGGCAAAGTGGTTCTGAAATAGCCTATCTTCACTTCAAATGTCTTTCTCCGCTTCAATAAGAAGTGGTTCAGGGCCCCTTTAAAAAGGTTAGAAGGGTAAAGACAACGTCTTTCTGGAAGAGTTGAAGGGGAGGATGAAGCACGACCTACTGAACTCCAGACGTGCACAGATCTCGCTGCTCCAGCACGCCTGGTCTAGTTCGCCCCTTTTGCCGCTAGGGACAGAACATACGAGCAGAGTCCGGATCCGGATCCGGATGACTGGCACTTCCCGGATCGGAGCCCTGTGTAGGAGGATGTTCAGGTTGCCTGGTGATTTGTAGTTGTGTCCCTGTATGCGGATAACTTCGGATTTGTCGGGTGAGCAGCAGAGCCCGCATCGAATGGTCTCGGTTTCGACGCAGTTTGCTGCTGCTTGAAGCGTGTCTTCCTTCTCGGCTAGGGAGCCGGTGTTTGTCCAGATCGTAATGTCGTCCGCATACAGGGTGTATCCAATGTTCGGAACCTGTTGCAGAGCCCTTGCGACTCCGATCATGGCGATGTTAAATAGGAGCGGGGAGATGATCGATCCTTGTGGCGTGCCCTTGTTGGGCATGTCTTGAGGGTCCGATCTCGTGTCACCCATTCCTATTGTTGCCGTTCGGCTGGACAGAAAGTTCTTGATATATTGGAAGGTGCGCTTGCCGCAGTTGAGATTGCTGAGCTCCGAGAGAATGGCCTCGTGAGACACGTTATCAAACGCACTTTTGAGATCCAGCGCCATAATGATGTGTTCGCCACCCCTCGGGATGTTGGAGAGAACCTCTTCCTTCAGGAGAAGGAAGGCGTCTTGCGTCGACAAGTCCGACCGGAAGCCAATCATGGAGGGATGAAAAAGATTGTTGTCTTCCATGTAGTGTTGGAGGCGCGTCTGGACGACTCGCTCGTAGAGCTTGCCCAGGCACGATGTGAGAGATATAGGTCGTAGTGATTCGATCACCGGCTTCTTGCCCGGTTTCGGAATTACTATGATCTCCGAGTGTTTCCACTCGGAGGGAATTTCATTCATCTCCCAGAGCGAGTCATTGAGGTACTTGGTGAGGTCCCTGATCTGTGCCTTGCTCAGGTTGCGGATCATGGCGTTGGTGATTCTGTCTACTCCCGTCACCGTGTTTCGGGTGCACGATCGGACGGCGGCATACACCTCGGCCGCAGAGATGGGAGCGTCGAGTGCAGGATTTTCCTTGCCCTGGTAGGTCGCAGAGCACGGTGGGGCGGTACTAGTACCGATGTATTTGTCCCTTAGAGCCTCAAGCAGTGCTGCGTCGTCTCCCGGGAAGAGGTGAGCAATGCGTTTCAGGGTGCGTGTAGATTGTGACTTTGATTTAGAGGGGTCGATGAGGTTTCGCAGAATTGCCCAGGTACGGGAGGTTCCCAGCGTTCCCCGCAGTGACTCGCAGAACTGTTGCCAATTTTGCTGTGCTAGGTTGGTGGCGTATGTTTGAGCTTCCTCCGTGAGCTGTGCAATCCGCAGGCGGAGGGGTCTGTTTAGGCGTTGCCTTTTCCATCTTCCCACGAGCCGGCCGCGCTTCTGCCATAGCTTGAGTAGGTGGCGGTCTATTTCTGGGGCTTCCGGTGTGCGGTGTATTGTTTCTGTTGCTGTTCTGTATGCTTGTCTGATGTCTTCGCTCCAGGCGTGAATAGAGTGAATGGGACCTGACGGGAAGGGTGCATTGCGGAATTTGGGCCAGTCTATGATACGGGCGGTGCCCAGACCCCTTCTAATTTTGGATGATGATATGGACGTGCTGAGTATGCAGTGGTCGCTGCCCAGCGTTTCGCCTAGGTTCGTCCACGTGGCGTCGGCGACATTCTTCGTTAGGGTGAGGTCGGGGCAGGAGTCACGGGTGACACTGTTGCCTTTCCTGGTCGGATATAAAGGGTCGGTGAGGAGTTCCAGTCCGAGGGTTTCTATTGCTCGTGCGACTGCCACTCCTCTTGCTGAGTTTGACTGACACCCCCAGTCACGGTGGGGGGAATTGAAATCCCCAACTACGATGAGCTGGTTAGCTTGCGCCAGTCGATTGGCTTCGGAAAGGAGGTTGGTGAAATCGGCCTTTGCTGGTTTTGGTGGCTTATACGTGTTAACCACGAACGTGCTGGTGCGCTCGCAGCTCGCTCTTGCCTGCACGTCGTGGCCTGCTCGCGGCCGCTGCACTCTAAATTACTATTACTGCCATTACTCTGAAGCAATAAAGCATTGCATTCCCCCCCCACCCTCAGCAGTTGTAGTTTTGTGGCTTTCAACAGCTTCGCTGGACATCCACTTTCGCAGGGCCGGGATGGCGTGTCAATTTTATTGTTACAACATATCACGCGGTATATGCCACATGGGCTGAGCAGACGGCACTAAAGCGTTGTTCGCATTTCGTTGTTGAATATTGCTCATGACCTGGCATTTCCTCTTAGTTTACCGTGCAGATGGTCGATTCTCTGCACGCGCCGAGGTTGCTTAGTGGCTCTGCTGTTGTGCACGAAGTCACAGGATCAAATCCCGGCCACGACGGCCACGTTTCGACGTGGGGGAAATGCAAAAACACCGTGTACTTAAATTTAGGTGCACATGAAATAACTTGAAAGTTGGAATCGGTTGGCGCAGGATAGGGGTAATTGAGATTGCAGGGAAAGGCCATCATGCTGCAGTGGACATAAGATAGGATGGTGCTGCTGCTACTGATGATGATGATGAAAGAACCCCAGCTGGTCAAAATTAATCCGGAGTCCCCCACTGTATAAGGCGTGCCTCATAATCAGGGGCCCTATAACGTAAAACTATTCCAATATGTTTTTATTCCAATCTCCTGACGTCAAATTTGCGTAACCGCCGACGCAAGCATCGGGCGGTGACCAGCAGGGTTGTATGAACAGACCAACCAAACGCTCTCCTCGCTTATAGGAGGCCACTTTTGTTGGCTTTAACAACGAATAACATTGCCTACACTGAGCGGCTTGTGTTATCTAATTGGCTCACAAGAGGCGAGGAGCACCCTCAGCTGGAGAGGGATTCGATGGGGCCGAGCCAGTGCCCTGAAAATCGACAACCGGCTGAAGAGGGTAGCGCCGGCGTCTGCGATTGGTCCGCTTTCCCTTACTTGGCTTGAGGTGGCTGGTCGAAAATCGCGGCGGCACGCAACGGAAGGTTATGAATGCCACTAAAAAGTATCCTCAGCATAGAAAAGTTGGCTCAGCGAGGTCGTAAATGTTCCGAAAATGCTTGAAAACGTTACACAACCACGCAAGAAGGTTTATTGTAGGCAAATAAACCCATACTCTCCGGCACGTGCGAGTAGCCAGTGCCTGAGCGATCGGCGGCAGCCATCTTTTATTCCTTTCGGAACGGGGCAGCCTGCAGCTATTCAGAAAAAGAATCAGTTTTGTTCGGCATATTAATCCATCTTTAACGCGTACACGTCGCTTTGACGTAGTGAGTTCTCGCTGTTTTGTGACGTCGCGTGACAGGTACATGAAGTGGGTGCAGCCCGAAAACTTTTGACCAACAGCCGAGGGTTAATGGCTAAAAGGCGTCGAATCAGAAATAACTATTTTTTTGTTTGGTACAAAGATGCATAATCAGTGCGTGCGCGTTATATCACATGGGGAGCTATCGCGGTTTTCGTGACGTCGCGTGATTGACAAGCGAAGTGGGGGTGGTCAAAAAAGTTTTCGACCAATCGCGGAGTGCTGATTGCAGAATTGGAATAGAAAAGTTTGGAATAGCTTTACGTTATAGCGCCCCAGGTCGTGATTTTGGCACGTAAAACCCCATAACTTAAATTTTTTTTGTCGATTCTATGAAGCTGCGATGACAAGTCATTTTAGGCGGGAAGATGAAGATGAAGACGTTGAGCAGCCGGCGCGCGGCTCGAGCAGAGCAGAGCGGCTACCGGGCGAAGAACGGCGCACCTCTGGCAGCCAGCCGTCTCGAGTCGGTCCGCTTGTCTCCTGGGCAGCCGTGCCCGCCGGGACACTGCAGCGTCAGCGAAGGTGAGCCATGAGGCCAACGTGCCGCGCATTCCCCGTTTTCTTTTCTCCCTTCGCGCAGCGTACGGCCTGTGCTGTTCGCCGGTATCTCGACCCAGAACGAGCACTGCGTTGCCACGGCCCGCCGTGGTGGCGTAGTGGACATGGCGTTGCGCTGCTAAGCCCGAGGGCGTGCGATCAAATCCCGGCCGCGGCGGCCGCATTTCGATGGGGGCGAAATGCATAAACGTCCGTGTATCGCGCATTGGGTGCACGCTAAAGAACCGCAGGTGGTCCACATTGACCCGGAGTTCCCCACTACGGCTTGGCTCATAATCATATCGTGGTATTGGCACGTCAAACGCCAGAATATAGTTTAGTTTCTTTTTTTATTTTACACTCACACGGAGCACAGGGCCCGTTGAGTCTATGGGTAGGCCAGCTGCCGCGTCATACGCGTACGGGTCTATGAATCTGTATACGACCCTGTCAAACCGTAGCCCACGAAATTCTTCTGGGCGTGGTTGGTCCTCACGCCGGCTCTTGGAGGGTTGACTCGACGCTCAGTGGCCGGCGCATTGCTCCGGAGGTGGGATAGGCTGCCTTCGTTTTATTCACCCCCCCCCCCCCTCAGCCTTGGCACGAGTCTCCTTGTGGTCTCACTTTCTTCTTGAACATTCCCCCTCCTCCTCAAATTTACTCTATAATTCATGCCCTAGATATATACCACAACCCACGAGCTCAAATAGCAAAGAGGTAGTAATTCGGGGCATTTTTCTTCTGCATATACTTGGGAGATTTACCGCAATGCACAGGTAACGAAAAAGATCAACGAAAGGCCATCGAATAAACGCATCCAGCACCGTGCGATCCGAGTATACATGCAGCATTCAGTTCGAGCATTGCTTGTCCGTTACTCTACGGGTAACGTCACCGGGAACATTCGGCTCACCTATAGTGCCTAATAAATTCGGGCTATAGTTGGTCCGACATAACTAGGAAACTGAGTGGTGCTAAAATGCAATGGACGCACGTGAAGCGCTTCACGTCCCTACCGTCCTAATGCGTTTATAGTGCTGCTGTTAAGAACGGCCCGCTGAGGTGCAAGTTTTCCCAGCCAGTTGCGACAGCGGCGTCAACTTTTCTTGGAAAGCCACCGTTACGCTCTAGCCAAACGGCGTCACTAAGTATACTGTGTGCGAAGGACAATGCCGCGTCCTCGCCTCTCCGTCGCGGGATTGCCGAAATGAGTTCCACGAACCAGGCTTTATAACTGAACACGCCACCGCCGACCCGGTCTGCTGTGAACAAGGGAGTCCCCGAGGGAACGTAGTTCGAGGTCCCTTCCCACTCACCATTCCTGACGTCAGCCCCGAGTTCTGCGAAGACCGTCTGACCTCGGTTGAGGGACCGTGAACCTGTGCGGAAGTGTGTGTGTGTGTGTGTCCCTCGCGCAGAGAGGCGGCTCGTCTACGGTGCCTGGTTGAACGTTTCCCTCACCTTGGGATCGAAGGAGGACCGAGTGTTTACAAACCGCTGCTGTGCGCCTGCTCAGCACTTCCTCTCGCAGTCATGCTAGAGTGATGAACTGCAACGTCCTTACGTAGACACTGTAAATAAACCCATATTCCTCGTTCTCGATGAGAAGCAGTCCTTCCCTTCAACAACGTCCTCAGCGTGGATAAGTTGGACGACGGCATGGGCCAGCTACCATCTAATTCATGCCCGACTCCAATCTTGACAACTGGTTACGAGCGGTGGGATTGACCTCCCAATCCTCACACTGCTCAGTTTTTCAGCGGAAAGGTATCGATCGCCCGCTATCGTACCCAAAATATTCTTAATTCAGATATTCACTTTGCTTTTCCGGTAAGAGAACACGCACGTTGACTCGTTCATCAATAAACATAATTACCATATTCCCGACCCTTTGGGCATGCAGAAATGAAATATAGAGAGTGAGCTAACTTACGAAGTCAAAAGCTTGTTCTTGCTAATATTTAGGCATTTAAGTACATTCGTTGATACACCGAAATTTTAAACTATTACAACAATCTTCTTCTGTGCAACCGCAGCTTGGTTAAAACATAAACGATGACCTGTCACTCGATTGCGTTGTTTAAAGCGGTCAGCAGACGACCACAGCGATATTTTTATAAGCGCCCTATATATATGATTCAAGGACAATAAAGGCTCACAGAATGATCGCCACACTTTCTGCGTAAATTCCATGTTGGAAAAGACTCACTGCATTGAATTCTGAGGTTTTACGTGCCAAAACCAGGATTTGATTATAATGCACGTCGTAGTGGGGTACCCCGGATTAATTTTGACTACCAGAGGACCTTTAACATGCCCCAAAGCGCGGGACAAGGGCACTCTTTCATTTCGCCCCGTCGAAATGCGACCGCCGCGGCCGGGATTCGGTCCTCGCAACCTAGTGCTTAGCAGTGCAACACCATAGCCGTTAAGCCACCGCAGCGGGTGTTCTCTGAAAATAGGAACATCGAGAATTCGTACACTCAGAATGTCAAGTGTCTCACATACTCCGACTCCCACATACTTCGACAGCTTGCTAACTGTTGCACCTTGTGTTTCGGTTCCGGAACGAGTTGGCCGCTAGCCACTACACTGTACTAACTGTCTCCTTTGGTAAGCACAAAATTCAGAGAGCGTTCCCGACAGTGGCACTGGGTGACAGCATCCCGCATTCACGTTGCGCCGATTTTTCCGTTATCCTAGCTCCTGACATTCGCCGCGCGCGGCGCCGTTGTGGAGTCGCTGCTAGTCGCTGCAGCGCCCGCCCGATTTGCTCTACCAGTGCCTCCTCTCTCTCTCTCTCTCTCTCTCTCTCTCTCTCTCTCTCTCTATATATATATATATATATATATATATATATATATATATATATATATATATATATATATATATATATATATATATATACGATGTCGAGAGTCCAGTGATTAGGAAGCAGAGAAGAGAGTTCGCTAAGGTGAGGTCACCACGCTGCTGTTCCAAAGAGACGTCGGCGTGCCCCACAAAGCAGTCCTGCTGTTTGTTGTACTGCAGCTTTTCCTTGATCTTCATTTCATCGACAATGAGTGAGCACACTCTCGACTGCGGTACACTCAAGCTCTCAGCTTCTACTCTAAGACGATCTTCGGCAAGTTTGCTGAAGCCTGTTTCTCCACTAGTGGTTCCGAAATAGTTGCTCAAGGTCTTCCTGCAAGGAAGCTTCAGAAGCATTTCACCGCGAATGTGTTCATATGCCCTTGCCGACAGATGCCTTAATACTACACAACGTCGGATTGTCTCCTCACACCAGCTTGGCCTCTTCTTTCTGAAGTTCTGGATTTGATCAATCAAGAATCGAGCTGCAGGTTCCTTTTCTTCCGCCCTTTCCTTGATGTAAGAAACATCCGCCACTAGGGCATCCTCGTGTAGCGTTTTCAATTCCACTTTGTACCTGTCGACCGTCTGTTGCAGTCGAAGCAACTGGCTCCTCAAGGCCTTTTCTTTCCTTATCCACTTCGCTCTCTCAGTAACAAGCACGCTTGAAGTTGACTTGATGTTTACCTGGACGCTTTGATCGCACGAGTTGGCTGCCGTTGATGTGTCCATGGAGCAGCAGTCAGACATATTCTCTACAGATGAAGTAGGCGCTGCTGCTGGCATCGACTGTTCCATCGCTGTGCCGCTCGCGGAGTCGTTTCGCGCCATTGTAGCACTCACTCTTTTGTCGATGCTTGTTGTATTTCGCGCCGGCGTTGATTTCGGCTGGAGATGGGACGGGTATTCTTCAAAAACAGACGGCACAGCCCCTTTCTTTAGACGTCGTCGCTTGCCTTCTATGAAGTCCTCTTCTTTGAAATGTCGACTGCACACTTTGGTGTAGCATGAGGTAGTATTCGGCGACCACTTGTCTCGTCGTATTGCGCCAAGCCATCGTGCTCGTGCGTCCGTGTCAGCGGGTATTTCATGAAAGGAAAGGGCAGCTGTTTTTTTTTTCTCGTCCGATTTACATAATGGCACACAACAGTAGGCCATCGTAAGGCATGCTATGCACGTACTTGTCTGAAGCTATCCCACACAGCGAAGTGGAGCACGGTTGAACGCAACTGAAGCAGAGAATAAAGAAGACTGTGGCTCACGACCAATGCGGCTACATAGAGACGGAATGGCGGCAGTGGCAGCCTTTGCCCAGACCCTGTTTGCCCAGCGCCCCTAGCGGCGGCGGCGAGAACTGGCGTTCGACAGCCGCCGAAGGTGGTGTGTCCGGCACAGATTTTTATCAAGGAGGCACTGGCTCTACAGACGTTATGCCAGCTGCTGGCGGTTGACTCCATTTCGTATTCGACTTTAAACGGGTTTTCGTGGAGCATTTTCTTTTTATTCTTCCCGGTTGGTGACACAAGTCGACGTGGGACAGAAGACACTCCAAAGTGCAAACCTTGTCGGAATTGGATGCGCGTTCGCCTAGATCCCGAGAACGCCCATACAAGCAAGCGTGTCATTTTGCTGTCTTCGTCGCAGTTGGTTAGACCGGTGCAACTTGTTATACTTAGTTATACTCTATCACTTGTTTGATGTGGCCTGCTGAAGCTGATGTTATTTGACCGCCACTTTTCTACAGGTCATAATGGCGGTAATCATTGCTAAGTAACGCTTCTAATTTTCATTAAAATTTGAATAGTACTATAGTAGGATACAACTTTAGAAAACAGCTGTTGGCAACGAAGGCTCACTGACCGCGCGGGGTTGTTATTCCGCCAGCTGATCAAAGAAGCAGAAAAATCGTCGTCATGCGATAATTTCAAAATGGCATCGTACTTGATACCTCCGGAGCGTCTGCTGCTCTTGGAAGTCTTTTCATCGGCGGAAGCGATGAGGTGTGCAATAGACATGGACACAGTGTACGGAGTCTGAGCATTTCACTCTTCAAAAGTGCGCGGTACAGTTTATTTCACTGCTTACCTCGTTTTACTCATGAAACTTCACTCCCAACTGAAGTAAAACTTGACACTAAATAGTTGCAGTGAAGCAAGAGATTTATTTCAGTTCAATAAAGAATGAGGGTTTCACCATGCCACTATAATAGACGAGTGAAAACGTGCGAAATCACGTGCTTATAATTTTATTTTTGTGGTTACCGCTTTATTTAGGTAACAGGGAAAGGTTGAAGTACAAACTATTTGCAGACTCGCGGATGAACAGGGCCTGGCTGTTAAGAGGGTGTGGGCACTGCAGACTTGAATTGTATGCAACCAGGCACGTACCAAGGATTGTTTTTTTGGGAGGGGGGGGGGGATCACGCCGTCGCCAGTAACCCTGTTTTACGTTAACGCACAACGCCTTGGTAACAGAAAACTAGTGTTAAAGCGCCTGCCTCAAGTCGTTTCGAACCGGTACGTTGTGCGCGCTGGGAAATTCATAACAAATCTTCGTATTCGTTCGGTTACTACAATGAATCGATGTCGCTGTTACATTGTATGTAAACCCCGCATATTGTAAGGACTGGGGTCGGGCATGAAATAGAAGGTAGCTGGCCCATGCCGTCGTCCAACTTATAAATCCACGCTGAGGACGTTGTTTATCGGAGGGACTTGTTCTCATCGAGAACGAGGAATATGAGATCCATTTACACTATCTACATGAAGGGTGGAGAACGTTACATTTGAGAACGAGAATGAGAATGCACACTGAGTATCCTTCAACGGCTGCTTTAAAACACTCTGTCCTCCCTAGATCCCTAGGTGAGGGAAAACTGCCGTTCAACCTTCGTCCAATGGGAGAATCTGCGTAGTCGACCCGCCTTTGAGGGGGAGGGTTCACACACTCACTTCCGCACTTTGGCTTCATTGAACACACCGAGGTGAAAGGGTTCTTGTCGACAGGGGTCTTGACCCGAGCAGGCGCGCCTCTTGATCCCAGAGCTGACCCCGCAGTCAGTAGCCGCCGCATCTGTCCATTGACTGCGACGACTTTTGGGGCCCGTGAAAACGCACCGTAAAACACCCTGTTCGAGCAGTTCTCTTGCTCCAAGCTAACCGTAAAGGCGGCAGCGAATCGACCAAGAATACACGGTCCGCCGAACGCGACTAGACATGGTGGCGCCTTGGGGCTGTTGAGGCGGCGCGTTGTTGTCTTTACAAAGCGAGTCGGCGCAGCGGGCCGGGAAAATTTTGCAGGTTGGTACCCCTGCAGTCGATCGTAACTGCTCCTCCGTGGCCCGGAAAATCTCGACTGGCCAATGCTGATAACCGCTGGGCAGGAAGAGAATGGCTGGTGGCAAGGGGGGGGGGATGCCTTGGCTCGCAGCGACCAGCTCTGAAATGATGACACCCCCCCCCCCCTCCCAAAAGAAACAACATCCAACAAGGTCAGACAACTGCAAAGCAAACCCCACAACACGGCTCTGCGCCGAGATCACGTATCTTGGATCTCACTTTAGGCCCGCTAGGCTTCAAAGAAAACATAAGTGCAGAAACAACAAATGCTGCATTTCTCTACGCCAATTTTTGAAGGTATTTCGTGCTGACAAATTCAGCAATCATGTAGGGAATCCTGCTAAATGAGAGGGGATCTTCTTGGCTTAACAAAATTAACAATAACAACCCCAAAATTTAGGCGGGAACGCAGAATTGAAATTAGCCTGCTCAAAGCATCCGCATTGCTATGCAACTTTCCCATATCTAACGAGAAGTTGTACTCCTGGAGAGTGAGGCTCCATCGGAGCAAGCGGCCATTTTTGTGTGACATTTGATTGAGCCACGTCAGAGGACAGTGGTCGGTCTCGAAGATGTACCTCGCTCCGTACAAGTAACAAGACAACTTGCCCAAACTAAACAAGCACATTCCTTCTCTGAAGCGCTGTAGGCTTCCTCTCTTACAGTTAATGGCTGGCATAGAGAAGAGGATGTTCCTCATTATCGTCGCCGACCTGACTAAGTACCACGCCCATACCCCTGTCGCTGGCGTCGCACTGAACTATGAATTCTTTTGTGTAGTCTGGCGCGCGAAGCACAGGACGAGAAATCAATAGCGTTTTCAAACCTTGGAAAGCGTTTCGATTGTCCTTATACCAGTGCGCGCTTTTAGGTGCTCCCTTTCGGCGTCCGTTAAATGACTTGCTATTTGCGAGTAATTCGGAATGTACCGTTGATCGTGCCCCACAAGCCCCAGAAATGAATGAATGTCCGTTTTCGTGCGTGGCTGTGAAAAATCTCCAAACGTAGCTATTTTCAGCTCGGCCAGCCGTCTCGTGCCCTGACCGACAACATGGCCCAGATAAGTAACCAGCGAACAGCCACATCTACACTTTTCCGCCTTCATCGTTAAGCCGGCTTCCCTCAACCGTGAGAACACCTGTTTGAGGTGCGATACGTGCTGTTCTCAGCTTTCTGAAAAAAATGCTACATCATCAAGATATGGCAAGGCGAACTCCTGCAAGTCTTTTAGGTCAATTTCCATTAACTTTGAGAAGCTAAACGGCGCGTTCTTCAGCCCGAAGCTGAGAACGACAGGGCGAAAAGTGCCTACAGATGAAATAAATGCGGCATATAGCGGTTGGCACTTTCTGAAAGGGGAACTTGCAAGTGTCCCCGCACGAGACCTATAGTTGAAATGTATTTAGCAGCACTAACTCTTTCAATTCGTTCCTCAATGTTGGGTATCGGGTACAGCTGATCCCTAGTGATGGCATTTAACTTCCTGTAGTCAACACACGGACGAGGGTCCTTGTTAGGGGTTTCTACAAATATTTGCGGTGACGTGTAGTCACTCTCAGCGGGCTCAATAACTCCCAACTCTATAGCATGCGCTGTATCTCTGCCTCCATAATTTATCTGTCTTGGAGACACCCTGTAAGGGGCTTTGCTCTTACGGGTTCGGTTGATGTCAGCTCTATTTCATGCGTTATTAGTTCGCTTCTACCTACCCGATCGCTGAACCTGTCGAGATATTCCCCCAACACCCCTTTTAGCTGATCTAGCTGCTCGGGTATTAGAGCGTGCGAGCTTACCGAATGTTTTACTACTTCTTCTAGGCCGATTTCAGAGTTGGAGGTCGCCCTATACTCAATAAACTTGGTACTAGTGCCATCCTGCTCTTTGATGGTATAATTAACGACTCCGCTCCGCTCTATATGCACTGTAAAATAATTTACACCCTAAAAAGTGAAAGATGGTGTAAATGTGCCTGTAACTCACACCCTTAGGGTGTCATCTACGTAACGGACACCTTAAGGGTGTTAGTTATAGACACATTTACACGCTTTTCACTTTTTAGGGTGTAAATTATTTTACAGTGTACCGCTTCATCAAATTACAGTGATATATTCTCACCTCCTTCCTGCGACCGGGCATTTTCAGAGCATAGTTAGTATCTGAAAGTTTGTGCAACGATTTAACGGGCCCGTCCCAGTGAAGCTTGCTCTTTCTTGAAGGTTTGAGGATCATTACCTGGTCTCCGGTGTTAAACGTACAAAGCCTCGTATTCTAGCCGTAATAGAACTTAGAGTTCTTTTGAGCTACTCTCATGCTCTTTTCGACTAGTTCTTGGGTTGCACTTAGCCGTTCCAGCAGATTTAGCACGTATTCTACCACTGTTGAACTCTGTCCTCTTTCCTCCCCCATCTCTCAACATTCTCAGTGGAGAACTGAATGTCCTCCCATACACTAGTTCTGCTGGCGAGAACCCTGTAGCCTCATGAGGAAGCGTTCGCAAAGCAAACCAAGTGGCCGGAAGACAATTCTCCCAGTCCTCCTTGTGCTCGTAACATAGCGCCAGCAAAATTCGCTTAAGCACTGAATGCACCTCTCTACACTATTTGACTGAGGGTGATAGACGGAACTGTGTATCAACTTTACCCCGCACTTTTGTAAGAATGTGGAAATCAGTGCGCTGGTGAATACTGACCCTTGATCCGCCTGAATTTCGGCTGGAAACCCAACTCGTGCGAATAGTGACAAAAGCGCGTCTACTAATTCGATGGAGCTGAGCTTTCTCTGAGGAATTGCTTCTGGAAACTTTGTAGCCGGACACAGCATGGTAAACAAATAACTGTAACCCGACTTTGCCTTTGTTAGAGGCCCTACCGTGTCTATCACAAGTCGTCTGAAAGGTTCCGAAATTAAAGACACTACTTTTATTGAAGCTTTCCAGGTTTCTCCTGGTTTACCCGAGCGCTGGCAGGCGTCGCATGATCTTACAAAGTTTTCTACATCTTTGAAACAGCCAGGCCAGTAGTATTCCATAAGCAATCTTCCCTTCGATTTGTTTATGCCTAGGGTGCCAGACCACCCATTTCCATGACAGAGACTCAAAAGGTCCTTCCTGTACTTAGTAGGTACGACTAACTGATCTAGAATCCTGCCCTTTCGGTCTCTGTAGTGTCGATACAACAATCATCCTCTCTGGTATTGTCACGTTGCGCCTAGCAATGCCTTCTTTAGCTGTGTGATACAATTTAGCTAAGCTGTCATCATTCTTTTGCTCGGCTGCCAGTGACTCTCTGTCCACACGTAAGAGCCGATCAAAGTTCTTTGAGGCCGGTGATAGTAACGACCCTGTTTTGCTTGCGAGTGCGTCAGCTGGCTCTTCCCGCAGGCGTGAACTTTGATACCCTAGTGATACGCTCTCATTGAGCTGGTCAGCTGGCAGGGTTTCCTCAACCGTTTTTTCGTCCCTCGAGCGTAGCTCGGATTCGGTTACTGAATTTACCTCTTTTGCTACTTCTGCTGGAGCAGCTTTTGCATTTTCAGCCGAAAGCGACGCGATTTTACGAGCTTGGCCTCGCGTCAACGCCTGTACTACGCCCTCTCCCAGTTTAAGCCATTTGTCACGCAGTAACTGATCCGACCGACTTGAAAAAAAAAAAAAAGTAAGGGTATTGCAGCGACAAGAATTTGTAAACTGCAGCCTCGGTCACGAGCTCCCCGAACGGTCCACTGATTTTGACTTCGGCCATGGGGAGACACAGGCTGTGTTCTTCTACAACCTGTTTGATCCATGCTACTTCTCCCGTGAAGTCATCTGCCGTCACGTAAGACGGATGGATAATGTCCATAGTGATGGCACTATCTTGCGGCACCCGGCATGGTTTCCCATTAACTTGCAGGTCGCGAAGATATGGGCTTAAAAGTTCCATATTCTCGTCTTTTTCATCCACGTAAGAGAAATCTACGCTAGGCTTCCCGCAGTTTACAGCGCTATGTCCTAGTTTGTGGCACTTACAGCAGCGGATAGGCCTGAAAGATTCGAATTTTATTTTCTGCTATTTTTGCCCGGTTTCCCCGTTTGGTTTCTCCTCGCTCTTTTCTGAGGTTTTTTCCTCCACGTCTACAGGCTCCGTTCGTTCAGTCTGGGAACCCCTTTTGAACGGAAATGGTTTCCGCGGTCCATTTCGAAAGTCCCAATCTCCGTCCTCGGCATTCAGCTTTCTACGCGTTGCGTACTCTTCAGCTAATTCAACCGCCCTTTCCACAGTGTTTACATTCCCTCTGTCTTGCACCCACAGCTTCGCAGATTGTGGGATGCTTTTGTAAAACTGATCTAGACCCATGCATTCAATAATCATGTCTCTGCTCTTGTATGTTTCCGCGCTTTTCAACCACTCGACTTGGTTGGCCGTATGCGAACTCCGGATACCCCTCGCTATCCTTCTTGCCCGTGCTTCTAAATCTTTGCCAAAAAGCTTCGACTGAAAGGCGGCACTTCTTAAAAAGACTAGGCTTAACCTTTGCATAATCATATGCATCTTGCGCACTGAGTCTGGCGATTACTTCCGCAGTCTCGCACGGCAATATAGACAGCAGCCGCTGTATCCATGTACTCGGACCGAAGATCAACTTCTCGCAGGTCCTTTAAAAATGTTCTAGGAACAAGCCTATGTCGTTCTCGACCTCAGATGGCTTTAACAGCCTGTCCATGCCGTATGATTCTGCCTCACTTGATCGTCCCAGAGCCCCTTCACTTCCTTGAGGCAACTCCAAACGTTTGCTTTCAAGTTCAAGTTCAATTTTTCTTAACTCGCGATCTTTCTCGCGTTCCTCTCTGTCCCGTTCTTCTCTCTCTTTGTCCCGTTTCTTTCTATTCCTAAAAAGTTCTAACCCAATTTCAATATCCTCCTTACTGGCCTGTTCGGAAATCATCTGCAATATTTTCGATTTTAGCATTTCCTTGCGTACCTCTAGGCCGAGTTCCTCAATCAACAATCAACAATTCGTCTCTCAGTAGTGTCCTTGAATCCTTGATTGCTGCTTTACTGCCTTGGTCCTCCTCGCTAAACAAACCTAGGTAGACACAACCTAGCTAACAATCAACAATCCAACTTGCCTACTGTTCTAAACAGAACAACCACAAAATGAAGCCTAGAGAGTCAAAGCAAGAACCAAACACTCACCGCAGACACTGCACCACGTCGCAAAATCCGTCTCACCACTGCCAGCCAGCTGTATGGATTGGGGTCGGGCATGAAATAGATGGTAGCTGGCCCATGCCGTCGTCCAACTCATCCACGCTGAGGACGTTGTTGAAGGGAGGGACTTGTTCTCATCGAGAATGAGGAATATGGGATTTATTTACGGTATCTACATGAAGGGTGGAGAACGTTATATTTCATCAGTCTAGCATGACTGAAAGAGAACGCACACTGAGCATCCGTCAACGGCTGCTTTAAAACACTCTGTCCTCCCTAGATAACTAGGTGAGGGAAAACTGCCGTTCAACCTTCGTCCAATGGGAGCGACATCGTAGTCGAGCCGCCTTTGAGGGGGAGGGTTCACACACTCACTTCCGCACTTTGGTTTCACTGAACACACCGAGGTGAGAGGGTTTTTGTAGACAGGAGTCTTGACCCGAGCAGGCGCCTCTTGATCCCAGAGCTGACCCCGCACTCAGTAGCCGCCGCGTCTGTCCATTGACTGTGACATCTTTTGGGGCCCGTGAGACCGCACCGCAAAACGCCCTGTTCCAGGAATTCTCTTGCTCCAAGCAATCCGTGAAGGCGGCAGCGAATCGACCAACAATACACGGTCCGCCGAACGAGGCTAGACATGGTGGCGCCGTGGGGCTGTTGAGGCGGCGCATTATTTTCTTTACAAAGCGAGTCGTCGCAGCGGGCCGGGAAAATGTTGCAGGTTGGTACCTCTGCAGGCCGATCGTAACAATGTCTACCGTACATTGCTTGGATTTTTCGTGCTGACAGAAAACAAAAAAGTAGCTGATGCCTTGTAAATGCACAAATTATGTTGTGTCTCTTCTACTGGTTGCGCGACACAGTTTTGCTTGTTTTTTTGACTAAGATGAAGATAGGTACAGGCGCCGACAAAAGTAGAATACTGCACGCAGCGGGAGCCGAGCAACACCAAACCGAATCGCAACGCCATCTACAGTCAGCATCTGGGATCGAGACAGCCAATGGGTGCCTTTTATTATCTGCAGGCATGTCGCTTGACTCGTGTCAATGTTTCGTGCTTCAGCTCGCCAAAATGCCGAGCGACGCCGCTGCAGTAGCAATCTGCGTGGAGTATACCACTTTTGTCGACGCCTCTACCTTTATCTAAACACTGGAAACAAACTACAGCTAAGCAGCTGAGCCACCGCGGTGGGTGAAAAGACTCATATGCCATGTGCCACAATCTAATATGATCAACTGTGTTTATTTCTGGAACTTACGGTTTACAAATGACAACCCTGGACCAAAGGCAAAAATAAATGTATTTAAGTTTTACGGGTCAAAATCACAATCATAATACGACACTCGCAGCAGTCTGCGACTCGCGGATTAAATTTGACTACCTGGCGTTCTTTAACGTGTCCTCGATGCACGGTGCGAGAGCGTTATTGTATTCCGCCCCCGTCGGAATGTGGCGCCGTGGTCGGGAGCGAACCCGCGACCTCGAGCAGCAGCACAGCGCCATAAGCATTGGGCTACCGCGACGGGTGCACCAAAGGCAGATATTGCAGTTCTGTAAGCTACATCTGTTAAAACAATTAAAGCATGCAAATGTGTTATGTTTACAGTTTCCGTGACATGTTTACAATGCTGACGGTGGTATTGAAAAATACTCCCCCCTCCCTACCTGCACCCGCACCACCACCATCCTTTATCTGTTAGCCGGCGGGACGTATTATAGATGACCATTTTAGCAACGCGAATATTGATGACCATTATAGATGCAACTCGCATATTGGCGTCTACTTGAAGTGAAGCTTTCATGAACTGCTTCGATAAATGCTATACAAATGATAATGGCACAGCGTTTTGCCGTATGGCGTGCCTACCGTGCAAATCCGGCAAGCTGCCAAGCCTGCCGGAGACCCGCACCACGAGACCCTCGCGTGTGCGTTTCACTGTCTCCGCGGAATCGGCCCACCGAGTAAAGCGGACCGATCATGGAGGTAGTGATGTTTACATTTGCACTGTATACTGTCGGCATACTTTACTCGAAGAGCAACCGACCGAGCGGTTACGCCAAACCCTGGGAAATAAGGCATAGAAAGAGTTGCTTTAATAAAGGAATTCTGCGCTCGATGGGCGTACATTTGGTGGAGTGAGGATATTTAGGTGCCTTTTCTTGCTTTCACATGCACAAATCTGTGGAGAACAAAGCCGATTACTGGCACATTTCTAGGGGTAGTAGAGGCGACTACATGCAAGCCTATTCGTTATGCGAGTGCTGTCTTGTGCGAGTTATCCGATAACGCAACGTTATCAGCATCAGCCACGTGGTCAGCGAAGTCCTGGAGGATTCGCAAAGTCTGCTTTGCTTTAAGAAGTACATACAAAATAACTATGTGTGTGGTGACATTCAAAGTTTCTATTACACTGTTAACTATTCCCATTTGTATTCGAAACAATTATTCGGTTTTTGCGAATATCCAAACTTGCGAAATATTTTGCAGAAGCCAACTGTTAAAGTATAGTTACTGTTCTCCGTCTGCTAAAGGAAGTACCGTAAATTATCAATAGTGAAAGGACAAACGCTTTAGAAGCAACGCGAAAACAAAACGGTTATAACGCAAGCTTTGTTTGAGCTTTCGCGCCTGAATTTTACGTGACAGCTTGTGATCTTTGCTTGTAGTCTATCATTTAGCCTACATGACTGTTAATTATGTAGCAGTTTTACCTCTTACGCTGTTGCAACGGGCCGTAATATCCATGGGTGTCTAAGGCATACAAGTCTTTCTGTCGCCTTCCCCCTCCCCCCAACTTAAGAACAATATTTTTTTTTCATCAACCATTTATCTAGCGTTCTTGGAAAGATAATCATGCAGACGCATTCATTTATAGAGCGCTTGTTTGAAACCATGCTATGAAAATGTTGGAAGGCTATTCCTGCAGTTCTTTTTTAATAGTTAGGCTTCTTTTGTCTCTAGTCAGTGCAAACTTGGTAACTAATCATATGGAATGGAAATAGATATTCCTTCTGTAAATATATGCATCTGTGTTCGACTATTCGATTCATACTAACTGTATTCGAAAAAAAAAACTGTATTCGCCCACCCCTAGAGATAACTGCTTTAAGATAATCCACAGTAGTGGTAGTCGCAGCAAGTGGTATTCATATGTATTGCGCTCCTCCTCTGATATGCTACGTATAATATAGCATATGCGAAGAACATATACTTCGCTCTCGAACTCGTTCTGATTTTCTTATGCAAAGTCAATTTCGGGCAATCACGGCATCTATTCGGAAATGAATGTAGAATCAACAAAATAAACAGTATGATCTCCTTTATCTCAAGAGTGATGCAATCGACCTGCTTCGCCGCGTCTTCCAGGGCTCGGCCTGCCACCACGCTTGGTGACGACGCCAGTTAACCCGCGGCAGCAGCTGACTCCCGACGAAGCACGATGGGCGACGAGTCGATGGCATCCGGTATGTCATCCGGTGTGTCGACCGGCGATACCGGAGGCCCACCGGGCGCAGCTGCTGGCGGTGGCGCAGCAGAGTGAGTGCACAGGGTTTTGAACGCTTAGAGCGCTACAGCGTAAAGCTATTCCAAACTTTTCTATTACAGTTTTGCAATCAGTCTCCATGGCTGGTCGAACAATTTTCGGGACACCCCCACTTCACCTGTCTCTCACGCGACGTTTTGAAAACAGCGAAAACGCCCCGCATCTGATATGATGTGTGCACACTGATTATGCGTGATTATACCGAACGAAAGAAAAATAATTATTTCTGATTTGACGCATTTTTCGCCACAATACTCTGCCATTCATTAAACGTTGTCTGGCTGCGCCCACTTCGCCTGTCTGTCACGCGACGTCACATAACCGCGAAAACTAACCGCGTCAGAGAGACGTGTACGCGTCAAAGGCGCATTAATATGCCGAACAAAACTGAATGTTTTTTTTTTCTGAATAGCCGGGGACTGCCCCGTTCCGAAAGAAATAGAAGATGGCTGCCCGCCGATTGCTCTGGCACTAGGTACTCGAAGCGGCCTGGGAGCATGTATTTTATCTGCGTATAATAAACATTCTTCCGCGGCAGTATAAATTTATCGAGCCCTTTCGGAACGTATACGACATCACTTTGCCAACTCTTCTTTGCTGAGGATCCGTTCTGGCGGCATTTTTAACGTTCCGTTGCACACCACCGCGACTTTTGAGCAACCACTGCATGCTAAGCAAGGGGAAGCAGATCAATCGCGGACGCCGGCACCACCCTCTTTATCCAATTATCTACTTTCCCAGTGCTGGCTCGGCCCCATCAAAACATTCTCTACTTGAGCGTGCTCCTCGCCTATTGTCAGCCAATTCTATCAGAAAACCTGTTCAGTGTAGGCAATGCTATTCGCTTTGAAAGTGATCTCCTATAAACAAGGAGCGCGTTTGATTGGGCTTTTCAAAACGCTGCGGGTTACCGCCCGATGCTTGCGTCGGTGGTTACGTAATTTTGACGTCAGGAGATTGGAATAAAAACAGATTGGAATAGTTTTACGTTATAGGGCCCTTGATTTCGCAGCAGGACGATGGACACGATGACAAGAGCGCGGCACAAGTCAGGCTCTGTTTACCTTCGCTGTCGAGTGTGTCATTTGGAAGGCCCCCCTTTCCGCGTTACTGCCTTTTGTTATTCTCTTAAGTACTTTCTTGAGTGACTTGCCATTCGCAAGTAAATCAGTAATCTGATATGTGCAGTCTTTGTAAAGAATATTAAGGTACTGCTCATGTCAGTGGACTGGTCGGCCCGTTCACCAACATGCCCGCATAACATCACTAATACCGATATGATGAGTACCAAATACATTGATTGATTATTATTATTACCTACACGAATAACGGCAAAAGAATGCTGCTTACTCTTTCAAGCTTAGGTGTGTCAAACGTGGTCCAGGAGCCATGCACCGGGGCTGCACCGGTAATGTCGAGATTTGCGGGTTGACTTCGAAACTTCTGAAAGATTGAGCTACACTCATAAGAACTGTTGTGTGCAAAATCTCGGTGCCTGAAACAACAACAACAACAACAACAACAACAACAACAACAACAACAACAACAACAACAACAACAACAACAACAACAACAACAACAACAACAAGCAACCGCAGATTTGTTCAATTAAGTCTTCCAGCTTAAGTACTTTCGTGAGTGAGTTTGCCGCATAGCATCACTATTGCCGAAATCCCGACAATGCTGCTTGCTGTCCTGAGCTTCGGTGCATCAGGCGTGCTCCAGCAAGCCTGCAGCAAGGCCCCACAAATGATCTTGTCACTCACGGGGCTGCCTTAGAAATTCTGGCAGATAAATCCGCTACACCGTAAAGCCGCTATCGCTAAATTATGTTGCTTGAAACGATATAAACTTGCCATGGTAGGCTTGCTTAACTAGATCCCGGCTGTTAAACAAGGGCTGCCCAGGCGTTTCAGGGCTGTTGTACTTGCGGTTCCGAGACCGATCAACGCTATCTTTACTGCTGCATAATATTCGGTCTGCGCATGTACTGATGGCACATGATATTAAAAGAAAGCTAATCGTAATGACAGAATAGTAACGGTATTAAACGTGTCAAAGACGAAGCGGCCGGTATACAGCGTTTCGCTTAAAAGTTTGTGCAGCAACTGAACGGTAGTGCTACATTAAAACACTGCGGCAAATGTAGAGCGGTAAAGCCATAAATTTAAAGGCTTGGCGGTTGCGTAGTGGTGATGGTGTTCGATTGTACTAGAGACGAAAAGCAACGCGAGAGCGTTAACACCATGTGTAAGCGTTGTAACAATTGCAGAGTGGTATAACGTCGTACTAAAGCAGCATTCTAGGAACAAGGCGGCAACGCCAGGCATAAACACGCTAAAACAAAGCATTAGCCGTGCGCGTTACTATCATTAAAGCGAACAGGTGCTGAAAGAAGCGTGACACGTCCGACATGGATCATTGTCTCAAAGAAGGACGATTAAAAAAAGAAAGATTCGGCAAGCCGACAAATGCATGGCTTCTTTGTATAGCCTTGTGATAAACCGGAAAGGCAATACTGAAGTCTTTCGAAACTTCGCGAGCTGCCTTGGATCTTTTTTCTGACGTACAAGATTGGCTACGTCGAGGTCCTCTTATATCAGAAGACTAAAGGCACTGTGCCTACATCACCACAGTATGTTAAAATATTTCTCACCTTCTATCGTCCGTTATAATGGCAAGCAACAATTGTGCAGGTCGAGCCACAGGCGGCAGTTCTGATACACAAATCGGTAGCCTGTCAAAGAAGATATGTTTGCAAGAAATGACAGCAGTAACGAGCTAAACCTAAGGAACCACGTTTCGACTTTATTTACGCACCTAAAATTCACAACTTAGGAAGCTCCACACAGGTGGACTTCTTTTTGGCAGTGGACCTCGAAAGCAGTTTTCCTGGCACTCGAATACTGGTTGTATGGGACTATAGTGCATTCCATGCAGCCACTGGCTTCGCGTAAGAAAGCAGACATCGGGTGGAGGGCTATTAGGATGCAGGGAGAAAGCCTGTTCGAAGAACCTTTTCAATGACCATGTAACTGACGGCGGCGCTTCGTAATAAACAAGAAAGACATTGTACCACACGGTGTTGGATCTGGAGGACAATCCGAATTGCTGTCCCCCAGATATTGGACATTGCCGTTGAGTGCGGGAGTTGGCCGAGGTTGAGGAGGACTTTGAGATGAAAACTGGAGGTTTATTTACATTATTTACAGTAAAGGTACAAAGAAATTAACAGTAATAAAGGAATTGCTGGCCGGCAGCAACTCGGACGCTGCGGCCCGTGGCAAGAAGCCCGAAAGAGATGAATGAAGGAATGCTCTCCTGCTGCTCCCGGTCTCTGGCTTTTAACCCCTTCGGTGTCTCCAGGTCACGACCTGTTCGGCCAATCGTCTAGCCCGCTCAGGTGTCGTCATCTTCGGCCAATGGTAGGCGCCCGTGCGAGTGTAAGTCACACTCGGCCACGGAGTAAGACATTTAGGAGGTGAAACTCCCGTCAGCGCGAGCGAGCGTGGGCGACCAGATAAGGTCACAATTGTTGTATGCGCCGACGGGTCCGTATACAGTGGCGGCGCCATGCGGCGCGTCAATGAAGCCGCAGCGAAAAAAAAATGCAGCGCCCGGGCAGGCGGCTTCGGCGCGCTCTCAACGGCACTAATTTCTTTCCAGGCCGCCAGGCGCCGCCAGCACGATAACGGCTCCGCGGGCATGTGACTTTTTCTGGTTGCCGCAAACAGCGGAGTTTCCACTCCTAAATGTTTCTTGCTCCGTGCACTCGGCTCAGAGGGTCGCTCCCTTGGCTCCACTTGTCCGAGGGATTACTTGTCTGCGGTATTGCCTTCCTGCTCTGCAACTGCCGTCACAAAGGCGGATGGGGGGTTGCTCCCAGAGCTTCACGGTGCATTACAGTCGTCGTTGCCTCGCGGCTCGCAAGTGCTCAGCAGGGCAGGCGGATTGTTCTCGAGCGACCTTTCAGAGCCGCAAAGCCTCTTTCCTCGGGACCCACGTTACCTGGAACCGTGCCAGGCTCCCTCAGGAAGAGTCAAGCAGTGGGACAACAGCTCCACATAAAGGCGCACGAGATGAGGGACGCCAACTTGTTTGGACGTGCGGCGCATCGAGATCGTGGTAGATGTGCTTCTGCGCTCCTTAATTAAGTGTGACGCGATTCGATGTGGACTGGTGAAATCGAAGGAGGAGGCTCAGGAAAAGGTACCGTATCTAACAACGGCCTCACGTGAACTATACTCACAACCTGGTTTAAAGGGGTCCTGAACCACTTTTTATCGAAGTGGAGAGAGGCATTCGTAGTGAAAATGGGCTATTTCAGAAATAGTTTGTTGCAAAACGTACTCCAATGCGTTCAGCAGAAGCGGAGTTATGGGCAATCAAACACGGCCTTCGCTGTGCTCCCGTTCCTTCTTCAATACTTTGCACTGCGAAGCCTACGGCACAGTGGGGCGTGCCCACAAAGCTCCGCCTTCTAAATGTCACCGTGGCGCGCAGTTCAAGTTTCGTTTTGAATGTTAACGTAGGCGCCACGACTTCCGTCTTTGGTGCCTACGACGCGCTGAAGATAAGCCAAACGCAGTTGTCCTCAGCGAGCCGCAGTGCGCTTAGCCAGTGCACTGGTGGCGGCACCCGTGGCGGCCGCGGTATCTACGCCATGTAGCCGAGCGCAGCTTGATGTCAGCTACCGGCCAATAGCAACCGTCTAAGGGAATGATGAAACAGTGCGTCCGATGACGAAATAGTGCGTCTAGAAGTGAGTGAGGTGAGGGCCTTCTGTTGATAAGCGGGCGTTTGAGAGAAAGGTGACATCGCGATCCAGTTGCGAACTCCACGCAATGCGTACGGCAGCAAAACTTGGCTGAGATGTTCACAGCAGCGTATGCTACCAGCGGCCTATGTTATTTCACCATGCTCGAGGAGGGTTCAGGGTCCCTTTAAAATTGACGATGTCAACACGACAGGCTATTTAGTGACCATCAGCCTTTCAAGCGTAGCTGAAAGTTAGTAAACTGCGCTCCGATGGTAGGACAAGAAAAGGTAACTGATCGGTACATCTAGGCAGAAACTTAATAGGACGAAGCACCCTCACTTCTGGCTCAAGTAAGGAAGACGCGAAAAGCAGCTAGACAAGCCGGCGACGCCCACTCATGATACCCATCTGCTTCACCTGTGGGAAAGCATACTACAGCTGATAAGCAAGTGTCACGACCAGGGAAGAAGGTAGGGAGATCGGTTAGCACCAAAGCGATTAATCGGAAATGCCAACAGAAAGATGTACCATACCTGATAGCAGGAACACTGTGCTAAATATTGTGGGAAAGAGGGGGCTGCAACAGCTGCAGCAAACCTACCGGGGCACGAGCGGAAAAATAAAAGCTATGCGTATACCACGAAAGGTAGTTAGCCGAAGTTATCACTCTTGAAGAGTTTGTAGATGATGCGGCCATGACCGTCTTTAGACAGCTATATTTCTTCTGATACACCCCATATCAATATTTACAGCTCTGTGATAACCGCCCGTCTATAAAGGATAAAATTTGCTGTTCAATGGCCGAGCTCTCTGACGCACTGCAAGGAGTCAACATCCACAGATCGCCTGAAAAATGGGAAATCGCGTGGAATCATCTACTAACCCTCGATATGGAGAACACGAAACTTCCTGTGTATCTTGCTTAAATGACATCTGCACGGATGGAAAGCTGTGCCCCAGGCTGACTAAAACAAACCTTCCGTAGTTTGATATCCAGACCCCAAGTCGGGAAAACCATCGAACCTTCTACCTAATGTCAGTGCAATCTCTCACTTTTACTCTTTGCATGCAGGCTGCTAAGGCGTGTGGTTTTAGATAGAAAAATTGGTACCTTATGGAAAAATGCCCGAAATGCCCATGTTCTCACGAAACTGGGTCTCCGAGTTGTATGATCACTGAAGCGCTTTGCACCTGCTCAAGTGCACCGTCAGAAAACCGATGCCCGGAAGTCTTATAGATCGCTATTTAGTATAGTTGCCACGGACATGAGAAAAATTAAGCAGATCTAACGCAGACGTCGGAAACTACGGTATAGCAAAGCTTTATGTAATGCTTGTGCTTATATATGTTTATATGCTTATATATGCTATATATGCTTATATATGTTATATATGTTCGTGTTTACGTTTGTGCGCACGAGTTGAAGTTCACATAGGTTGAAACACGTGCGTTGGGTCTGTACAATTCTTTTGCGCACAGACATGCATATTGTAATAAGAGGGGTACAGCGCTATGAACACACAGAACAACAGAAATAGAAGGGCGCGTCCTGTCCACTTCTATTTCTGTTGTACATGTGTTTATAGCGCAATACCCCGCTTAATACAAGATGAACTTCCACCAACTAGCCGAACTTGCCGCTCTGTATATATATAGCATGCATACTTTCGCGTTTTGCGGCATAACGTTTACGTGCCTGTTCAGGGAGACGCATCTTCTTGGCTCCCACTTCCTCGGCAGTTAGAATTCGCTTCGGCAGGTTGGCTTGCACCGCCTATACTAAACACTCACTGACAATGCACGCGTAGGCGCAGCTGCTATCCCTATAATGAGGTGATCTGTTGGGCGAGGAAAACGATGAAGAAATACCAAGCACTGCGGAACAGACAGAGAAAGCCTTGCTTTAATACATTCGAACCTCTTGTGTAGGCGAAAACCAAGAAAGGCCAAATCCTTTCGAAATTATAACATAGCGGACTTCAATTATATTAACTATCAGAATTCCCCAATGCACATTTGAGTGACTGACAGCCGTATTTTTTCAGACTAATTGGAGTATCTTCATTAAGAAAGTTATACTCTACAGCGACACGGAGCACTTTGTATAGGGATCGCGATCGAATTGCTCAATCGCGATAGGCCCCCTTCGGCAGTTTGCGCAACGCAGCGAATTTCGATCGAGACTTCATATTGCAATCGGGTTCCATCACGACCGAAAGTGCCCGTGGGGAGGGCGTAAATGAATTGACAAGTAAGCAAATTCCTGTTTAGAGAACCACCTAATAATTCAGGAAGTCCGTGAAACAGGTCACCTAAAACGATTGTCTTATATAAGCATTAATAACCCACGCGTCGCGACACCAGTGGTCTCAAAAGCGAGTTGAACTAACTCTGCTCATTTCTTAGCCCGGCTTGAAGTGACAAGCTGTCAATGCTGGTGTTGGCCTTAGCTGATCGCGAGTCGCGTGTGCCTTGTCAAGATCGTAGGATAAGATAGGAATATTTATTTGTCCAACGGTGTCAAGATCGTAGCCCATGGGTACGTAATGACCAGGCATGCCGAGCCAGGAAATGAGCGGAGCTAGTTCCTTCAATTCACTTTTCGAACAGCTGGTGTCGCGGCACGCGGGTGCGTGGCCCGACATTTCTCGTACTTCGCGCGCTACAAGCAAAGATCGGAAAAAAATAATTGTGGGAGACACAGTCCTCTGAAGATAACTGACTGCGATGGTTGAGGTAGTTGTTGGGCAAGAAATTTAGGTATAGCATATACAGTGTACTAGCCCGCACCCATGTTTTGCCGCTAGGTTATTTTGCGACACAGCTGCATGTTTGAAA